>NC_053027.1:163664066-164001024 GCF_003073215.2 Triticum urartu | reverse complement strand
ACCTCAAAAGAAGGGGTTTCATTTTACCCCCGAGGGAGCCCAAATGCTGGACAAACTTGGTGATTTGCATAAACATATGGTTGAAATACAGAAATATAATGAACCCCTCAAACACCGCAATGGTAGTATCAATCGCATGAATACTCTGATTACTCTTTGCAACAAGCGATTGGATATTTTGGATCTTAAGATGGTTTATTTTCCAGAGAATTTGGGGAAGCGTAAAGAGCCTCCCGGGGTTGAGAAAACCCTTACAAAAATTGCCAAAACTTTGGTAGATAAAACTTAGATCCTTGCTTTATGCCTAGCTAAGGGCGTAAAACTATAGCGCTTGTTGGGAGGCAACTCAATGAATAAAATTTATTTTTTTCTTTTTGCTTCCTGTTCTTGAGTGTTAGCACAATTATGCTACTATTATGATTGTGTTTTTTATGTTTTAATTAGTGTTTGTGCCAAGTAAAGCCTTTAGGATCTTCTTGGGAAATAGTTGTTTGATCTTGCTGAAAAAAACAGAAACTTTTACGCTCAGGAAATTAATTTTCATTTTTTATCAGAGAGCAATAAAATACCCATTCCACTTGTGGTAGATCAATATACAAATTTCTCAGGTCTTCCTAATTTTTTAGAGTTTTTTGAGTTACAGAAGTATTCGAAATAGTCAGATTGCTACAGATTGTTCTGTTTTGACAGATTCTGTTTTCTTTGTGTTGTGTGCTTATTTTGATGGCTCTATGGTTTTCTTTGATGAGTTTTTGCCATAGAAAAGTTGGAATACAGTAGATATAATACAAAAACAAAATATGAATTGTTTTGATACAACACTTATAGTAGTGGTTTATTATTCTTATACTAATGGATCTCACGAAGGCTTTGTTGAGTTTTGTGTGATTAAAGTTTTCAAGTTTGGGGTTATCTTACGATGGATGAAGGAAGGATGTAAGAGCCTAAGCTTGGGGATGCCCAGGTATCCCAAGATATTATCCAATAATGATCAACCAACTAAGCTTGGGGATGCCCCCCGAGTGGCATCCCCGCTTTCTTCCAACAACTATCAGTATTTTACTCGAGACTATATTTTTATCCATCACATGATATGTGTTTTGCTTGGAGCGTCTTGTATGATATGTGTCTTTGCTTGTTTTATTTTGTGTTTTAAGTCATCAATCCTTTCTGGACACACCTTTTTGAGAGAGCCAAAATTATCTCATGACTTGTTAGAATTGCTCTCTATGCTTCACTTAAATCTTTTATGAGCTAGGACTTGCTCTAGTGCTACACTTATATCTTTTTGAGCACGATGTGCTTTGTTATTTTTGAAGAAATGCTCTCTTGGTTCACTTAGATTTGTTTGAGAGTTATTAAAAATTTTAAGAAATTCTCTCTTGCTTCACTTAAATTATTTTGAGAGAAAGAAAATTATGCTCATGATCTTCACTTATATTTGTTTGAGCTTATGAAAAGCAACACATGAAAATTAGTGACAAAGTGATAGATATCCAAGAAGGATAAAGTAAAAGAAAATGTCATGAAGATCATTGGACAAAATAAGCTTGATTCTTAGTAATAGTTTTGAGATATGATGATGTGATATGTCAGTCATCTTGATGAGTAAATATGCTTTAGTAAGAATATTGGTGTTAAGGTTTGTGATTCCCTATGCATGCACGAAAGTCAATAATCATGCAATGAAATTATATTCTACTTGTGGTGCATTATTCGGTGTTAATTATGCTTAATGTTTTCTTATGAGATTATTCGTTTCTTGGTTGGTCGCTTCTCAATCTTTTTGCTAGCCTTCATTTTGCACTAAGTATGACCTCTACTTGTGCATCCAAAATCCTTTAAACCAGTTTTGTCACATGAGTCCACTATATCTACCTATATGCGGTATTCTTTTGCCGTAAGCAAATTTGCATGTGCCATCTCTAATTTTCAAAATAAACTTCTCTTTTGTATGTTTGTTTCGCTCGCGGAGCAGTGAGGATGATGACCCACAAGTATAGGGGATCGCAACAGTTTTCGAGGGTAGAGTATTCAACCCAAATTTATTGATTCGACACAAGGGGAGCCAAAGAATATTCTCAAGTATTAGCAGCTGAGTTGTCAATTCAACCACACCTGGAAACTTAATATCTGCATCAAGGTATTTAGTAGCAAAGTAATATGATAGTAGTGGTAACGATAGCAAAAGTCACGGTTGCAAAAGTAATATTTTTGGGTTTTATAGTGATGGTAACAGTAGCAGCGGAAAAGTAAATAAGCGAAGAACAATATATGGAAAGCTCGTAGGCAATGGATCGGTGATAGAGAATTATGCCGGATGCGATCGATCATGTAACAGTCATAACCTAGGGTGACACATAACTAGCTCCAGTTCATCAATGTAATGTAGGCATGTATTCCGAATATAGTCATACGTGCTTATGGAAAAGAACTTGCATGACATTTTCGTCCTACCCTCCCGTGACAGCGGGGTCCTATTGGAAACTAAGGGATATTAAGGCCTCCTTTTAATAGAGTACCGGACCAAAGCATTAACACATAGTGAATACATGAACTCCTCAAACTACGGTCATCACCGGGAGTGGTCCCGACTATTGTCACTTCGGGGTTGCCGGATCATAACACATAGTAGGTGACTATAGACTTGTAAGATAGGATCAAGAACTCTCATATATTGATGAAAACATAATAGGTTCAGATCTGAAATCATGGCACTCAGGCCCTAGTGACAAGCATTAAGCATAGCAAAGTCATAGAAACATCAATCTCAGAACATAGTGGATACTAGGGATCAAACCCTAACAAAACTAACTCGATTACATGATAAATCTCATCCAACCCATCACCATCCAGCAAGCCTATGATGGAGTTACTCACGCACGGCAGTGAGCATCATGAAATTGGTGATGGAGGAAGGTTGATGATGATGATGATGGCGACGGATTCCCCTCTCCGGAGCCCCGAACGGACTCCAGATCAGCCCAGCCGAGAGAGTTTAGGGCTTGGCGGCGGCTCCGTATCGTAAAGCGTGATGAATCCTTTTCTTTGATTTTTTCTCCCTGAAAGTGAATATATGGAGTCAAGGTTGAGGTCGGTGGAGCATCAGGTGGCCCACGAGGCAGGGGGGCGCCCAGGGGGGCAGGCGCGCCCCCCACCCTCGTGGACAGGTGGAGGCCCCCTGATGTGGATTCTTCTTCCAGTATTTTTTATATATTCCAAAATAATTCTCCGTTGATTTTCAGGTCACTCCGAGAACTTTTATTTCTACACAACAATAACACCATGGCAATTCTGCTGAAAACAGTGTCAGTCCAGGTTAGTTCCATTCAAATCATGCAAGTTAGAGTCCAAACAAGGGCAAAAGTGTTTGGAAAAGTAGATACAACGGAGACGTATCAGAGGGGTGGCTAATATTTTCCATGCTAGATGTGTTATTCTCAAGATGAGTGTTTATTCAATTGTCATTGCACGAGAGTAAGGCAAAGGTATTAGGGATGCTCAGTCCCGAAATGCAAAAAATAAATGAATTTACTTTATGTTGTCAAATAATAAATTTCTTGGAAAGTGTTGGTATGGAGGGCACCCGTGGATACAGTTAGCCATGGAAAGTGCAAGTTATGATGGAAAAAGGAATAAACCTTATTTTCTGTTTGGGAACCGCCTATGATATATCTATGCATGGAAAGTATTAGGAAATGTAAGTCGTTTTCGTTGGTGGGATGGATACACCTCCCAAAATGTTTTTATCTAAAAAAATTCACTCTGAGTTCTGGCACCTCTACAAATCCCTACTTCCCTCTGCGAAGGGCCTATCTTTTACTTTATGCAATTTTTATTTTGAAATTTGAGTCTCCATCTTCTCTCATAAAAGCACCAACTAGGAGGCAATAATGATAGTGCTCAAGTATTGGGTGTAGTTAATATTCGAGTGTGTTTCATGAATGGATCAATGTTTGAGCATGATGGGCTAGGGATAACTTATTTTAGCATTGATATTTTGAAAGACATGGTTTCTTGTTGATATGCTTGAGTATCTAAATTATTGTGTCAAAACTAGACTATTGCTTTGAATCACATAAAAGTCCAAATGTCCATGCTATAAAGAAAATAATATGATATGACTTGATGAACAACACTCCACATCAAAAATTCTGTTTTTATCACTTACCTACTCGAGGATGAGTAGGAGTTAAGCTTGGGGATGCTGATACGTCTCCAACGTATCTATAATTTTTGATTGTTCCATGCTGTTTTAATATCAATCTTGGATGTTTTATAATCATTTTATATCATTTTTTGGTACTAACCTGTTGACATAGTGCCAAGTGTCAGTTGCTATTTTTTCCATGCTTTTTACACCGCAGAAAATCAATATCAAACGGAGTCCAAATGACACGAAACTTTACGGAGATTTTTATGGTCCAGAAGGAAGGCAATGGACCCTGGTTGCACCTGGGGGTGCCCTGAGGGGGGCACAACCCACCAGGGCGCGCCAGGAGGCCCTGGCGCGCCCTAGTGGGTTGTGCCCACCTTGGGTGCCCCCCGGACCGCCTCTTTGCTCTATAAATACCCCAAAAATACCAGAACCCTAAGGAATCGACGAAATATTCATCCAGCTGCCGCAGAGTCCAGAATCACCAGATCCAATCTAGACACCATCACGGAGGGGTTCACCACTTCCATTGGTGCCTCTCCGATGATGCGTGAGTAGTTCTTTATACACCTTTGGGTCCGTACTTAGTAGCTAGATACCTTCATCTCTCTCTCTCTTGATCCTCAATACAATGGTCTCTTGGAGAGATACCTTCATCTCTCTCTCTCTTGATCCTCAATACAATGGTCTCTTGGAGATCCACATGATGTAACTCTTTTTGCGGTGTGTTTGTCGGGATCGATGAACTTCGAGTTTATGATCAGATCTATGTTTTTATATCCATGAAAGTATTTGAGTTTCTTTGATCTCTTTTATGCATGATCTCTTATAGCCTCGTATTTCTTCTCCTATATTTGGGTTTTGTCTGGCCACCTTGATCTATTTATCTTGCAATGGGAAGAGGTGCCCGGTAGTGGGTTCAACCTTACGGTGCTTGATCCCAGTGACAGAAAGGGAACCGACACGTATGTATTGTTGCCACTAAGGATAAAAAGATGAGATCTATATCTACTACCATATAGATAAATGGATCTTGTCTACATCATGTCATCGTTCTTATTGCATTACTCCATTTTTCCATGAACTTAATACACTAGATGCATGCTGGATAGCGGTCGATGTGTGGAGTAATAGTAGTAGATGCAGGCAGGAGTCGATCTACTAATCTTGGACTTGATGCCTATGTAATGATCATTGCCTGGATATCGTCATAATTATTTGAAGTTCTATCAATTGCCCAATAGTAATTTGTGTACCCACCGTTTGCTATTTTTCTCGAGAGAAGCCACTGGTGAAACCTACGGCCCCCGGGACTTCTTTCTCATATATTTTCCTTGTGATCTACTTTTCCTTTGCATTTTTTATTCAGATCTATTAAACCAAAAATCCAAAAATACCTTGTTGCAATTTATTTTATTTGGCATTCGATCTATCAATATTTACAACTTTATCTCCCGTCACTCGCCGTTTCTGGTGTCGTTACTTATACGTCTCCAACGTATCTATAATTTTTGATTGTTCCATGCTATTATATTATTTGTTTTGGATGTTCAATGGGCTTTAATTTACCTTTTTATATTATTTTTGGGACTAACTTACTAACCAAAGGCCCAGTGCAAATTGTTGTTTTCTGCCTATTTTAGTGTTTCGTAGAAAAGGAATATCAAACTAAATGAAACCTTCGGGGGAATTATTTTTGGAACAAACGTGATCCAGGAGACTTGGAGTGGACGTCAAGAAAGAAGCGAGGAGGCCACGAGGCAGGAGGGCGCGCGCAGGGGGTAGGCGCGCCCCCACCCTCGTGGGCCCCTCGTAGCTCCCCCGACGTACTTCTTCCTCCTATATATACCCATATACCCCGAAAACATCCAGGATCACCACGAAACCCTATTTCCACCGCCGCAACCTTCTATACCCGTGAGATCCCATCTTGGGGCCTTTTCCGGTGCTCTGCCGGAGGGGGAATCGATCACGGAGGGCTTCTACATCAACACCATAGCCTCTCCGATGATGTGTGAGTAGTTTACCACACACCTTCGGGTCCATAGTTATTATCTAGATGGCTTCTTCTCTCTCTTTGGATCTCAATACAAAGTTCTCCTCGATTCTCTTGGAGATCTATTCGATGTAATTCTTTTTGCAGTGTGTTTGTCGAGATCCGATGAATTGTGGGTTTATGATCAAGATTATCTATGAACAATATTTGATTCTTCTCTGAAATCTTTTATGCATGATTTAAATATCTTTGCAAGTCTCTTCGAATTATCAGCTTGGTTTGGCCTACTAGATTTATCTTTCTTGCAATGGTAGAACTGCTTAGTTTTCGGTTCAATCTTGCGGTGTCCTTTCCCAGTGACAGCAGGGGCAGCAAGACACGTATTGTATTGTTGCCATCGAGGATAAAAGATGGGGTTTATATCATATTTCTTGAGTTTATCCCTCTACATCATGTCATCTTGCCTAATGCGTTACTCTGTTCTTATGAACTTAATACTCTAGATGCATGCTGGATAGCGGTCGATGTGTGGAGTAATAGTAGTAGATGCAGAATCGTTTCGGTCTACTTGTCGCGGACGTGATGCCTATATACATGATCATGCCTAGATATTCTCATAAGTATTCGCTTTTCTATCAATTGCTCGACGGTAATTTATTCACCCACCGTAGAATTTGCTATCTTGAGAGAAGCCATTAGTGAAACCTATGGCCCCCGGGTCTATCTTCCATCATATTATTTCCATATCAACTTGCTATTTCTATTACCGTTTATTTTGCAATCTTTATTTTCCAATCTATATCATAAAAATACCAAACATATTTATCTTATTATCTCTATCAGATCTCACTTTCGTAAGTGACCGTGACGGGATTGCCAACCCCTTCATCGAGTTGGTTGCGAGGTTCTTCTTTGTTTGTGCAGGTACTAGGTGACTTGTGTGTTACCTCCTACTGGATTGATACCTTGCTTCTCAAAAACTGAGGGAAATACTTACGCTACTGTGCTGCATCACCCTTTCCTCTTCAAGGGAAAACCAACCCATGCTCAAGAGGTAGCAAGAAGGATTTCTCACGCCGTTGCACGCCGTTGCCGGGGAGGTCGCATCAAGTCAAGACATACCAAGTACCCATCACAAACTCGTATCCCTTGCATTACATTATTTGCCATTTGCCTCTCGTTTTCCTCTCTCCCACTTCTAAAACGATTTTCGAAAACCTTTTCCTTTTCTTCGCCTTCTTCTCGTATGTATCTTTGTTTGTGTTTCCATGTGCCTTCCATTTGCTTGCATCTTTGCTGGCTAAAAATCTATTGATATGGATCCACTTAAAGTGTTCTACTTGGATCATCTTTGATCCTTATGTGCTCGTGCTGAAACCCCAACTAACCTAGTTGATGGGAAATCTTTAGATGAGCATGCTCATTTTGTGCGTCACCGTTTGTCTGAAAAAGGGAGACTCTTATGGGATCAAATAAAGATATTGATGTGTTATGCTTGGAATCTTTGTGAAATTTATAATTTTACTTGTTGCTCTAAGAACCCTAAAAAACACCTCCCCTACCTATGTGAGTTTAATGATAATGAAATCTTATCTTCTTATGCAAAGGGTGTTTATAGTTACTATGATATCGAACAAATTGAAGAATTTGTTGCTTTTAAGGGTGCTTATGAAGTTGCTTCTTTGATTGAAAAGTATGATATTACTCTCTACGAATCTGAAAATTTTGACATCCTTAAATATTGCTATTAAAACTATGCTCATAATGTCTATGTCAAAGAATTTATTGAAAGAATGACCGCTGCTTCGGAAGAAAATAATGATATGCATGAATCTATAGATAATTATGATTCCAATGATTTAATTGAAATATCCCTTGATGAACATGATGCTTGCTATTTTTGTTGCCATGATGCCAATATTTATGAAGATGAATTTGCTATAGTTCCTTATCTTAAACATGAGATCGTTGCTATTGCACCCATAGTTGATAGTTCCTTCGATGAAAAGCATGATTGCAATGATGTTATTTTAAATTCTATTAACATCAATTGTGCTAATAATATGCAAAACCCTAAGCTTGGGGATGCTAGTTTTGCTATGTCCTCTACTTGTTGCAATGATCATGATTGGGGTGATTCTTATTTTGATCTTGAAAATTTATTTAAGCCCCGTGATGAATATGAGATTGATAATAGTGTTTGCAATATTATTGAAAGTGGGTTTGGAAGAGTGTCAACTTTAGATCCCACATATTTGGAGAATGTTCAGTCTTATGATTTTTTTTGATAAAAGTGGGTTTGGAGAGGCCATGACTTTAGTTAATTTTAATCTCATTATTTTGGGAGTGTCAACTTTGCATACATGTGGATCGTGTTAAGAATATGTTTTGTGATAGCTATATTGTTGAATTTGATTACGATCCTACATGTAATTAGTATGATAGAGGAAAATATTGTTGTATAAATTTTCATGTTACTAATTTACCTCTCGTTATGTTGAGATTGTTATTGTTTCTTTCCGCTTCCTTGCATATGCTAGTTTTTGCTTGCCTTGATAATTTGTTTGCCTTTAAGATGCCTATGCATAGGAAGTATGTTAGACTTAGATGTGTTTTTCACATGTTTCATGATGCTCTCATTGTGATTCAATTCTCGTCTTTCATGTGAGCATCATTGAAATTATCAATGCCTAGCTAAGGGCGTTAAATGATAGCGCTTGTTGGGAGGCAACCCAATTTTATTTTTTTTCCTTGCTTTTTGTTCCTGTTTAGTAATAAATAATTCATCTAGCTTCTGTTTAGATGTGGTTTTATGCTTTTAATTAGTGTTTGTGCCAAGTAGAACCTTTGGGAAGACATGGGGGAAGTCTTTGTGATCTTGCTATAAAAAAACAGAAACTTTAGCGCTCACGAGATTTGCTGCCATGTTTTTACTGGAGAGTGCGATTAGGTTGATTATTTTTGCATATGATTAATAGACAAATTCCTACGTCCACCAATTTAAGTCAGAATTTTTGGGGTTATAGAAGTATTCGAAACCGACAAATTACTAGAGACTGTTCTGTTTTTGACAGATTCTGTTTTTCGTGTGTTGTTTGCTTATTTTGATGAATCTATGGCTAGTATCGGGGGTATGAACCATAGAGAAGTTGAAATAAAGTAGGTTTAACACCAATATAAATAAATAATGAGTTCATTACAGTACCTTGAAGTGGTGGTTTGTTTTCTTATACTAACGGAGCTCATGAGATTTTCTGTTGAAGTTTTGTGTTGTGAAGTTTTCAAGTTTTGGGTAAAGATTTGATGGATTTTGGAATGAGGAGTGGCAAGAGCCCAAGCTTGGGGATGCCCAAGGCACCCCAAGGTAAAATTCAAGGACAACCAAAATCCTAAGCTTTGGGATGCCCCGGAAGGCATCCCCTCTTTCGTCTTCGTCCATCGGTAACTTTACTTGAGGCTATATTTTTATTCACCACATGATATGTGTTTTGCTTGGAGAGTCTTGTATGATTTGAGTCTTTGCTTTTTAGTTTACCACAATCATCCTTGCTGTACACACCTTTTGGGAGAGACACACATGAATCAGAATTTATTAGAATACTCTATGTGCTTCACTTATATCTTTTTAGAGCACGGTGGTGGTTTTATTTTATAGAAATTGTTCATATCTCATGCTTCACTTATATTATTTTGATATTCTTATAGAACATCATGGTAGTTTGCATTGGCTATAAAATTAGTCCTAATATGATAGGCATCCAAGATGGGTATAATAAAAACTATCATAAAAAGTGCATTGAATAGTATGAGAAGTTTGATACTTGATGATTGTTTTGAGATATAAAGATGGTGATATTAGAGTCATGCTAGTTTAGTAGTTGTGAATTTGAGAAATACTTGTGTTAAAGTTTGTGATTCCCGTAGCATGCACGTATGGTGAACCGTTATGTGATGAAGTCGGAGCATGATTTATTTATTGATTGTCTTCCTTATGAGTGGCGGGCGGGGACGAGCGATGGTCTTTTCCTACCAATCTATTCCCCTAGGAGCATGCGTGTAGTACTTTGTTTCGATAACTAATAGATTTTGGCAATAAGTATGTGAGTTTTTATGACTAATGTTGAGTCCATGGATTATACGCACTTTCACCCTTCCACCATTGCTAGCCTCTCTAGTACCGCGCAACTTTCGCCGGTACCATAAACCCACCAATTACCTTCCTCAAAACAGCCACCATACCTACCTATTATGGCATTTCCATAGCCATTCCGAGATATATTGCCATGCAACTTACCACCGTTCTGTTTATTATGACACGCTTCATCATTGTTATATTGCTTTGCATGATCATGTGGTTGACATCGTATTTGTGGCAAAGCCACGTCCATAATTCTTTCATACATGTGACTCTTGATTCATTGCACATCCCGGTACATCGCCGGAGGCATTCACATAGAGTCATATTTTGTTCTAGTATCGAGTTGTAATTTTTGAGTTGTAAGTAAATAAAAGTGTGACGATCATAATTATTAGAGAATTGTCCCAAGTGAGGAAAGGATGATGGAGACCATGATTCCCCCACAAGTCGGGATGAGACTCCGGACAAAAATAAAAAAAGAGAAAAAAAGAAAGGCCATAAAAAAGAGAAGGCCCAAAAAAAGAGAGAAAAAGATAGAAGGGACAATGCTACTATCCTTTTACCACACTTGTGCTTCAAAGTAGCACCATGATCTTCATGATAGAGAGTCTCCTATGTTGTCACTTTCATATACTAGTGGGAATTTTACATTATAGAACTTGGCTTGTATATTCCAGTGATGGGCTTCCTCAAAATGCCCTAGGTCTTCGTGAGCAAGCAAGTAGGATGCACACCCACTTAGTTCTTTTATTGAGCTTTCATACACTTATAGCTCTAGTACATCCATTGAATGGCAATCCCTACTCACTCACATTGATATCTATTGATGGGCATCTCCATAGCCCATTGATACACCTAGTTGATGTGAGACTATTTTCTCCCTTTTGTCTTCTCCACAACCACCATTCTATTCCACCCATAGTGCTATGCCCATGGCTCACGCTCATGTATTGCGTGAAGATTGAAAAAGTTTGAGAACACCAAAAGTATGAAACAATTGCTTGGCTTGTCATCGGGGTTGTGCATGATTTAAATACTTTGTGTGGTGAATATGGAGCATAGCCAGACTATATGATTTTGTAGGGATAACTTTCTTTGGCCATGTTATTTTGAGAAGACATGATTGCTTTGTTAGTATGCTTGAAGTATTATTATTTTTATGTCAATATTAAACTTTTGTCTTGAATCTTTCAGATCTGAACATTCATGACACAATAAAGAAAATTACATTGAGAATTATGCTAGGTAGCATTCCACATCAAAAAAAATCTGTTTTTATCATTTACCTACTCGAGGACGAGCAGGAATTACGCTTGGGGATGCTTGATACGTCTCCAACGTATCTATAATTTTTTATTGTTCCATGCTATTATATTATCTGTTTTGGATGTTTAATGGGCTTTAATTTACCTTTTTATATTATTTTTGGGACTAACCTACTAACCAAAGGCCCAGTGCAAATTGCTGTTTTTTGCCTATTTCAGTGTTTCGCAGAAAAGGAATATCAAACGGAATCCAAATGGGATGAAACCTTCAGGAGAGTTTTTTTTGGAACAAACATGATCCAGGAGACTTGGAGTGGACGTCAAGAAAGAAGCGAGGAGGCCATGAGGCCGGAGGGCGCGCCCAGGGGGGTAGGCGTGCCCCCACCCTCGTGGGCCCCTCGTAGCTCCACCGACGTACTTCTTCCTCCTATATATACCCATATACCCCGAAAACATCCAGGAGCACCACGAAACCCTATTTCCACCGCCGCAACCTTCTATACCCGTGAGATCCCATCTTGGGGCCTTTTCCGGTGCTCTGTCGGAGGGGGAATCGATCACGGAGGGCTTCTACATCAACACCATAGCCTATCCGATGATGTGTGAGTAGTTTACCACAGACCTTCGGGTCCATAGTTATTAGCTAGATGGCTTCTTCTCTCTCTTTGGATCTCAATACAAAGTTCTCCTTGATTCTCTTGGAGATCTATTCGATGTAATTCTTTTTGCGGTGTGTTTGTCAAGATCCGATGAATTGTGGGTTTGTGATCAAGATTATCTATGAACAATATTTGATTCTTCTCTGAAATCTTTTATGCAAGATTTAAATATCTTTGCAAGTCTCTTCGAATTATCAGTTTGGTTTGGCCTACTAGATTGATCTTTCTTGCAACGGTAGAAGTGCTTAGCTTTGGGTTCAATCTTACGGTGTCCTTTCCCAGTGACAGAAGGGGCAGCAAGGCACGTATTGTATTTTTGCCATCGAGGATAAAAAGATGGGGTTTATATCATATTGCTTGAGTCTATCCCTCTACGTCATGTCATCTTGCCTAATTCGTTACTCTGTTCTTATGAAGTTAATACTCTAGATGCATGCTGGATAGCGGTCGATGTGTGGAGTAATAGTAGTAGATGCAGAATCGTTTCGGTGTACTGGTCGCGGATGTGATGCCTATATACATGATCATGCCTAGATATTCTCATAAGTATTCAATTTTCTATCAATTGCTCGACAGTAATTTGTTCACCCACTGTAGAAGTTGCTATCTTGAGAGAAGCCACTAGTGAAACCTATGGCCCCCGGGTCTATCTTCCATCATATTATTTCCATATCAACTTGCTATTTCTATTACAGTTTATTTTGCAATCTTTATTTTCCAATCTATATCATAAAAATACCAAAAAAATTATCTTATTATCTCTATCAGATCTCACTTTCGTAAGTGACCGTGAAGGGATTGACAACCCCTTTATCGCGTTGGTTGCGAGGTTCTTGTTTGTTTGTGCATGTACTAGGTGACTTGTGTGTTACCTCCTACTGGATTGAGACCTTGGTTCTCAAAAACTGAGGGAAATACTTACGCTACTGTGTTGCATCGCCCTTTCCTCTTCAAGGGAAAAGCAACGCATGCTCAAGAGGTAGCAGTTACCTGAAAGGGATTGACAACCCCTTTAACACGTCGGGTTGCGAGGTGTTGTTATTTGTGTGCAGGTGCAGTTTACGTTGTGTTGCTTGGTTCTCCTACTGGTTCGATAACCTTGGTTTCATAACTGAGGGAAATACCTACCGTTGCTGTGCTACATCATCCCTCCGTCTCCAGGGAAATACCGACGTAGTTCCAGCTACCATCAAGGCCCATGTTGGGCCCAAATAGGACAAGCAGTTAACAGGCCAAAATATATCTCGGGCCTGTTTGGACCAATAAAATTATGGGCTTTAAGCATACCGGTATCCACGTGGGCCATATGCCCAAAAGTGTCACGGGCCATTATCAGATGGGCTGTAAGCAAGCCAGATTCAACGCGGGTTGTAATTAGGCCCAACTGTTACACGGGCCATTAACAGGCCGATAGGCCAGTTGGGTTGAAATTTATCCATGAAGACTACGGGCCGTTAAGAGGCCTAAAGTTACTTCGGACAAGAAATAGCCTAGTTTCTGCATGGGCCGTTAAATGTCCTAAAGTTAAACAGGGCCGACAACGTCCCAGATGCACCATGGGCTGCTAACAGGCCAAAACTATTATCGGGCCAAACTGGTAAATGGGCATTTAACATGCTGAAATACAAAATTGTCTTAGAATGGGCCCAAAAGAACAGTGGCCTGTTAACAGGCCTGATCCAATATCGGCCATAATTTGGCCCAAAACACGTCAGACAATGAACGGGCCTGATCTGGTATGGGCCTCAATTTGACCCAAAACATGGCAGGCTGTTAACGACCAGCCCACTAGTGTCTAAAAAAACATGGCGGGCCTTTGGTTGGGCCGGCCTTTTCACCGGAATGAGCCTCTGTTGGGCCGTGCCACGTGTCGACGTATCATAGGCGCCTCCTGTCCAATGAGTGGATGACATCTGTCCCAACGGTGAGCCAACACGTGTTTCCTCCGTCCAATGAGAATTTTACACGTGGAAAATCCCCATTGGTCCGGGCTGTTAATGGGTTATCGGATCCAAAACCGGACTCGATAGCTTAACGACAACCTGTTACGGTCGACGCCACGTGTCGGTCACCCTTGATGAAAGAACTTCTATGACGGGTTATCGGATCCAAAACCGGACTCAATAGCTTAACGATGACCTGTTATGGTCGACGCCACGTGTCGGTCACCCTTGGCGAAAGAACTTCTATGATGCGTGATTTATCATCATGGAAGTGGACACTTCCATGATAATTTTGGTAATGTCATGGAACACTTCTACGACAGCGCATGTATGACTATCTTGATTCTGTCATAAACTCGTCATGGATGTACATGCATGACAGAAAATGTGACCTACTATGACAAACACATATCATCACGGAAGTGTATTTTTTTTAGTGTAGCAGACTTATTATGAGGAATATCACCTTCATCAAATCTACGGAGAGAGTTTACCTCTACTACCTGTGTCGGGTTATCAAGACCATGTATTCTTCAATAGGTGGTAAATTCTTAACATCTTTAGCTTTAATACCTTTTTCTTTCATAGATTTCTTTGCCTCTTGCATATCTTCAGGACTGAGAAATAGAATACCCCTTTTCTTCGGAGTTGGATTAGGAGTTGGTTCAGGAAGTGTCTAATCATTATCATTACCCAATATATTATTCAATAGCAATTCAGCTTGCTCAACAATTCTTTCCCTGAAAACACAACCAGCACAACTATCCAGGTGGTCTCTGGAAGCATCTGTTAGTCCATTGTAAAAGATATCAAGTATTTCATTTTTCTTGAGAGGATGATCAGGCAAAGCATTAAGTAATTGGAGAAGCCTCCCCAAGCTTGTGGGAGACTCTCTTCTTCAATTTGCACAAAATTAAATATTTCCCGTAAGGCAGCTTGTTTCTTATGAGCGGGAAAATATTTTGCAGAGAAGTAGTAAATTATATCCCGGGGACTACGCACACAACTAGGAACAACAGAATTAAACCATACTTTAGCATCACCCTTAATGAGAAAGGAAACAATTTGAGAATATAGTAATAACGATTTTTTTCCTGATGAGCAAATAGGGTGGCTATATCATTCAGTTTAGTAAGATGTGCCACAACAGTTTCAGATTCATAACCATAGAAAGGATCAGATTCAACCAAAGTAATTAACTCAGGATCGACGGAGAATTCATAATCCTTATCAGTAAAAAAGATAGGTGAAGTAGCAAAAGCAGGATCATATTTCATTCTAGCATTCAAGATTTTTCTTTTAGCTTAGCTAACAATTTCTTAAGATCCTCTCTATCATTGCAAGAAAAGAAGTCTCTAGCGGTTTCTTCATCCATAACATAACCCTCAGGTACAACATGCAATTCATATCTAGGGGGAGAATCATAATCTTTAGTTTTAATATAATCAGTTTCAGTAATTTCATTCTCTCTAACCCTAGCAAGTTGTTCATCAAGAAATTCACCTAGTGGCACAGTATTATCAAGCAGAGAAGTAGTTTCATCATAAGCATCATGCATAGCAGAAGTGACATTATCGATAACATGCGACATATCAGAATCAATAGCACGTGTAGGTGTCGCAAGTTTACTCAAAACAGAAGGAGAATCAAGTGCAGAGCTAGATGGCAGTTCCTTACCTCCCCTCATAGTTGAGGGATAGATCTTGGTTTTGTTGTATTTCAGATTCCTCATAGTGATCAACAGATATAAATCCCAAGTGACTCAGAGAATAGAGCTATGTTCCCCGGCAACGGCGGCAGAAAAAGGTCTTGATAACCCACAAGCATAGGGGATCGCAACAATTTTTGAGGGTAGAGTATTCAACCCAAATTTATTGCTTCGGCAAAAGGGGAGCCAAAGAATATTCTCAAGTATTAGCAGCTGAGTTTTCAATTCCACCACACCTGAAAGACTTTATATCTGCAGCAAAGTATTTAGTAGCAAAGTAATATGGAAGTAACGGTAACATCGGCAAAAGTAGCAGTAGTAGTATTGTAGCAATCGTAACAGTGGCAACAAGAAAGTAACGGAGCAAAGATCAATATGAAACGATCTCGTAGGCAATGTATCAATGCTGGATAATTATGTGGATGGCATTCATCATGCAACAGTTATAACATAGGGTGACACATAACTAGCTCCAATTCATCAATATAATGTAGGCATGTATTTCGAATATAGTCATACATGCTTATGGAAAAGAACTTGCATGACATCTTTTGTCCTATCCTCCCGTGGCAGCGGGGTCCTATTGGAAACTAAGGGATATTAAGGCCTCCTTTTAATAGATTACCGAACCAAAGCATTAGCACTTAGTGAATACATGAACTCCTCAAACTACGGTCATCACCGGGAAGTGTCCTGACTATTGTCACTCCGGGGTTGCCGGATCATAACACATAGTAGGTGACTACAACTTGCAATATTGGATCAAGAATACAAATATATTCATGAAAACATAATAGGTTCAGATCTGAAATCATGGCACTCGGGCCCTAGTGACAAGCATTAGGCATAGCAAAGACATAGCAACATCAATCTTAGAACATAGTGGATACTAGGGATCAAACCCTAACAAAACTAACTCGATTACATGGTAAATCTCATCCAACCCATCACGGTCCAGCAAGCCTACGATGAGATTACTCGCACACGGCGGTGAGCATCATGAAATTGGTGATGGACGATGGTTGATGATGACGATGGTGATGGATTCCCCTCTCCGGAGCCCAAAACGGACTCCAGATCTGCCCTCCCGAGGAAGAATAGGGCTTGGCAGCGGCTCCATCGTAAAACGCGGTGAATCCTTCTCTCTGATTTTTTTCTCCTCGAACGTGAATATATGAAGTTGGAGTTGAGGTCGGTGGAGGTCCAGGGGGCCCACAAGGACGGGTGGCGCGCCCCCCACCCTTGGGGCCAGGGTGTGGGCCCCCTTCACTTGATTCTTTCGCTAATATTTTTATTAATTCCAAAAATGATCTCCATGAATTTTTCAGGTCATTCTGAGAACTTCTATTTCTGCACAAAAATAATACCATGGCAATTGTGCTGAAAACAACGTCAGTCTGGGTTAGTTCCATTCAAATCATGCAAGTTAGAGTCCAAAACAAGTGCAAAAGAGTTTGGAAAAGTAGATATGATGGAGACGTATCATATAGCAGCACCAAAAGTTTGGCCATCCTCAAGAGGAACACGCTTCGCTCGTCCGAACTAATTCAGAAGGGGGCGTTGTTGTTGTCGTTGCAGAGGTGCAGCAGGTTGTGGTTGTGGAAGACACGTGAGCAATTCATTAAGCTTGTTATCCAACTTTGTTTCGAACAACTTCTCCATGCCATGTATCTTCTCCATGGCCTCTTCAAATCTGTTTAGCACATCTCCCACCTGGCCACTCATCATTTGCTGAAACTTATCATGCAACTCCTTGTTTGTCATGTTCTCCCAATCCAGCTTGTCAACTTGTGATCCTGGCATGGTTAGGAGCAATATAAACACACAAGAATATGATCCTACAGACTACTAGAAAGTGGTGGTGGTGGTGTGTCACAAAACCGTCAAGCAAATCTCAAATCCTTACCAGTTCTTACCCAGCAGTAGGTGGTGATCGGTAACCGATGTAATCAAAACTCCCAAAGCTTGGACAGAGCGATTGCCAGGTGGTGTCAAACGCACGATGTAGATGTATGTGGAGCTGGGAAGGCTTATGATATGGTAGCAAAAATGTTAGCAATAATCAATTCAGAGATGCAAAGTTGAATACAGTCCCAACAACGGTACTGTGCTGGTCCTAGGCTAGACCGTGCTAGAGACGCGAGCCTAGAACACTATCAAAAATCACGGCGCGACATGGAAACAAGGGAAAAGCTCACACTGGATTTGTTTTTGCGCTCTTTTTTTGTGCTCCTTTTTTTTGTCGAAAATCACTATAATGGCCAGTGTCTCAAAACTCTTTCCAAGTCAAACTAACAGGATAGGCACAAAAAGATTGACTATTTTTTTGGAAATCAGTGCAACGACGACCAAAAAGTGCGATAAAAAATCACTATGATGGCACGTGTTTCAAAAGACTCAAAAAGCCTAAAAACAGGATAGGGGGAAAATATTTTCACTCGCCGAAATTTTGGCCTAAAAACTGCCCGGGGTTCTCTAGACTCTTTTTTTACAAAACCTACTCAGGAAACGAAACACGAATCGGAAAATAGATGTATCTCGAAAACAAACATAATATGAAAAAAACTCAGATTGATGGTGGATATATTATGGTAAGATATGGCAGTGGTGGTGGTATATGGATACGGATTGGTGGTGGTATATGGATATAGATCGGTGGCTGATACATCTACAACGTATCTATAATTTTTGAATGTTCCATGCTATTATATTATCTGTTTTGGATGTTTTATACGCATTAATATGCTATTTCATATTATTTTTGGGACTAACCTATTGACCTAGAGCCCAGCACTAGTTTCTGTTTTTTCCTTGTTTTTGAGCTTCGCAGAAACGGAATACCAAACGGAGTCCAAATGGAATAAAACCTTTTGTGATGATTTTTCTTGGACCAGAAGACACCCAGGAGACTTGGAGTGCAAGTCAGAAGAGCCATGAGGCGACCACAAGGGTGGAGGGAGCGCCCAGGGGGGTAGGGCGCGGCCCCCTACCTTATGGGCCCCTCGGTGACCCCCCTAACCTAGATCTTCGTCCTATATATTCACATATATTCCCAAACCACCAGAAGCATCCACAAAAACACTTTTCCACCGGCGCAACCTTCTGTTCCCGTGAGACCCCATCTTGGGGCCTTTTCCGGCATCCTACCGGAGGGGGATTCGATCACGGAGGGCTTCTATATCAACTCTATTGCCCTTCCGATGAAGCGTGAGTAGTTTAACTCAGACCTACGGGTCCATAGCTAGTAGCTAGATGGCTTCTCTCTCTTTGATTCTCAATACCATGTTCTCCTCGATGTTCTTGGAGATCTATCCGATATAATCTTCTTTTGCGTTGTGTTTGTCGAGATCCAATGAATTGTGGATTTATGATCAGCTTATTTATGAATATTATTTGAATCTTCTCTGAATTATTTTATGCATGATTTGATATCTTTTTAATTCTCTTCAAACTATCGGTTTAGTTTGGCCAACTAGATTGGTTTTTCTTGCAATGGGAGAAGTGCTTAGCTTTGGGTTCAATCTTGTGGTGTCCTTTCCCAGTGACAGTAGGGGAAGCAAGGCACACATTGTATTGTTGCCACCAAGGATAAAAAGATGGGGTTTACATCATATTGCTTGAGTTTATTCGTCTACATCAGGTCATCTTTCTTAATGCATTACTCTGTTCTTCATGAACTTAATACTCTAGATGCAGGCAGGAGTCGGTCGATGTGTGGAGTAATAGTAGTAGATGCAGAATCGTTTCGGTCTACTTGACACAGACATGATGCCTATATTTCATAATCATTGCCTTAGATATCGTCATAACTTTGCACTTTTCTATCAATTACTCGACAGTAATTTGTTCACCCACTATATTATTTGCTATCTTGAGAGAAGCCTCTAGTGAAACCTATGGCCCCGGGTCTATTTTCCATCATATAAGTTTCTGATGTACTATTTTCCTTCATATTAGTTTCTGATCTACTATTTTGCAATCCTTTACTTTCTGATCTATAAACCAAAAAAACCCCAAAATATTTACTTTATATTTTGTTTAGTTTTATCTATCTCTATCAGATCTCACTTTTGCAAGTGACCGTGAAGGGATTGACGACCCCTTTATCGCGCTGGGTGCAAGTTGTTTGATTGTTTCTGCAGGAATTGGTGATTCGTCCGTTGTCTCCTACTGGATTGATACCTTGGTTCTCTAATTGAGGGAAATACTTATCTCTACTTTGCTGCATCACCCTTTCCTCTTTAAGGGAAAAACCAACGCAATCTCAAGAAGTAGTGGTGGCAGTTAAGCCGGTGGTGGTAGATGGCAGGGGTGATGATGATGGTGCGGTGGTGGCGTGACAACTTATGACCAGAACTCTAAACTCTAAAAGACTAGATGCTAAGACCAGCAACTTTACATGATGATGCAACCGCAAATTCAACAAAGCAAAAGACTAAAAAGACTATGCAAAGGCTCAGACTGGTTCAGATATGATGAACTAACCCTAATTTTTTTGTGGATTTTTCGTGGACTATAGGTATGAAAAACATACTCGATCTAAACTACGAAAAACTGTAAAATCTCACCGAGCAACCTGGAAATCTGATACCACTTGATAGAGGCGAAGGTGTCCCAATGTTTCGATGAGATAACTATCGTTTTCTGTGGAAGTCGACTTTGACGATCCGACTAGGAACGTGCGAAGACGTCACGTCTTAGCAATCGCTAAACCAACTTCCAAGGGGTTATTGACCACGTCGGAGCACGATCAACCTGACCACGAGGGTCTATTTCCTGCAAGCAAACGAAGAACAAGCAAGAAACTGAGATTGCAATCTGGATATTGCGAATATAAGATGAAAGCTTTATTGATCAAGATGAGGTTCTGTGGCGTCTTGATCTGGTCGTTGAACACAAATGAAGTACGTGAAGTTGCAGCTATGTCGAACTTTAAATCTAAACAAAACCCAAAGACTAAACGACGCCCAAAGGGCTGTATATATGGAGCAGGGGGGATTTTGTGTCCCCTTGTAGGAGGGGTTCGAAACCAACCCTAACTTTGTTTCCCCACACATACGAACTCTAAAAACAACCTATACTTAATTATTTCGAAATTACATGGGCCTGGCCAAAAAATAAGGTGGCGCGGCACCTAAAATAAGCTATGGACGAAAGTTATGAAGGGGCGTCTTGTATATTTCGTCCATGTCCTTGTAGGTCATCACAGAGGCTTCAAAGTGCTCAAATATGCACTAGAAATGCCATTCTAGATCCCTTCGCGTGCGCCTTCATCTCCATGCTTGATCCTGCTCCAGTGTTCATCACTCTTGTCCATGCTAGGCCCTTCACTAGTAATCAACACAACTGTATCCAATTTAGGCAACATCATATTCTCATGAACATTAAAATTGTCACAAAGAAATGAAAGTACCTGGTAATTCAATTGGCGTGCACGAGCTCTAGTAATTGGTTTAGTATGTGTAGCGGCAGGGGTTGTGGGTGTAACAATGGTATTGATGTCCTCATGAAATTCCAATGTACATGGAGACAGAAGTGAAATTTGAGGGCCACAAATATGTTGTATCGTGGATGTCCCCCTTTACATCATTGTTTTATGAAATGCACTAACGCTCCCGAAAGGTTGTTCTCAGAATATTTGTATATTTGTTACAACAAGTATGATTTGGTGTGAAGTTTGCCAATGTTGTGTGATGAACCTTGATGTTTAGTATTGAATTATTAGTAAGTGTTTAGTAACCTCCTGCTTTTTTGAGATGTTACTTTTGTAGCAAAGTTGTTTTTGGTATAACTTTAACCTATATTGGGCAGTTGCTGAAGGAAATATGCCCTAGAGGCAATAATTAAAGTTATTATTTATTTCCTTATATCATGATAAATGTTTATTATTCATGCTAGAATTGTATTAACCGGAAACATAATACATGTGTGAATACATAGACAAACAGAGTGTCACTAGTATGCCTCTACTTGACTAGCTCATTAATCAAAGATGGTTATGTTTCCTAACCATGAACAATGAGTTGTTATTTGATTAACGAGGTCACATCATTAGTTGAATGATCTGATTGACATGACCCATTCCATTAGCTTAGCACCCGATCGTTTAGTATGTTGCTACTGCTTTCTTCATGACTTATACATGTTCCTATGACTATGAGATTATGCAACTCCCGTTTACCGGAGGAACACTTTGGGTGCTACCAAACATCACAACGTAACTGGGTGATTATAAAGGAGCATTACAGGTGTCTCCAAAGGTAGATGTTGGGTTGGCGTATTTCGAGATTAGGATTTGTCACTCCGATTGTCGGAGAGGTATCTCTGGGCCCTCTCGGTAATACACATCACATAAGCCTTGCAAGCATTACAACTAATATGTTAGTTGTGAGATGATGTATTACGGAACGAGTAAAGAGACTTGCCAGTAACGAGATTGAACTAGGTATTGGATACCGACGATCGAATCTCGGGCAAGTAACATACCGATGACAAAGGGAACAACGTATGTTGTTATGCGGTCTGACTGATAAAGATCTTCGTAGAATATGTAGGAGCCAATATGGGCATCCAGGTCCCGCTATTGGTTATTGACCGGAGACATGTCTCGGTCATTTCTACATTGTTCTCGAACCCGTAGGGTCCGCACGCTTAAGGTTACGATGACAGTTATATTATGAGTTTATGCATTTTGATGTACCGAAGGTTGTTCGGAGTCCCGGATGTGATCACGGACATGACGAGGAGTCTTGAAATGGTCGAGATGTAAAGATTGATATATTGGAAGCCTATGTTTGGACATCGGAAGTGTTCCGGGTGAAATCGGGATTTTACCGGGTTACCGGGAGGTTGCCGGAACCCCCCGGGAGCCATATGGGCCTTCATGGGCCTTAGTGGAAAGGATAAAGGGGCAGCCCAAGGTGGCTGCGCCACTTCCCCCTCCCCTAGTCCTATTAGGACTAGGAGAAGGTGGCCGGCCCCCCTCTCCCTCTTTCCCCCTTTGGGGAATCCTAGTTGGAATAGGATTGGAGGGGAGTCCTACTCCCGGAAGGAGTAGGACTCCTCCTGCGCCTCCCTCCTTGGCCGGCCAGCCTCCCCCCTCTACTCCTTTATATACGGAGGCAGGGGACACCTCTAGACACACAAGTTGATCCACGTGATCTATTCCTTAGCCGTGTGCGGTGCCCCCTGCCACTATATACCTCGATAATACTGTAGCGGAGTTTAGGCGAAGCCCTGCTGCTGTAGTACATCAAGATCGTCACCACGCCGTCGTGCTGACGGAACTCTTCCCCGAAACTTTGCTGGATCGGAGTCCGGGGATCGTCATCGAGCTGAACGTGTGCTCGAACTCGGAGGTGCCGTAGTTTCGGTGCTTGATCGGTTGGATCGTGAAGACGTACGACTACTTCCTCTACGTTGTGTGATTGCTTCCGCAGTCGGTCTGCGTTGGTACGTAGACAACACTCTCCCCTCTCGTTGCTATGCATCACATGATCTTGCGTGTGCGTAGGAAAATTTTGAAATTACTACGAAACCCAACAGTGGTTTCAGAGCCTGGTTATTTATGTTGATGTTATATGCACGAGTAGAACACAAGTGAGTTGTGGACGATACAAGTCATACTGCCTACCAGCATGTCATACTTTGGTTCGGTGGTATTGTTGGACGAGACGACCCGGACCAACATTACGCGTACGCTTACGCGAGACCGGTTCTCCCGACGTGCTTTGCACACAAGTGGCTTGCGGGCGACTGTCTCTCCAACTTTAGTTGAACCAAGTATGGCTACGCCCGGTCCTTGCGAAGGTTAAAACGGAGTCTATTTGACAAACTATCGTTGTGGTTTTGATGCGTAGGTGAGATTGGTTCTTGCTTAAGCCCGTAGCAGCCACGTAAAACTTGCAACAACAAAGTAGAGGACGTCTAACTTGTTTTTGCAGGGCATGTTGTGATGTGATATGGTCAAAGCATGATGCTGAATTTTATTGTATGAGATGATCATGTTTTGTAACCGAGTTATCGACAACTGGCAGGAGCCATATGGTTGTCGCTTTATTGTATGCAATACAATCGCGATGTAATGCTTTACTTTATTACTAAACGGTAGTGATAGTCGTGGAAGCATAAGATTGGCGAGACGACAACGATGCTACGATGGAGATCAAGGTGTCGCGCCGGTGACGATGGTGATCATGACGGTGCTTTGGAGATGGAGATCACAAGCACAAGATGATGATGGCCATATCATATCACTTATATTGATTGCATGTGATGTTTATCTTTTTATGCATCTTATCTTGCTTTGATTGACGGTAGCATTATAAGATGATCTCTCACTAAATTATCAAGAAGTGTTCTCCC
This sequence comes from Triticum urartu, assembly GCF_003073215.2. Taxonomy (NCBI): domain Eukaryota; kingdom Viridiplantae; phylum Streptophyta; class Magnoliopsida; order Poales; family Poaceae; genus Triticum; species Triticum urartu. The sequence continues at coordinate 163,976,795 of NC_053027.1, read as the reverse complement.
TGAGTATGCATCGTTGCGAAAGTTCTTCGTGCTGAGACACCACGTGATGATCGGGTGTGATAGGCTCTACGTTCAAATACAACGGGTGCAAAACAGTTGCACATGCAGAATACTCAGGTTATACTTGACGAGCCAAGCATATACAGATATGGCCTCGGAACACAGAGGCCGAAAGGTCGAGCGTGAATCATATAGTAGATATGATCAACATAATGATGTTCACCGATGAAACTACTCCATCTCACGTGATGATCGGACATGGTTTAGTTGATTTGGATCACGTGATCACTTAGAGGATTAGAGGGATGTCTATCTAAGTGGGAGTTCTTAAGTAATATGATTAAATTGAACTTAAATTTATCATGAACTTAGTCCTGGTAGTATTTTGCACATCATGTTGTAGATCAATAGCTCGCGTTGTTGCTTCCCTGTGTTTATTTTGATATGTTCCTAGAGAAAATTGTGTTGAAAGATGTTAGTAGCAAAGATGCGGATTGGATCCGTGATCTGAGGTTTATCCTCATTGCTGCACAGAAGAATTATGTCCTTGATGCACCGCTAGGTGACGGACCTATTGCAGGAGCAGATGCAGACGTTATGAACGTTTGGCTAGCTCAATATGATGACTACTTGATAGTTTAAGTGCACCATGCTTAAACGGCTTAGAATCGGGACTTCAAAGACGTTTTGAACGTCATGGACCATATGAGATGTTCCAGGAGTTGAAGCTAATATTTCAAGCAAATACCCGAGTTGAGAGATATGAAGTCTCCAACAAGTTCTATAGCTAAAAGATGGAGGAGAATCGCTCAACTAGTGAGCATGTGCTCAGATTGTCTGGGTACTACAATCGCTTGAATCAAGTGGGAGTTAATCTTCCAGATAAGATAGTGATTGACAGAATTCTCTAGTCACCATCACCAAGTTAGTAGAACTTCGTGATGAACTATGATATGCAAGGGATAACGGAAACGATTCCCAAGCTCTTCGTAATGCGGAAATTGACGAAGGTAGAAATCAAGAAAAACATCAAGTGTTGATGGTTGACAAGATCACTAGTTTCAAGAAAAGGGCAGAGGGAAGAAGGGGAACTTCAAGAAGAACAGCAAGCAAGTTGCTGCTCAAGTGAAGAAGCCCAAGTCTGATCCTAAGCCTGAGACTAAGTGTTTCTACTGCAAAGGGACTGGTCACTGGAAGCGGAACTACCCCAAGTGATTGGCAGATAAGAAGGATGGCAAAGTGAACATAAGTATATTTGATATACATGTTATTGATGTGTACTTTACTAGTGTTTATAGCAACCCCTCAGTATTTGATACTAGTTCAGTTGCTAAGATTAGTAACTCGAAACGGGAGTTGCAGAATAAACAGAGACTAGTTAAGGGTGAAGTGACGATGTGTGTTGGAAGTGGTTCCAAGATTGATATGATCATCGTCGCACACTCCCTATACTTTCGGGATTAGTGTTGAACCTGAATAAGTGTTATTTGGTGTTTGCGTTGAGCATGAATATGATTTGATCATGTTTATTGTAATACGGTTATTCATTTAAGTAAGAGAATAAATTGTTGTTCTGTTTACATGAATAAAACCTTATATGGTTACACACCCAATGAAAATAGTTCATTGGATCTCGATCGTAGTGATACACATAATCATAATATTGAAACCAAAAGATGCAAAGTTAATAATGATAAGTGCAACTTGTTTGTAGCACTGCCGTTTAGGTCATATTGGTGTAAAGCGCATGAAGAAACTCCATACTGATGGGCTTTTGGAATCACTTGATTATGAATCAGTTGATGCTTGCGAACCATGCCTCATGGGCAAGATGACTAAGACTCTGTTCTTCGGAACAATGAAGCGAGCAACAGATTTGTTGGAAATCATACATACTGATGTATGTGGTCCGATGAATATTGAGGCTCGCGACAGGTATCATTATTTTCTGATCTTCACAGATGATTTGAGCAGATATGAGTATATCTACTTGATGAAACATAAGTCTGAAACATTTGAAAAGTTCAAAGAATTTCAGAGTGAAGTGAAAAATCATCGTAACAAGAAAATAAAGTTTCTACGATCTGATCGTAGAGAAGAGTATTTGAGTTACGAGTTTGGCCTTCAGTTAAAAACAATGTGAAATAGTTTCACTACTCATGCCACCTGGAACACCACAATGTAATGGTGTGTCCGAACGTCATAACCGTACTTTATTAGATATGGTGCGATATATTATGTCTCTTACCGATCTACCACTATCGTTTTGGGGTTATGCATTAAAGACAGCTGCATTCACGTTAAAAGGGCACCATCAAAATCCGTTGAGACGACACCGTATGAACTATGGTTAGGCAAGAAACCTAAGCTGTCGTTTCTTAAATTTGGGGTTGCGATGCTTATATGAAAAAGTTTCATCCTGATAAGCTCAAACTCAAATCGGAGAAGTGCGTCTTCATAGGATATCCAAGGGAAACTATTGGATACACCTTCTATCACAGATCCGAAGGCAAGACTTTTGTTGCTAAATTCAGAAACTTTCTGGAGAAGGAGTTTCTCTCGAAAGAAGTGAGTGGGAGGAAAGTAGAACTTGACGAGGTAACTGTACCTGCTCCCTTATTGGAAAGTAGTACATCACAGAAAACTGTTTCTGTGACACCTACACCAGTTAGTGAGGAAGCTAATGATGATGATCATGAAACTTCAAAACAAGATACTACTGAACCTCGTAGATCAACCAGAGTAAGATCCGCGCCAGAGTGGTACGATAATCCTTTTATGGAAGTCATGCTACTAGATCATGATGAACCTACGAACTATGAAGAAGCGATGGTGAGCCCAGATTCCGCAAAGTGGCTTGAAGCCATGAAATCTGAGATATGATCCATGTATGAGAACAAAGTATGGACTTTGATGGATTTGCCCGATGATCGGCAAACCATAGAAAATAAATGGATCTTCAAGAGGAAGACGGACGATGATAGTAGTGTTACTATCTACAAAGCTAGAATTGTCGCAAAAGGTTTTCGACAAGTTCAAGGTGTTGAATACGATGAGAGTTTCTCACTCGTATCTATGCTTAAGTCTGTCCGAATCATGTTAGCAATTGCCGCATTTTATGAAATCTGGCAAATGGATAAACAAAATTGCATTCCTTAATAGATTTATTAAAGAAGAGCTGTGTATGATACAACCAGAAGGTTTTGTCAATCCTAAAGGTGCTAACAAAATATGCAAGCTCCAGCGATCCATCTATGGACTGGTGCAAGCATCTCGGAGTTGGAATATACGCTTTGAGAAGTTGATCAAAGCATATAGTTTTATACAGACTTGCGATGAAGCCTGTATCTACAAGAAAGTGAGTGGGAGCACTACAACATTTCTGATAAGTATATGAATGACATATTGTTGATCGGAAATAATGTAGAATTATTCTGTAAAGCATAAAGGAGTGTTTGAAAGGAGTTTTTCAAAGAAAGACTTCGGTAAAGCTGCTTACATATTGAGCTTCAAGATCTATAGAGATAGATCAAGACGCTTAATAAGTTTTTACAATGAGTACATACCTTGACAAGATTTTGAAGTAGTTCAAAATGGAGCAGTCAAAGAAAGAGTTCTTGCCTGTATTACAAGGTGTGAAGTTGAGTAAGACTCAAAGCCCGACCACGGCAGAAGATAGAAAAAGAATGAAAGTCATTCCCTATGCCTTGGCCATAGGTTCTATAAAGTATGTCATGTTGTGTACCAGATCTATTGTATACCCTGCACTGATTTGGCAAGGGAGTACAATAGTGATCTAGGAGTAGATCACTGGACAGCGGTCAGAATTATCCTTAGTGAAATAAGGATATGTTTCTCGATTATGGACGTGACAAAAAGGTTCGTCGTTAAGGGTTACGTCGATGCAAGTTTCTGACACTGATCCAGATGATTCTAAGTCTCAATCTAGATACATATTGAAAGTGGGAGCAATTAGCTAGAGTAGCCCCGTGCAGAGCATTGTTGACATAGAAATTCGCAAAATACTTACAGATCTGAATGTGGCAGACCCGTTGACTAAGATTCTCTCACAAGCAAAACATGATAATACCTTAGTACTCCTTGGGTGTTAATCACATAGCGATGTGAACTAGATTACTAATCTAGTAAACCCTTTGGGTGTTGGTCACATAGCGATGTGAACTATGAGTGTTAATCACATGATGATGTGAACTATCAATGTTAATCACATGGTGATGTAATCTAGATTATTGACTCTAGTGGAAGTGGGAGACTGAAGGAAATATGCCCTAGAGGCAATAATAAAGTTATTATTTATTTCCTTATTTCATGATAAATGTTTATTATTCATGCTAGAATTGTATTAACCGGAAACATAATACATGTGTGAATACATAGACAAACAAAGTGTCACTAGTATGCCTCTACTTGACTAGCTCATTAATCAAAGATGGTTATGTTTCCTAACCATGAACAATGAGTTGTTATTTGATTAACGAGGTCACATCATTAGTTGAATGATCTGATTGACATGACCCATTCCATTAGCTTAGCACCCGATCGTTTAGTATGTTGCTACTGCTTTCTTCATGACTTATACATGTTCCTATGACTATGAGATTATGCAACTCCCGTTTACCGGAGGAACACTTTGGGTGCTACCAAACGTCACAACGTAACTGGGTGATTATAAAGGAGCATTACAGGTGTCTCCAAAGGTAGATGTTGGGTTGGCGTATTTCGAGATTAGGATTTGTCACTCCGATTGTCGGAGAGGTATCTCTGGGCCCTCTCGGTAATACACATCACATAAGCCTTGCAAGCATTACAACTAATATGTTAGTTGTGAGATGATGTATTACGGAACGAGTAAAGAGACTTGCCAGTAACGAGATTGAACTAGGTATTGGATACCGACGATCGAATCTCGGGCAAGTAACATACCGATGACAAAGGGAACAACGTATGTTGTTATGCGGTCTGACCGATAAAGATCTTCGTAGAATATGTAGAAGCCAATATGGGCATCCAGGTCCCGCTATTGGTTATTGATCGGAGACATGTCTCGGTCATGTCTACATTGTTCTCGAACCCGTAGGGTCCGCACGCTTAAGGTTACGATGATAGTTATATTATGAGTTTATGCATTTTGATGTACCGAAGGTTGTTCGGAGTTCCGGATGTGATCAGGAACATGACGAGGAGTCTCGAAATGGTCAAGACGTAAAGATTGATATATTGAAAGCCTATGTTTGGACATCGGAAGTGTTCCGGGTGAAATCGGGATTTTACCGGGTTACCGGGAGGTTGCCGGAACCCCCCGGGAGCCATATGGGCCTTCATGGGCCTTAGTGGAAAGGAGAAAGGGGCAGCCCAAGGTGGCTGCACCACTTCCCCCTCCCCTAGTCCTATTAGGACTAGGAGAAGGTGGCCGGCCCCCCTCTCCCTCTTTCCCCCTTTGGGGAATCCTAGTTGGAATAGGATTGGAGGGGAGTCCTACTCCCGGAAGGAGTAGGACTCCTCCTGCGCCTCCCTCCTTGGCCGGCCAGCCTCCCCCCCTCTACTCCTTTATATACGGAGGCAGGGGACACCTCTAGACACACAAGTTGATCCACGTGATCTATTCCTTAGCCGTGTGTGGTGCCCCCTGCCACTATATACCTCGATAATACTGTAGCGGAGTTTAGGCGAAGCCCTGCTGCTGTAGTACATCAAGATCGTCACCACGCCGTCGTGCTGACGGAACTCTTCCCCGACACTTTGCTGGATCGGAGTCCGGGGATCGTCATCGAGCTGAACGTGTGCTCAAACTCGGAGGTGCCGTAGTTTCGGTGCTTGATCGATTGGATCGTGAAGACGTACGACTACTTCCTCTACGTTGTGTGATCGCTTCCGCAGTCGGTCTGCGTTGGTACGTAGACAACACTCTCCCCTCTCGTTGCTATGCATCACATGATCTTGCGTGTGCGTAGGAAAATTTTGAAATTACTACGAAACCCAACAGTTGCTTTGCTTATGCATGGATGTGCTGCAAACTTTGTTTTAGATTAGGACATTGCTCTCTCATGTTCGCCCTCTTGGTACCGAACTGGATGGAAGTGTTTACCTTTCATGGTCTCATGAATGTACCGAACTTAATATTGTCTTATAATCTCACGATGATGTTGAACTCGATGATGTCTTCTATTATAAATGAATGTTTCTTCTTTTTTTTCCTCTTCTTTATCATCATCTTCTTCTTCTTTATTTTGTTGTCCTATTTCAATACGTACGCTAAACCAGGATTCCCACTAACTCGAGAATTACTTGCTTCACCACATCGTTGGGACCGGCACCCTCGCGCCAAGACGTGTTTCTGATCTAGTGAGCATGAGAAGAGGAGACCTACACGCGCGCTCCTCCTCCTCCCTCGCCTCGCCACACCAGGTCTCGTCACGACGCGCCGCGGGTTGCGGGAATGAGCCGAGGACATAGCTATGCATGTTGTCTATATTTTTGCTGCTCGGAAAAAAATAATGAGTCATTAATTAATAATTAACAGATGCATTAATTACTGAATTGTTTTCGATTTTGTTGGATCGTGACTCGGACGTGGGGTTTACTCTCACGATCTACCCGGCCGCATTATATAGTCAGTCAAATGTCTACCTAGTCGCCGCCGAATCGTATGGATTCGCACCACCGTTTCAGATCATTGCGCCACCACGCAAGTCTTCTCCACCCCTCCTTTTGGCGTGCACCGCTTAGGGGCAATAGGCCTCCGGAACCCCGCCTCTCGTGATCCTATACGGGAGAGGGATGATCAAATTTTTGTGGAGTGCACTCGCGCGACTGCTGGCAGCGACGACTTCACCAACGACGACTTCTTCCACGACCTCGGCAACCTCTTCCTCAAGGACATGGGCGACAACCTCAACACCAACGGTGTTGCTTCCGTTGCACCGTATGTGATTCTGGCCCTCCTATTCGAGATCATGGTAGAATTCATGTTTCTAGTCTGTGTCCTAGATTCGATCTGTTCATCTGCTATGCTAGTTCACATGATTAGTTTAATCTTTGTTATTGCTGTCATGATTTATTTTATATTTATTCGGACTAAATCTCATAGTAATTTGCTTATATATTCAACACTTCATGGCTGAAGATGTGGTTCTGCTCGTTTTTTAGAAACAAAGAGAGCAGACCAAAATGCCAATGCTTGCATCGGTCGTACAATCCCCAGTTGACTGGCTAACTCGCACGATGTCGTCACAGTACATCAGCGGCTTTGCTACATCAATGGAGCTTTACGGGCTTGGCGCCCACCCCCACCAGTTAAAATCAGGGGGCGATTAATTAGGAGGAGATGGCTATTTAGTCCAATTAAAAAAGAACAAGTCAGCCACAATTAAAAAGGATGGAGTAAGCCATCGGAGGGAGTTCCCAAACTTAATGTCGATGCCACTTTTGATCCTGATAGGGGAACAGGGGGTGCAATCTCACGGGATGAAGCTGGTTTCTTCGTCGCAGCCTCATGAGGTGATATCCCTTTTGTGGAAGACGCGGCTACGGCAGAAGCTAGAGGTATGCGATATGGGCTCTTACTCGCAAATGAAGTTGGGTGCAATAAAATTTGCGTCGAGTCCGATTGCATGGAGGTCGTTGAAGTCATGCAGGGGGGGGGGGTAGTTCGCTAGGCCTGGTAGCCGCAATTTATGAATAATGTTCTTTTCTTGCTAGAAATTTTATTTCTTTTATGTTTTCCCACTGCCCTAGGGAGGCCAATGCGGTGGCAGATTTATTGGCTAGAAACTCGGAGTTCTCTCATACAATTGTTTGAAAATCGAAGCCTGCAGGGTTTCTAGTAGATGTATTAACAAACGATGTATCATTTTTTGTGCATGAAATATAAACCGCCATGATGGCTTTCTCTCAAAATAAAAAAGAAACAAGTCAGCAGGTCCGTAGAATCCCGTTGCTTTAGTGCGTGTATCTAGCATTTTTGGTACATCAGCCACATCTGACGGCTCACGCGCGGCCGCTCGGGAAGCCAGAATCGTGCGCGTGCACGATGAAGTATTTATCTCTATTCTTATAAAAACAGAGTTGGTGATGATGGTGTGTCCGTCATCCTATAATGTAGGCCGTCCGATTTATATTTGACGGATAGGAAGGAAACTATGGCAATTTTATAAAAAGATACCCACACACCTCTTCACAATTGCAAATAAGGCCTTCCTTTATTCATCATTTTTCCTTATAAGATAAACTACTTATACAAATGCATCTTAATGTTCCGTGCAATGCACGGGCATTTTGCTAGTATAGGAGAAAAAAGGGGGTAAAATCCAGGCGGGGAAAACCGGAAAAGGAGGGTTTGCGCGGGCCGTCTCGTGCAGTCGTGCTCTCGCGCGCTTCGCCGCGAAGAGCCCAGCTCCGGCCGGTCGAGCGCCGTACCGCAGAGGAGAAACCACGCCGCGCAGCCGTTGGGGACTGGGCAGGAGCGCCGCCGCGGGCCGGGGAGGAGTTCCAGGCCGCCGGGGGGACTCAAATGGTGACGCGCTTCGCTCCCCGCGTGAAATCTCCCCGTCTCGGTCGCTCCATGTGGGCCGAAGCTGCTCCTCTTCGTTTCGAACCACACCCACCGCCCGTCTTCTCCGTGCCGCCACTGCAAGACCTCAACGCCCGGCTGAAGCGCCTGGTCCAGTCGGGCAGGTTCTCGGACGCGCAGGCCCTGTTCGACGGGGCGCCGCACCGCGACGAGGCCTCCTACTCCGCCCTCCTCGCGGGCCATGCCGCGGCGGGGGACGTCGCCGGCGCCATGGCGCTCTTCTCCCGCATCCGCGCATCCTCGCTCCCGGCCGCTGACCCCTTCGTGCTCAGCCTCGCGTTCAAGGCCTGCGCCGCGGCCGCCGACGCCAGCCACGCCGCGTCACTGCACGCCTTCGCCGTCAGGTCCTCGGCCGTCTCCTCCGTCTTCGTCGCCACCGCGCTGGCCGACGCCTACGCCAAGGCCGGCCGCCTCGCGCTGGCGCTCAGGGTGTTCGACGAAATGCCGCTCAAGAACGTGGTCTCCTGGACCACGCTCATCTCCGCACTGGCGCGGGCCGGCCGCCGCCACGACGCGGTCCGCCGCTTCGCCGAGATGCGAGCCTCCGGCATGCCCTGCGACTCGCACGCCTTCGCGGCTGCGCTCACCGCGTGCGCCGACACCGGGCTGCTGTCGCGCGGCCGTGAGGTGCACTCGCTCTGCGCCAAGCTCGGCTTCGACGCCACACCCTACGTCGCCAACACACTTGCCACGCTGTACGCGCGCTGCGGGGACGTCCACCGCGCACTGGCTGCGGTCGGCCGCATGGGCTCGCGAGACGTTGCCGCGTGGACGACTGTGATATCCTCCTACGCGCAGACTGGTCGTGCCAAGGAAGCCATCCTGGCATTCGTCGCGATGCTTCGTGACGGGGCATCAAACGCGGCAAGGCCCAACGAATACACATACGCTGCAGTTATTGCTGCGTGTGCAAATATTTCGTGTGTACATCTTGGAGAGCAGTTGCACGCGCAAGCTGCACAAAGAGGGTTCGCCAGCTCGCGCTCGGTGGGCAATTCACTCGTCACACTCTATGCCCGCGCCGCCGGTCGTCTGTCAGCAGCCGATGCGGTGTTCCAGGAAAGTGCTGCCAAGGATGTTGTCTCTTGGAGTGCAATCATATCAGGCTATGCGCAGGAAGGGCTTGCCGGGGAGGCTTTCGCCCTGTTTACTGAAATGCGACGGCACCATTGTCCTCGTCCGAATGAGTTTACTCTTGCCAGTCTCCTCAGTGCGTGCGCAACTGCTGCGTCACTGGACGCTGGTCGCCAACTCCACGCACTTGCTGTCGCTGCTGGACTTGAACACCATGCCATGGTCAGGAGCGCGCTCATTGACATGTATGGAAAGAGTGGCAACATGTCAGATGCTGATGTTGTATTTTCGAATCGCACGAAAGATGATGTGGTTTCATGGACCGCGATGATCGTCGGGAATGCTGGGCATGGCCACAGCGAAAGGGCACTTGAATTGTTTGAGGAAATGTGCCGTGTTGGGCTAAAGCCGGACCATGTTGCGTTCATTGGTGTGCTCAGTGCTTGCTGTCATGCTGGGGCAGTTGAGCTTGGATTGAGGTACCTCAATGCAATGAGCAAAAGCTACGGACTGGAGCCGTCAAAGGAGCACTATGGCTGTGTCGTAGATTTGTTGGGCAGAGCTGGTAGAATAGATGAGGCTGAGGAGTTGATTGGTGGTATGGCAGCTAATGAAAGAGATGGCGTTGTTTGGACATCTTTGCTTAGGGCATGTGCAGCTCGAGGGGAAGAGCAAACCGGGAAGAAAGCTGCAGAGAGGGTAATGGAGGCAGAGCCATGGGGTGCAGGAGCACATGTGGCAATGGCAAATCTATACGCCAGCAAGGGACAGTGGTGTGAGGCAGCACAAGAGAGACATATGATGAAGCAGAAAGGGGTTGTGAAAGGAGTAGGCTGGTCATCAGTCACAGTTGGAGGGGAGGAGAGGGGAGTTGGGGTGTTTGTTGCAGGTGACCGGACACACCCCCAAGACAATTTGATCTATGAGATGCTTGACTTGATTTACTATGGAGTTGGAATGGCTCGGTATGTACCCGATCAGATGAATTTAGCATCTGAGGTAGAGCTAATGGTTAACACTTACAGTAGTAGTTATAACTGAGTAATTTCAGAAGGAGATAGGCTTGAAAAGAGAAAAAATATATAGAAGTCCTTGGCACGATGAGCGCTAATGCAGCCATGCGACTTAAAAGTTCTGCTGCTGTGCTGAAGTACTGATTTAGTACTAGTAGTTCTTTGGTATTACCACCGGGGCTTTGATCTTGGTATACTTTTGATAAGATGGTTGATTGCCTGCAGCATATATGTATGAGGCAAGAGTTCTCCGTTGAAGCTTCAGCGCTCAGGCTGGTGCCAAAAGTAGCAGTTCTGTGTCTACCACAGATCAGAGCAACAAAAGTTCTGATATCTGCATCAGAATTGCATTGAAGATCACTCCTTGCTCTATGGACTAATACATGTTTGCGGCATTGCACAAAGGCTTGGACCAGACAATGATGTGATGGGGGATTGATGTTTTTTTCTCTCTTAAGAAGTGTGTGCCTCACTGATCCCCTTCTTTTGAAGGAAGCCAGACCACATTAGATATATCAGCATTCTTTCCAGCAACATTGTTGCACCGGTGGCACCCAAAGTCGTGTCAACTTGTATATCATACTAATTGGTTAGTATCTTGATTCTTGACAAATATATTGATAGCTAGGTGGTGATTCAGCTGAAGCTGGGTAGACATCACTCTGGTCGATAATTTTGAGTCTGGGTTTGCAGAGCTGATGCCTTTAGTCATTTTGAGATAATTGCTACTCCCTTCGTTTCGAATTATAAGATGTTCTAAATTTTTCTGAATTGGATGTATATAGCCGTGTTTTAGTGTGTTTGTTCACTCATTTTAGTCCGCATGTAGTCCATATTGAAATATCTAAAACATCTTATAATTTGGAATGAAGGTAGTACTTGCCTACCCGCCAAATACTCTAATCTTGGTCATTGTCAGGGTCACCGGGGTGCCACCACAAATATGATAGAAACAGGATAGCTATCAGCAAAGTATCTAAGTTCGAGCTAACAACATCTACAAACTTAGAACTGATGTGCACATGTGCTGATGCGCATACAGAGTTAAAGAAATAAGAAAAATGAATATAATTGAATAAGTTTTTTTGTGGGATATAATTGAATAAGTTTCAGTTTATTTAGAATGTACAAATCAAAGGAGATAGAAAAAAAATTACATCTATGAAAGGAATATAGATGATCATCTGAAAGGAGTCATCGCAAAGGCAATTAAGGATGGCAGAATTATTGACATTCCATTTTCTAATGTATTTTATAAGCTTATCCTAGGACAGGTATCTTGGACCCTACATTTTTGAAATGTATATTGTGTTTATTACGCTTTCTTACTTTTGTTAGCCTATATAGTAAGCATTTCTTGTTAGGAGCTTAATATATACGGTAACAATTCATTTGATCCTAAACTGGCAACGACCCTCATGGAATTCAAAGCACTTGTCAAAAGAAATACTAAGTCATGTTCGATGGGGGATATACCAGAACACATCTGATTTGTCTTAATGAGGTTGTAAAATTGAGGATCTTGATATTGACTTTGCGGTCCCAGGGTATCCAGAATATGTGCTTTCTTCAGAGGGTACCTCAGATAATGTAACTGATATGACTGCACTCTCAGTTGCTGGCTTCTCAGCAGATTTAAAAGTATTCTCTAAATTACTCATGTTATTTTTAGGTAACTGATGAGAGTTTGGAAGAATATGTTTCTTTTGTTGTCAACACTACGGTTAAAAGTGGAATCTCAAGACAACTGGAGGCTTTTAAGTCAGGATTCAGTCAGGTATGCTGTATCATGGCGCTGCTCTCGTCTGTTTTTTACTTAGGTAACTTGGGACAGCTTTTCAGTTACACCATCTGAAAGAAGCTTTTGAATTACACTATGGCTAGGTTGGCCCCAGTTCACAAATTGGGGAGTGTGAGTAGATGTATTGTTACTTAGAAGCTATCAGGGCTCCACATTTCGTAGTTTATACGAGTTCTACTCCCTTTGATAAAGTTACTAGGTTGCTGTTTCCTACTAGCATTTTATCTTTAGAGGAACTTGGCAGTAATGCTCTAATTTGACAATGCAAAAACCCTTTCCTTATTTTTTTAAACCCTGTGTATTTCTTAAGCAATCTTAATCCAATATGTATAAACTTATACTTGTTTCTGAAAGTAATTATTTTGCTTCGGCAGTCGACTTGCTCTCTGTCCTTTTACTACATTTGTCCATTCAGGTGTATTTAGATGTGAGATTGCTTTCTGTACTTTGATCTGTAACTCATGAGGCTTACATGGGCCCTATAGGGTGACATGCACTCGATGTTCACTTCTCATTTTATACATTTCACTCTTCTCTGGTGTTGTCTCTTACTGCCCGCACAGTCAAAAAATCCATTTTGTTGTTGTCCACTGACACTGGGGATTGCAGGTATTTCTACTAAGCACACTTCAGGTATTCTCAGAGGATGAGCTGGAGAGATGACTCTGTGGAGAACAAGATAATTGGGATGTATGTGCTTGTCTTTTGTTGGAAGTTGTTGATTTTTTTTGTAACCATTCAATTTTGCGAAAATTTTGTTTTCCGTTACTGACCCCTTGCTTCTGATAACTTTGTGGAACTTGTGGATCACATAAAAATTTGATCATGGCTACGCACCTCCAGCAGTCCTGCAATCTTCTCTCGGATGATGACCTGCCTAGTGTGATGATTTGCGCTAACTATCTCAAGTGACCTGCCTACTGCACCAAGGTCTGAACTCACTACCCTTCTATAAATTGAGCATCATAGTAGATTAATTTAAATCTATTCTTCTCGCCCTTTTTATTAATTTAAGTTAGGTTCTGTAATGTCTCGACGTAACACTTGAGCTAAAAAAGCTATGGACTATGAAGTATGAACCACCAATCGCTCAACCCAGGCACGTCCAAGTCAGTCGTAATTGGCATTCTGAACATGCTATTTCAGGCATGATGATTTGCAGTAGTTAGTTCCAGTTATTGCATGTTTGTATTTCCTGAAACGGTACCATATGATGACCTCTATGCTGATGAGGTTATCTCCCACTGGGCAGGCCCATGGCGACATATTACCCAGCTAAGGCCCATGGAGGCTCAAGCTCATTATCTTTACAGCCCAAGGCAATGCTAGTAACAGGGGGGTTTATCAGTCAGTGTGGGCACCCGTAAGGGGGATTCCATCAGTCGACGATCAGTTGGATTAATCGAGGACACGATATGACGGAACCTAAACTGGCAGATCTCGAGGTAGGGGATTCTAAGATGGGCGTCTAGGAACGATGGTAACGCGCCCTGTTGGAGTTGTGTCGAATATAGTGTACGAGGTAGATTACAGTTGGATTTGTAGTTGTATTGTGTTTAGATAGGATATAGAGTCATGTTCTAATAGGACACTTGTATACTAGGCCTCTCATATATAGCGGGGCTAGACACATGATGTAACCTATGCCAACATAATAGCACAGGCACGTAAGGGGGAGCTGGCGGCGTGTGCCGACGCCCGGATGGCCGGTGTGCGGTATTGTGACGGTGTCATGGGGAGGAGCGCCCATAGTCAAGCCCCGGAGATGTAACCATATCGGTGAACCTTGTTAACAAATGTCGGTGTCGTGCTCGTGTGATTACTTGATCCTCAGATGATCGACAGTATGTCTCGGATTTTATTCTAACAAGTGGTATCATGAGCTAGGTTGTTTGGAGGTAGTGGATTGTTGATCAAAGAGGTGGAGCAGAATTTGTCGAATCGGTCGGCGGTCGAATCATGCGACTGGAAAAGATTGATGGAGGCGGCGGGAGTTCTGTTCGTGTGAGAAGCAATCGAGCCGTACATCTCGGCGAGATCGGATGTGCCGACGGTGGCGTAACAGGTCTGGAGTTCGGCTCGATCCTGCGACGTGCGAAGGCGCTACGCACCAAGGGCTACGTTGGCCCCAGGCAGCGGCCCAGGTGCAGAGGTCCAAAAGCTGGCGGGGCCTCGGGGCCAGGCGCTAGAGGCAGACGCAGGCTCAAGGAGCGGAGGCGTGGACGAGGCACGGTGTACGGAAGTGCAAGCTGCAGCCGTTCCTGAGATTTGTTTTGGACAAAAAAAGGGACCGAGTCCCAGGAGGAGCCGTGTTCTCCTCGTCTATGTGGCGGGTTAATATCAGTCAGTAAGGGAGACAAAGGCACGAGGCAAAGCCGATCAGATCTGTAGAAAATAATTCATCGCTGATTGTGTTCATCCATCGGGAAGGCAAGGGCTTTAGCTAGGCAAAGCTAGCAGTGGAGTTGAGCCACGGGAGACACCACGTGAAGGCCAAGAATGATTCTTTGGTTTGTTTAGCTATTAGTACGTGGAGATTCAGTTCGTGTACTTGGGGCATTGTGTGGAAAGCTTAGATATTTTCTTTCATAGGGTCAGTCATACAAAGGACCATGGCGCCAACGGGTACCAAGTTTGAGGTGAAGAAGTTCACGGAACTGAAAACCTTGGATTATGGCAGATAAGGGTGAAAGATTTGCTGGCGTAACATGGATGCTTGAAGGTGTTGTAGGAAGTCATGTCAGCTAAGATGAGATTATCATGTGATGGATGGAAATGGCGCAGAAGATGATCTGGGAGTCTGGGTCGGACTAGATAGTCTGACGGATCGACGTGAGTCGGTTGGTACAGAAGACGGTGGTGGAATCAGCGACGACGACATAGGTGCGTGATGCTGATAGTGACCGACTTCTGGGGCGTGGAAACACGTGGCGCAGGCCCGAGGGTTTGTGTGGCTTCGACAAGACTATGGCGCAGGGTTGATTCAAGACGGTGCACAAGAGAGCTTGGAGTCGACGAGGTGCGGGGTGGCAAGTACAACCACTATGGAGTCATGTTGAAGGTGGAGCTGGATTGAGGAGCTACGGTGTAAGAATCCAGAGAATCGAAGCCTATTCAGCGGAGGAAACGAGTGACATGCAGTTCGGACTGGAGCCCAGTAGTCTGATGGAAGCGTGAAACTCGTCATCGGTCGGTGATGATCGGTGGTACTATGCAGTGGGGGTTGAGTGATGTGGTTTCGCGACCCTTGAGACTCGACCGGGACAGCGGAGGCTCGACGCGGTAATAGCGGCGAGGCGTGCAGTATGCACGGGACATAGAGACGGGTCAGGGCTCTTGTGGTCATACATGTGGTGAGACAACTGCGAATTTGACTCGGGATGACTACAAGCAACGGTGAAATTCCTTCAAGTTTCAGACAGGCGATCAAGAAAGGAGCGGTGATGTTGAGTTTAGGTAACTCTTATGTGTGACATCCAATATGTGAGTTGTTCACTTTCACGCAGGTCAGTGATCAGTGTGTGATGGTGTTGGACTGATACTCTGAAAGTTGAAAGCACAAACTAGAGTAACAAGGAACTTAATTTTGCTCGAGTGTTGATCATGGTCAAGAAAAGAAGGGACTACAAGTTGCAGGAGGAGTCATATGGAGTCTTTGGAGTAGCAGCGATTCTCATGGGATAAGCTCAAGTCTGATGTACATGGAAGTTTGACGCATGGACAAATCCAGGATGGTGTAGAATATTCGCCAAGGTGGAGTTTGTTGGAGTTGTGTCGAATATAGTGTACGAGGTAGGTTACAGTTGGACTTGTAGTTGTATTGTGTTTAGATAGGATATGGAGTCGTGTTCTAATAGGACACTTGTATCCTAGGCCTCTCATATATAGCGGGGCTAGACACACGATGTAAATTATGCCAACATAATAGTACATGCACGCAAGGGGGAGCCGGCGGCGTGTGCCGGCGCCCGGGTGGCCGATGTGCGGTATTGTGACGATGTCACGGGAAGGAGCGCCCGTAGTCAAGCCCCGGGGATGTAACCATATCGGTGAACCTCGTTAACAAATCTTGGTATCGTGCTCGTGTGATTGCTTGGTCCTCAGATGATCGACAGTATGTCTAGGATTTAATTCTAACACGCCCGATGAGAGCGGGCAATTTCCCAGTCGACCTCGTTATGGCTGAATCTCTGTGGTAGGTAGCTGCCATCCTAAGTGGCAGGGGCAATAACCACTGAGCGCAGACGCGCCTCGTC
Organism: Triticum urartu; assembly: GCF_003073215.2. Taxonomy (NCBI): domain Eukaryota; kingdom Viridiplantae; phylum Streptophyta; class Magnoliopsida; order Poales; family Poaceae; genus Triticum; species Triticum urartu. Next base: position 163,960,061 of record NC_053027.1, on the reverse strand, counting down.
ACAGAACTGACGGGCAGGGCATGCCCCTCCGACATAGGGGCAGCAGTTTCCCCAACGGCGCATGGCAGATTGAAGGGGGTGGCTACACAGCTTCAAGATGGTATGAAGGAGGATGAACAGGCTCAGGGGAACTTGCCAGCTGCACGCACCACACCCCCCTTCAATGCCGCACATGGCATGATCTGCCTAGAGACCTGGTCAATGAAGTTGCTTACAATGGTCTCCACTGTTGGATCATGCAAGGCGACGCATAGAAGCACCCACCCAGACACCACATCACGAAGGTGGGCGCGGCGATGGTGAATGTGGTAGGTGAGGTAGGCGAGGGCGCTGCTACGTCTTGAGTTTGCGTTGGTTTTCTTCGAAGAGGAAGGGATGATGCAGCAGAGTAGCGTAAGTATTTCCCTCAGTTTTTGAGAACCAAGATATCAATCCAGTAGGAGGCCACGCTCAAGTCCCTCATACCTGCACAAAACGATAGCTACTCGCAACTAACGCGATTAGGGGTTGTCAATCCCTTCATGGTCACTTACGAGAGTGAGATCTGATAGATATAATATTTTTGATATTTTTAGTATAAAGATGCAAAGTAAAAAGTAAAAGCAAAGTAAAAAGTAAAGCAAGATTAAAGTGATGGAGATTGATATGATGAGAATAGACCCGGGGGCCATAGGTTTCACTAGTGGCTTCTCTCAAGAGCATAAGTATTCTACGGTGGGTGAACAAACTACTGTTGAGCAATTGACAGAATTGAGCATAGTTATGAGAATATCTAGGCATGATCATGTATATAGGCATCACGTCCGTGACAAGTAGACCGAAAGATTCTGCATCTACTACTATTACTCCACTCATCGACCGCTATCCAGCATACATCTAGAGTATTAAGTTAAAAACAGAGTAACGCCTTAAGCAAGATGACATGATGTAGAGAGATAAATTCATGCAATATGAAATAAACCCAATCTTGTTATCCTCGATGGCAACGATACAATACGTGCCTTGCTGCCCATTCTGTCACTGCGTAAGGACACCGCAAGATCGAATCCAAAGCTAAGCACTTCTCCCATGGCAAGAACTACCAATCTAGTTGGCCAAACCAAACGGATAATTCGAAGAGACTTGCAAAGATAACCAATCATACATAAAAGAATTCAGAGAAAATTCAAATATTATTCATAAATAGACTTGATCATAAACCCACAATTCATCGGTCTCAACAAACACACCGCAAAAAGAAGATTACATCGGATAGATCTCCACAAGAGAGGGGGAGAATTTTGTATTGAGATTCAAAGAGAGAGAAGAAGCCATCTAGCTACTAACTATGGACCTGAAGATCTGAGGTAAACTACTCACACTTCATCGAAGGGGCTAGGATGATATAGAAGCCCTCCGTGATGACGGCCCTCTTTCGGCGGAGCTCCGGAACATGCCCCAAGATGGGATCTCATGGATACAAAAAGTTGCGGCGGTGGAATTAGGTTTTTGGCTCCTGTTCTGATCGTTTGGGGGTACGTGTGTATATATAGGAGGAAGAAGTACGCCGGAGGAGCACCGAGGGGCCCACGAGGCAGGGGGCGCGCCCCCCACCCTTGTGACCGCCTCTTTTATTCCTTGGAGCAGGGTCCAAGTCTCCTGCATCACGTTCGGTGAGAAAATCACGTTCCCGAAGGTTTTATTCCGTTTGATATTCCGTTTCTTCGAAACACTGAAATAGGCAAAAAAAAACAACAATTCTGGGTTGGACCTCCGGTTAATAGGTTAGTCTCAAAAATAATATAAAAGTGGAAAATAAAGCCCAATATAGTCCAAAACAGTAGATAATATAGCATGGAGCAATAAAAAATTATAGATACGTTGGAGACGTATCAGGCATCCCCAAACTTAATTCTTGCTCGTCCTCAAATAGGTAAATGATAAAAAGAGAATTTTTGATGCGGAGTGCTACTTGGCATTATTTCAATGCAAATCTTTTTAATTGTGGTATGAATATTTAGATTGGAAAGATTCAAGACAAAAGTTTATATTGACATAAAATATAATACTTCAAGTATACTAATAAAGCAATTATGTATTCTCAAAATAACATGGCCAAAGAAAGTTATCCCTACAAAATCATATAGTCTGGCTATGCTCTATCTTCACCACACAAAATATTTAAATCATGTACAACCCCGATGACAAGCCAAGCAATTGTTTCATACTCTAACTTTTTCAAAACTTTTTCAATCTTCACGCAATACATGAGCGTGAGCCATGGATATAGCACTATAGGTGGAATAGAATGGTGGTTGTGGAGAAGACAAAAAGGAGAAGATAGTCTCACATCAACTAGGCGTATCAACGAGCTATGGAGATGCCCATCAATAGATATCAATGTGAGTGAGTAGGGATTGCCATGCAACGGATGCACTAGAGCTATAAGTATATGAAAGCTCAAAAAGAAATTAAGTGGGTGTGTATCCAACTTGCTTGCTCATGAAGACCTAGAGCAATTTGAGGAAGCCCATCATTGGAATATACAAACCAAGTTCTATAATGAAAAATTCCCACTAGTATATGAAAGTGATAACATGAGAGACTCTCTATTATGAAGATCATGGTGCTACTTTGAAGCACAAGTGTGGTAAAAGGATAATAACATTGTCCCTTCTCTCTTTTTCTCTCATTTTTTTATTTGGGCCTTTTCTTCTTTTTTTATGGCCTCTTTTTATTTGGACTTCTTTGCCCTCTTATATATATATATATATATATATTTTATTTTTCGTCCGGAGTCTCGTCCCGACTTATGGGGGAATCATAGTCTTCATCATTCTTTTCTCACCGGGACAATGCACTAATAATGATGATTATCACACTTTTATTTTTCTTACAACTCAATACTTAGAACAAAATATGACTCTATATGAATGCCTCCGGCCGGGATATGCAATATGACAATGGAGTGTGTCATGATAAACGGAACAGTGGAAAGTTGCATGGCAATATATCTCGGAATGACTATGGAAATGCCATAATAGGTAGGTATGGTGACTGTTTTGAGGAAGGTATATGGTAGGTGTATGATACCGGCGAAAGATGCGCGGTATTAGAGAGGCTAGCAAAGGTGGAAGGGTGAGAGTGCGTATAATCCATGGACTCAACATTAATCATAAAGAACTCATATACTTATTGCAAAAATCTAGAAGTTATCAAAGCAAAGTATTACGTGCATGCTCCTAGGGGGATAGATTGATAGAGAAAGACCATCGCTCGTCCCCGACCGCCACTCATAAGGAAGACAATTAATAAATAAATCATGCTCCGACTTCATCACATAACGGTTCACCATACGTGCATGCTGCGGGAATCACAAACTTTTAACACAAATATTTTTTAAATTCACAACTACTCAATTAGCATAACTTTAATATTATCACCTCCATATCTCAAAACAATTATCATGTTTCAATCTTTTCTTAGTATTTAACGCACTCAAAAGAAAGTTTCACAAATCTTGAATACCAAGCATATTATTATTAAGCAAATTACCATGCTATTAAGAGACTCTCAAAATAGTTTAAGTGAAGCATGAGAGATCAATAGTTTCTTTAAAACAAATCCATCACCGTGCTCTAAAAAATCTAAGTGAAGCACATAGAGCAAAATTATAACGCTCAAAAGATATAAGTGAAGCACATAGAGCAAAATTAACTAGCTCAAAAGATATAAGTGAAGCACATAGAGCAAAACTACTTAGCTCAAAAGATATAAGTGAAGCACATAGAGCAAAATTACTTAGCTCAAAAGATATAAGTGAAGCACATAGAGTATTCTATCAAATTTTAATTCATGTATGGCTCTCTCAAAAGGTGTGTACAGCAAGAATGATTGTGGCATACTAAGACACAAAGACACAAATAATACAAGACGCTCCAAGCAAAACACATATCATGTTGGTGAATAAAAATATAGCTCCAAGTAAATTACCGATGGAAGTGGACGAAAGAGGGGATGCCTTCCGGGGCATCCCCAAGCTTTGACTTCTTGGTGTCCTTGGATTATCTTGGGGGTGCCATGGTCATCCCCAAGCTTAGTCTCTTGCCACTCCTTGTTCCATGATCCATCAAAAGAATTCACCCAAAACTTGAAAACTTCACAACACAAAACTCAAAATAGAAAACTCGTGAGCTCCGTTAGCGAAAGAAAACAAAAGACCACTTCAAGGTACTGTAATGAACTCATTCTTTATTTATATTGGTGTTAAACCTACTGTCTTCCAACTTCTCTATGGATTATAAACTATTTTACTAGCCATAGATTCATCAAAATAAGCAAACAATACACGAAAAACAGAATCTGTCAAAAACAGAACAGTCTGTAGTAATCTGTAGCTAGCGCAAGATCTGGAACCCCAAAAATTCTAAAATAAATTTCTGGACGTGAGGAATTTATCTATTAATCATCTGCAAAAAGAATTAACTAAATAGCACTCTCCAAATAAAAATGATAGCAGTTCTCGTGAGCGCTAAAGTTTCTGTTTTTTACAGCAAGTTTAACAAGACTTTCCTCAAGTCTTCCCAACGGTTCTACTTGGCACAAACACTAATTAAACACAAAAATACAATCAAAACAGAGGCTAAATAATTTATTTATTACTAAGCAGGAGCTAAAAGCAATGAATAAAAATAAAATTGGGTTGCCTCCCATCAAGCGCTATCGTTTAACGCCCCTAGCTAGGCATAAAAGCGAGGATAGATCTAGGTATTGCCATAGTAATAAGATAGATCGGTGAAGCTCATTTCATATTCTCTACGTTCAGCAGTAAGTTTTCTTTTAGGCAAGCAAAAGTAATCAAAAGGGCTAAATTTAATAGGATAGAAGTCCCCAAGATCAATTTTAGGAGGTATAGGTTCCTCTTTCGGCCCTTCGTAATGTACAACCAATTCATCATTATAAGCATTCTTTTGACAGAACTTTGTGAGCCTAGACTCAAGAGAGTATCCTAGCTCATTATTTCGAATAGCCAAATCATCATTAAGTTCAGAGATTCTATCAATTAAAATATTGGTTGGCACCTTTTTTTCCGAGGTTTTCATTAAAAGCAACATAGTCAGGAGATTGAAAGCGCATAATTTCTTCTTAATCGAAGAGGATAGATTCTATGGGAGGACGACCAACGTCCACCCTATAGTGCGCAAAGATTTCTTTGACTTCTTTTATTATAAATCTGAATTCATTAGCCAAAAAGATGGTAGCGGCACGCTTAACAGAGGAATGCTCGATATTAGAAAATTCTAGAAAAACTCTTTGTATAGATGGGTGCATATGCATAAATTGCCTTTCAAATTCAACGATAAGCATGGCAATAGGGTCCGCAAGACTACTAGTTCTATGGAGAATAGAACCGCCCATAGAGGGCAAAGCACCGGCACAAGTAAAGAAATCTTGAATAACTCCTTTTCCAATAATATTACCACTACCGATTCGAAATCTTTTTGTATGGTAGGTAGGGGGTTCTTCAGCAGGAGCATCAGAATTTTCCATGATATTGTTATCGCTCATATTGGCGATAACTTCCCCAATTTCAGACATAACGACAAGCAAGCAAACTAGCACACAAGCAAATAAGAGCAAGCGGGCAAAAGAGGCAAACAGAGAGGGAGGATAGAGAGAGAGGGCGAATAAAACGGTAAGGGTGAAGTGGGGGAGAGGAAAACGAGAGGCAAATGGTAAATAATGTAATGCGAGAGATAGGGATTGTGATGGGTACTTGGTATGTTGACTTTTTGCGTAGACTCCCCGGCAACGGCGCCAGAAATCCTTCTTGCTACATCTTGAGCTTGCGTTGGTTTTCCCCGAAGAGGAAGGGATGATGCAGCAGAGTAGCGTAAGTATTTCCCTCAGTTTTTGAGAACCAAGGTATCAATCCAGTAGGAGGCCACGCTCAAGTCCCTCGTACCTGCACAAAACGATAGCTACTCGCAACCAACACGATTAGGGGTTGTCAATCCCTTCACGGTCACTTACGAGAGTGAGATCTGATAGATATAATATTTTTGGTATTTTTAGTATAAAGATGCAAAGTAAAAAAAGCAAAGCAAGATTAAAGTGATGTAGATTGATATGATGAGAATAGACCCGGGGGCCATAGGTTTCACTAGTGGCTTCTCCCAAGAGCATAAGTATTCTACGGTGGGTGAACAAAGTACTGTTGAGCAATTGACAGAATTGAGCATAGTTATGAGAATATCTAGGCATGATCATGTATATAGGCATCACGTCCGTGACAAGTAGACCGAAAGATTCTGCATCTACTACTATTACTCCACTCATCGACCGCTATCCAACATGCATCTAGAGTATTAAGTTAAAAACAGAGTAACGCCTTAAGCAAGATGACATGATGTAGAGAGATAAATTCATGTAATATGAAACAAACCCCATCTTGTTATCCTCGATGGCAACGATACAATATGTGCCTTGCTGCCCCTTCTGTCACTGGGTAAGGACACCGCAAGATCGAACCCAAAGCTAAGCACTTCTCCCATGACAAGAACTACCAATCTAGTTGGCCAAACCAAACGGATAATTCGAAGAGACTTGCAAAGATAACCAATCATACATAAAAGAATTCAGAGAAGATTCAAATATTATTCATAGATAGACTTGATCATAAACCCACAATTCATCGGTCTCAACAAACACACTGCAAAAAGAAGATTACATCGGATAGATCTCCACAAGAGAGGGGGAGAACTTTGTATTGAGATTCAAAAAGAGAGAAGAAGCCATCTAGCTACTAACTATGGACCCGAAGGTCTGAGGTAACTACTCACACTTCATCAGAGGGGCTAGGATGACGTAGAAGCCCTCCGTGATGACGGGCCTCTTCCGGCGGAGCTCCGGAACAGGCCCCAAGATGGGATCTCGTGGATACAGAAAGTTGCGGCGGTGGAATTAGGTTTTTGTCTCCTGTTCTGATCGTTTGGGGGTACGTGTGTATATATAGGAGGAAGAAGTATGCCAGAGGAGCACCGAGGGGCCCATGAGGCAGGGGGCGCGCCCTAGGGGGGGCGCCCCCCACCCTCGTGACTGCCTCTTTTGTTCCTTGGAGCAGGGTCCAAGTCTCTTGGATCACGTTCGGTGAGAAAATCACGTTCCCGAAGGTTTTATTCCGTTTGGACTCAGTTTGATATTCCGTTTCTTCGAAATACTGAAATAGGCAAAAAACAACAATTCTGGATGAGCCTCCGGTTAATAGGTTAGTACCAAAAATAATATAAAAGTGGAAAATAAAGCCCAATATAGTCCAAAACAGTAGATAATATAAAATGGAGCAATCAAAAATTATAGATACGTTGGAGACGTATCAGGCGCCCATGAGGGAGCGAAGCTATCCTCTTGATGCCTCCATTTTGCACTTTCAGAATAGGGGATCTGCTAGAGATGCTCTTACATGTCAACAGAAACCCTTGGGTGCTAGTTCCAAGAGCATCTCCAATAACATGTCTAAATTTGATTGTCTAAATTTTCATATGCACAATGGCCTAAAAAGATTTTTTGATATACTCAATCAATTTTTCAGCAGATTATCTATATTCTCTCTCATAACTGCCAATTCAACTATCAGTTGATCAGCCACAGTTCAACCATCATATGGTAGCAGCAAATAAATCAGTAGCACCAATCACAGTTCTTTCCGAGCACCCTATAAATCAGTAGCACCAATCACAAACCATCCCGTGGACCTGGTTAGAAATTTCTCGTAGTTCACCTTCGTGCTAGCTAAGTTCCCTCGTAATTTATGACTGAGTTGTTGCTAGAAATAATTCAGTTGTAATACTGTATTTGAGAAGTAATTGTATTGTGACCCTTTTTACTTGATAAACAACTTCATCTGTTGGCTATTTACTTTATATATCTTGGAAGTTGAACTATTGGACATGATCCGGCTACATCTCTGTTATGGGGCGGTTGTCTTGTTGAAGTGTCGATTTGACAATTCTTCTCCAGGGGACTCATCGAAGGAGCAAGAAGAGCAGAGATTAGGTTAGTAGGACTTATCTTCAGGTGAAACTTTTACTAGAAGAACAGGGAGTTTGATGCTACTATTATTAACCTGAGAAGGCATTCCCCAATAAAGGAAAAACAACCAGATAAATTTTTTTGCACAGGAATTCGTGCACTAGAGGCGTGTTTGGTTGCCCGCATGCAGCCCAACCAGGCCCGCACGGGATGTGCACGGCCTGTTTGGTTGGCTGGGCTGCATGCGGTTTGAGGCCCGCACGAACCTCAAAGCAGCCCGCAGCCTGGCCCGGCGGGAACTGCCGAATCGGCAGTTTCTCGCCAGCTTGGCCGGGCGCGGCTGCGCATGCGGGGCAATTGCACGCCTCGGGCAGCGCGGGAGACGGAGGGACGTCTCATTACTCGCCCCTACTCTCCTGTCACCGTCCAGGTGCACTGTTCCCGCCGCTCCCTCTCTCTCCCTCACCGCCCCTCCCTCTCCTCTGCTCCGATGGCTCCGCCATGCCCACCGTCGCGCCGCCCTCTGACCCCGATCGACCAGCGCGTCTCCAGCATCCAGGAGCGCTGGCTGGCCGGGCTGCAGAACTCGGGCCGCGACCTGGCCTCGGCGCTGCGGGCGCCGTCCCCCATCTGCTGCCCGCCTCCACAAGCGCAGGCGCCGGCCAATGCGGTGTCGGCCGCTCCTGCTCCGCCGCCGATTCCGGACCTCGTGGCCCTGGGATCGGCGCCGGCGCCGTCGACGGAGCCGCCCCTTGTTGGGACACCATTGGCGTCGGGGGTTTTCTTGACCCCCGTCCGAGGGTTTTCTCCGGTCGGCGGGCAGTCCTTCTCGACCTCCGGCATGGCGTTCAGCATGGGGCAGATGCCGCAGGCCGTCGTCGGGTCCGGCTCGTCCTCTGCTCCGCCACCTTTATCGTTCCCGCCGGGGTTTTCACCCCAGCCTTGGTTCGCCTCGGTTGCGCGTGCTCCGGTGAGTCAAATCCCCAACAATCTTGCTCATAGATGTAGATTAGCGGTTAATTTCTTAGGCATGTGCTAGGATTGATAGGATTCTAGCAGATCCGATTGGATGCGATCCCAATCGAACCCAATTGGACTGATATGTTCTTGTTTTGTACAGTGCGTGTGCTGCTGCTTGTGTTCATGCTAGAATGCTAGTAGCTGTGTTACATGTTAGATTCATGTTAATGCTAGATTCATGTTCATGCTAGTGTGAGTGCTACTACATGCTAGATTTGTGCTACATGCTAGTAGCTATGTTCATGCTACAATCATGTTCATGTTGAGTGATGAATGCTAGAATCATGTTGACTGATAGCATGCTCATGTTAGGATCATGTCCTTGTTTCATGTTGCATGTTGAAGCTAGGGTTTGTGCCATGAGTGGATGTTATACGTGCATGTAGTAGGATGGTCCCAAATCTGCATGGCTGCACATGGGTGCTATTGGCACTTGCTGTTGCTATTTTTAGATGTTTCCTTGTTTAGGATAGTGTAGTGGTCAGTGCCAGTTGCAGCAAAGAAGATGCTACTGATTAGTGACTTGCCCAACAGCAAGTGCCATTGATAAGTGCCATTCGAGGCGAATGGCACTTATCAATGGCACTTGCTGTTGGGAAAAATGGCACTTATCAATGTCACTTGCTATTGGGCAAGTCACTGATCAGTGTCATTGATCAGTGCCATTTGCACTACAACAAGTAGATTAGTGCTCTTGTCCAACACCAAGTCCCACTGATCATTGCCATTTGGCCATGAGAACATGCCGCTGATCAGTGGCACTTGCTGTTGGACAAGTCCACTGATCAGTGGCACTTGCTTGCTTGCTTTGTTTGATACTAATACTTGTCATGTTGCCTGACAAGATACTGAAGACTGACTGGGATGTGGCGGGTGGAGGAGCTCAGGCCGTGGCCGGAGCTGAGCGCGCCGAGGATTTCATCCCCACGAACAGGTGGCTCAGGACGGTGGACCTGCCTGGCAGGATCGCCTTCATGAGCGTGCCTCCTTCAAGGGGACGATCTTCGAGGCAGGGCCACGAGGAGGGGGCCAGGGAGCCGATGAGATTCTACGCACAGATCAAGGACAACGAGGACCTCGCCATGCTCGTCATCCCCCCCAAGTTCGTGGAGGTGATGAACACTTGGCTGGTCATCAAGCGACTCCCGCGTGTGGTCAGGCTCTCAGCCAACAAGAGGTGCGTGTTCTGGGTGCATGTCCAGAACTTCGAGGGCCAGATAGTGCTTGGCCGGGGGTGGAACTACTTCTGCCGCCGCCACAAGATCGTCCCCGCCGACCTCGTCGTTGTGCGCATCTCCGGACTCGGACTGAAGGTTCAGATCTACAACCACGACTCGTCGGTGATGTGCAGGTACCGTTGCAGCAGGCATAACTGTCTTGGTGGCATCGAGCAGGCTATGTAGTTAAGTTAAGTCAGGTGTTAGTGGAGAACTTTTAATCTAGACTTATGCTATCTAGTTAGGATGTGTGGAGAGACTTGTGCTGGGAACATGTTCATATTTTGGCCAGATGCAGCACCCTGGCACAGCAAGGAAGGAGGATGCCCTTGCTCTTAATCTAGACTATGATATCTAGTTAAGTAGTTTGCTGTGTTAAGTTTGCTGTCATTACATTGCTTGCTTTGTTTGATCCTGCTGTTGTGATGTTGCTGATGTGCTGATCATGTGTGGTGGTAAGGCCACCATATTTAAATGGGATGAACAGAATACAAACGCTGTTTGCAACCAAACAGCTGAAGTTTGTATTTGCTTACATCCTAAGCACAAATGCGGGCAACCAAACAGCAGGTGGGTAAGTGCCTCTCGATGCGACGTAGACAACCAAACAGATTGCATCTGCTGCATATGAGACTGTATTTCAGCACCAGACTGGGTTGAGATGGACATGCAATGCAGGTACTGTTTCAAACTGCAACCAAACATGCCCTAGATGATTGCTCGTACTGTGTCGGTGGGGAGGAAACGAGGTATATGTTGCTGTGTTGAGAGTTTGAGACGCAAGTTTTGTTCGAGCCGCACAAGTCCCTGGAAGCTATGCTGGTTTGAGAGGTTTGACCGGAATGCAATGTTTATCGGGCTCAGGAGGCCGATCTGCTGGCGTGGTTTACCAGCCCAGGAACGCACCCCGTCTTGACCGTATCGTTGATCCTCACAGGCCACAGCTTCCTTCCTCTCCACTTCTCGTGTTGACGTCTCCTCTCGCTCGCTCGTTCGTTCGTTGCGTTCTATCCGGTGCATTTGACAATTCCGTACGACAAGACGCGACCGTGAGCAGTCTGCGAATCGCTTTGCGACTTGTTTAACCGTTTGGTTGACTCGGCAGGCTGGCCTGGCATCGATGGTGATAGTTGTGAGGATCGTTATCCGTCAACATTGCTTTACGCTCGGAGAGAAGTACGCGTCCTTCACTTTTTCGGTTAAGCGCGCAGTTGCATTTCTGGTTATAGTGCTGACTGAAGCGTAGTTTGGCAGCTACGCTTCGTTTCACAAATGATTTGCCTAACCGCTTGCTTCCGCCACCCGCGATCGGCGGCACTGTCACGCTCGCGTCGCCGTCCAGTATTCCCCCGAACGGCCACCCCGACCGTACCTCGAAATCCATCTCTCGCCGTGGCGTCGCTGGCTCCCACTTGTTGATGGCTCCCGCTCGCCATCGAGTCCGCGGCATCCGTGTCTCGCGCCCGGCGCTCTCTTGTTCTCCCTACTAATATGGATTCGTGCTACAGAAATTTTTAGTTGCCTGAGGATTAGCGAATGTGTAAAATGAACAGAATCTGCTGAAAACTTAACAACTCAAGAATCAGTGTTTTGCATCTACTAGTATTCTAGTGAATCACATACACAATGGGACATATTCACATACCCTTTGCCAGAATACATGTCCTACCTATCCTAAATCTACTAAACCAATTAAATATGTGGGCTTAAACCTAAAATATGGCTTCAAACAAAACCAAAAAACAAAATAGAAAACACTACTACTAGTATTTACAGTATCTTCTTGAGATACGCTTCACTCAGCAACCTCTTGAATGATACTCAGAGCGCGCTTCAGCTTCAGCTTCACCTTCAGCCGCGACCGCGCCGCCACGGCGGCCATCTTCTCTTGGCTCTTCGGCGACACCGCGAACTCCCCGAGCGTCCGCTCGTTAAGCTTCTCGTTGAGCAGAACGTCCTCGCCGTCTTCCACCTCCTCGCGCACCGGCATGACGCGCACCTTCTTCCTCCCGCCGCTGCGGCGCCAGCGCCTCCGCTGCGGCTTCTTGGCCGCGATCGCCGAGCTCGCGCGCACCGCAAGCGAGGCCATGTCGGCGCTGGATAGCGGCCGCCCGAGCAACGCCGCCGGGAGCACGAAGTATATGTGCCCCGGCCGTAGTACCTCCCCGGATGCCAGCGCCGGGGGGCTCTTCTCGAAGTAGAGCGCGTCGGAGTTGCAGACGAAGAAGGACGCGGCGCTGCCGCCGAGGACGTCGGAGACGGTGACGCGTGGGCTGGCATGGAGCTCCTTCAGCGATCCGTCGGCGGCAACGACCCTGACAGGCGCCGGCTGGTGTGGCTGCTGCGAGAGGCTGCCTCGGTGGTTGGAAAAGCAGGAATGCTTCGCTCCCATGGAATCTTTGCGTGTGTGCAAGTGTTGAGAATATTTTTGGAAGTTCGTTGCGACTTGGATATGGAGAGGTTAAAGGATGGTTGCGTATATATAAAGGTTTGTTATGTGCTGAGATCAGAGAAGTGACAAGAAAAGGGTGACATGACTTATCACTTCAATCCTTTGCTTCTTGTTAATTGTGTAACTGCACATGCACTGCTTGGAAATTCCTTCCTTTTCCTTTTTTCTTTCGGGAAAACTGAGAATTCATTCCGTAGTAATAAGATTACACTAAGTTATAAACTGCGAAATGCAGTTTGAACATGATGCAATCAAAATGTGGTTCTATCTTCTTTCTACCATACTTAGTTAAACAGTCGGGAACCCTATTATACTGTCGATCAGTTTTCATCAGAATAAACTATGGGCCTTTGAGAAGGTGCTTAATCTTAGAATATTTAAGAAACATTAACAATAACAAAAGCACCTAATCTTTGAAAAAACAAATAATATAATACTTAGAAGGAACTGGGTTTCCCGTCGGATAATACGAGAATGAACACATTTCTTCTTCTTCTTCCTTAACTCCGATATAGTGTTTGCTTACACACATCATAGTGTAATGAACAAAAGCTTCATTTTCCTACATTTGATATACATTTGGCAAGATGTCGACAAACATGTTTGAAGGAGTATCCAACTTTCAGAGCCTTGAGAAATAGGTATAGGTGGTACTTAGTTCATGTCATTTACCAACACAAATGAAGATATATGACACACATTGTTACTTAATAGTAAAACACGTTTGCTTTTCTCGACCCGCATGACAACTAATTCCCATGCACAGCCGCGAGATGGAGACATGGCGATGTGGTTGGTCACGACTCAAGGCGTCTCGGAGAGGCCTCGCTAGGAGCATGACGGAGATGGGGCCACCGCCAATGAAGGTGTGGTAACAGATTAACTGGTGCTGGTGGGTGCCCTTCAGACGTGATAGACGCTTAGATTGGACCCCGAGCACGAGACGAGGATGTCATGGCTAGCCACGGCTTCACCGACAAGGGCTCGGGCAGGACCTCGTCGAATGTGAGGCAAGGAGAGAACAAGGGACAACGGGGCGAAGAAATCTCGGCGCGCCGGGAGGTTGAAGGAAGAAGAGAACTAGTGACCTTGAGAACAATGGTGGAGCCAGAAAAATAGAATCAGGGGGGCCGAGTGTTGTTCGAACTGGTTGGGGATGGCCAAATCACTGCAAAGTAGGTTTTTAGGAGCAAATGCTCACTAATTTTGCATTGTTCACTAGCTAATTAGCAACGAATTTGTGATGTTTTTTTTGGAGGGGGAGGGGGGGCAGGGCCCTATCTCCGCCAGAGGAGGAAGAAGTGGAGGTTTGATTTTGATCTCGATTTTGACTGAATGGATTTTTTTTTGTCAGACTATCATGTAATATGTAATAGTTGGCCTCGTAAGGCCTCATTCGGTTTGAAGAAAACCAAAACACATGATTTAGGAATAGTACAAGAAGTTGATAGGATGGCACTTGCCATCAGAAGGAATTGTTTTGCCTCGTTTCTACGCACAAAATGAGCTTTGAGTGGATCTATAGATTCATTCAAAAACATTTTTCGATAAATGAAATATATTAATATTCTTTCAAAAATATAGGAAATGAATAGTATTCCTATGAAATTACAGTACGCGTTTCCTACAAACCGAATTGATCTATAAATTTTTTTCCTCTTGAATCCTTGTTCCTATGCTTTTCTGGTAAAAATCCTTCAAACCGAATGAGGCCTAAACATACTCCTTGATGGATGTTTGAACCTTTATAATTCTCACATCTCATAAAATCACGCAAGGAAAAGAAATAGCCTGTACCATTGCGTTGCTTAAAAAAAGTAGTGGGTGTATCTGCAGCTGTATATCCTGCCAACCGATCTCCTCGTCGAAATAGAAACATACAGTACCTTGGTTAAATATAATCTTCCCCATCTACAAAACTCCATCTTTACAGGCGCTGTATTGCAAAATTAACAAGGCAAGAAGAGCAAAGCAAGGCCAGGGGAGCTGTCGTTAGCGCTGACGCACGCCATTGCCGCGTTTGTGCGCTTTGACGCCGGATAGAGATATCCACTGCTTCACCGTTAATCCGGAAAGCAGGCATGCAGACAGCGACGACCATTCCTCCCTCCGGACAGAAGCTGCTTATATTCCTCGGCGTACACTGACCAGTGACAGCGACTCGTCCGGTCAATGGATCGCATCCGTGCGCCCCAAACAACCGCCACGGGCTTCATTTTCCTGCACGCGCCGGCGCCGCGGCTTCGCCAGCGCTTCCATCGCCAGCTACGACGGGACAAAGAGAAAACAGAGAATGTTCCGAGGGAACAGCGTGGAAGCGGCGGAGATGAGACTGGCCGGCCGTGGCAGGGCGATTACTGTTCAACGTCTCTGGCCCGACAAGCAGGTAAGAGGTTGGTGTCTCTGCGGAAATCGAGAAAATTGAATATTTGCCATTTTCAATACATAGTTTCTCAAAATTGCCACTTTTAAGATGGGCTTCGCAATATTGCCACTTTGCTCGTTCGCTCCTTGATTACTACGCCACTTTCCTCTTTTTAATGATTTTCTTTTTCTTTTTCCATTTATAAGCATGGGAAAAGACCAAACTGCCCCTGATTCTATGTATACAATATACTACGTACTGAGATCTGATTATCTGCATTTGGTATTCTCGTTCGAGCAGAGGAGAGAACGAACCACACAATGCAGTAGAATCTATACTCAGATATGGCCTACATCCTTCCAAAAAGCGACCTTTACAATACAGGTCATAGAGATACAAAAATTAAATAATGAATGAAGGTTATATAGTTAGCCATATTTCATCTTTACAATATATTTATCATCCTGTAGGCTGCCAACAATCCTCCAAGGACAATCCTCACTTGACTTGCAGAACTCTCTAAATCTCTTTTTAGCTGACTTCTTCGTGCCTATATCAAACTCCTCATTGATGGCAAATTGCCTCACTGCTAACCTAAATTCCTTCATTGATGGGTACATTGTGCCAAGGTCCATTTTTGGGTGGTCCTTATCATATGTAATCACTCTCATTTGGTATGACATCACTAACAAGAATGGCAGCACCATCATTATCACTGCCCTGCTCAACCATTCCACGACCCTTTGGTTCACTCTTATCTTTTTTCTCTTCTTCATCCTGCAAGCCCAAAATTTCACATAACTGATCCTCACTCGGTAGTTCAATTCTACCTTCTTCATCATGTGTCTCCACTATTTGCAAGTTATCCCAATCGACTTCTGAAATTCACGTTGCCTCAACCTGTAACGATGGATCCTCAGTACTGCTCCCCAACGCGACCTCTGGGTCATGCCTACTTGAAACAATTAAGAAAACATGAACACAAGTTTGGGTTAGCGGTCATAAACATGTCAAAAGTCACGATCAGATTTTTACAAAGCATATATGTAGCTGAACATAAATTCCTCCAGATTGTTTACTATTTCCCTTCTTCATTGATGCATGATGATTCGAAAATTCTACTATTTCAAAATTCTACTGCCTTTACAATTAGGATAACTTTTACCTCTCATTATGATTTCAGGAAGAAATAAGTCTTTCAAGGTTCGGCTCTGTTGAACTAGTGGTTGTGACGACTCTGCTGTTTCTACTTTAGTGAATATACATCACTTTCTTTTTTGCATTCTTACTATATCTAGTACTGCTCCCAGAATTAGATGCCAGATAACAACGACCTTTCCCATCCTTTCTTGATTTAGATATAGGCTATCAGAATTAGATGTGAACTGTGGATGTAGGCTATCGTTTCACCTAGCAGGGAGCAGTTTAGGAATCACGATTGTAGTTTCCCCAGATTCCATACTCACATGATGCAGTGCTTTGTTAACGAGCCATGCAAGGATAGATCAATCGCTACAGATTTTTGAACAGAACAAGGTAAGGCTCAATACGATACCATCCAGAATCCATGAACGCGGCGACGAGAACGGCGACACACGACGTTGACGAGATCGGCGGCACGCAACGTCTAAGCCATCTGCGGCACTCTGCCATCGAGAAGAATCAGGGGCAACACAAACGATATTCTTGGCGGCCGGTGCGCTGCTCTCATATCAATTAGTATCAATTAGAACGTGGATACTACGTACGTGTATAGAATCAAGGGCAGTTTGGCCTTTTCCCCTGCTTATGAATGAAAAAGGAAAAAGGAAAATCACTAAAAGGAGGGAAGTGGTATGGTAATTAAGGAGCCAACGAGCAAAGTGGCAATTTTGTGAAGCCCATCTTGAAAGTGGCAATTTTGATAAGCCATGTATTGAAAGTGGCAAATATTCAATTTTCTCGCGGAGATCTGAGCCGTCGTGGTCGCTTCGTTGCTTTTCGCGATCGGTCGACCAGTCGTGGATGCTCAGGGCAGTGTTACGCATGACTGCTAAAGAAAGAATTTTAATTGCCAATCATGCCTGGCTCATTCCGGTTTTACTGGCTGGACGATTCCATGTGATTTATCAGATTTTGACGTCAATTTTTCTTGTTGATTTTCTTGTTTCCTACAGGCGGGGAAATGGTTTGGTTGCCATCCGGAGGACTTTGGCTGCAAATGCAACTCACTCTCCAACTTAATTAGGTGTGTCTTAACTGACTCTGACGTCAGATCCCTCATATTAGTAATTATCACAGATAGAAGAAGGGAAGAGTCAACAACATACCACATCTTTTGTAAATGCTGTTGCAACAAACAGTATAGCAGACTGAGTTATTATTATGTCTGTTTTTGCAGTGAGCCGTGTACTCGACTCCACTTAATAAACTCTAAAGATACGCTCAATGGAGACTACGGGGCCAGGACCAAAACGCCCCTGCATCAGTATCTAAGCTACTCCGTCAGTCAGTATTTAGCAGGGCAGCGCCGGGGTGTATCAGATTCGGAGATAGCAGGGCCGATTGATCTTGGGACGTGCGTAACTGAGCCGACGACTGACGACACAGCAGCGATTCTGGGTTCTCGTCGTTGCCCGACCCGCCTGCTAATAATTCTTGACCCCGCGGCCGGCTTCCTTGCTGCTTCTCGTGTCGCCGTCGGGTCCTTGGCCGGCGTCTCTCGGGCGTATTAATTTAAAGAAATTTCATAGAAATTTTAGAGGATAGGATTTTTATAGGATTTTTTTCTTTAGAGCCCTTTGGTTCATAGGAATAGATTTTTATTTCTATATAGAATTGGTTCCTATCCTCCACATTTCATAGAAAAATAAAAAGAAGTCTAGACTCAATAGAAAAATTTCTTTAGTGTCAACCAAACGACATCTTGTTTCCTATTCCTACTCATAGGATTTAAGATACATGTCATCTTATTTCCTACAAGATTCCTATTCCTATAATAATCCTATCATATGAATCAAAAGAGGCCCTAAAGTATAACGCGACTACGTGCGTGCGGTTGAATAGTTTACCCAAAGTAAAAAGAAGCCGTCGGTTGACTTGAATAGTCATCTTGTAGTGATCTTAAAGTTCTTATATTGGTTTACATATGGAGTACAGTAAATACGAGTTTGATTCCTCATAATTTTATACTTTCTTGGTCTGAAATTAGTTAACATTCAAATGGATTTTTTTTTGCGGGGTGCCCCTTTCTGCTATTTAGCTGTCGCTGTGGTGCTGTCTGATCGATACATCAAACTATTAACCCGCAAAAAAAAAAAGAAAAAAGAACCCATGGTGTTTTAGAACTTGGAGTCATACATTTAGAGACAGTTCGGTCAGACATTTTGACTACTTCCATCGTAGCATATAAAGCAGGAAAAAAATACCATACAGATTTTGCGCAAATAAACAAAACACTATACAGATTATAAGTACTCCCTCCTTTCATCTATATAGGGCCTAATGCGTTTTTTGAGGCTAACTTTGATCAAATTTTAGAGCAATAATATATGACATGCAACTTACACAAAGCATATAGTCAAATTCGTATGTAAAAGGAGCTTCCTATGATATAATTTTCACATTATACATACACAAAGCATACGGTCAAATTCGTATGTGAAAGGAGCTTCCTATGATATAATTTTCACATTATACATATCATGTATTATTAATTTTGTCAATAATCAAAGGCGGTCTTAAAAACACATTAGACCCTGTATAGATGAAATGAGGGAGTAGATAAGAACTCAAGAATCAGTTTTTGGCATTCCTGGTAGTTTTGCATCTAGCATTGTACTATACACACTGGGAGATATTTACAGTCTATTTCCCAATTTGTTTGTTCTTTCCCGCCTAAATCTACAAAAATCAATTTAATACTATTGGCCTAGGCCGTTTGGCCCCAGGAATTAAGAATGGTTCCAAAATTGAAGGAACAAAAAAAAATGAACAACACTATCTTTCTCTTGTAGAAATGCTCGAGTCAGTCAGCAGCCTCCTGGATGATGCTCAGAGCCCGCTTCAGCCTCAGCCGCGACCGCGCGGCGAGCTCCCCGTTGCTCTTCTTCGCCGGACTCACCGACACCGCGAACTCCCCGAGCGTCCGCTCGTTAAGCTTCTCGTTGAACATGACGTCCTCGCGGTCTTCCACCTGATCCTCGTGCACCGGCACGAAGCGCAGGTTCTTGGTCTTGCCGCCGCGCCGCTCAGGCCTCTTGGCGGCGATCGCGGCACTCGCCCGCACGGCGAGCGCGGCCATGTCGGCGCTCGAGAGCGGCCGCCCCAGCTCCGCGGCAGGGAGCAGGAAGTATATTTGTCCCGGCCGGAGGAGCTCGTCGGAGGCCAGCGCCGGTGGGGGCTCGTTGAAGTAGAGCGCGTCGGAGTTGCACACGAAGAAGGAGGCGGCCTCGCCGGAGAGAACGTCGGAGACGGCGACTCGGGGGCTGGCCGGGAGCTCCTTCAGCGAGCCGTCGGCGGCGATGACCCTGACCGGCCCCGGATGGTGTGGCTGCTGCGAGAGGGTGCCTCGGTGGGTGGAAAAGCAGGAAACCTTGGCGCCCATGGAATCTTTGCAGGTGTGCTGTGCGTGGAAAGTGTGAGACTGAGATTTTTCTGTCGAGTTCGTTGGAGCTTTGGATGTTGGATGTGGAGATGGAAAGGAGGTGAATGTATATATAGAGGTGGGTGGTGAGCATCGGAGAAGACATTAATGACGCTTTTGATACCGCGCCGGTAATGTTTTTACTGTATCGTATTCAGGAAGCGCCGCTTCCGAATATTCTTGCGTAAAACGTGGATCGTTTGGTTACTTCGGCTGAGTCCCGATTTCCAACCCCGACGAATTCGGGCGGTTTTAATTTCGTGAAGGGCTGTATCGGAAAGCGCGTTTATGGAAAGCATCGTCGCCGAAACAAACGCTCGCTATGGTTTTTAGAAACCGATGTAGTCGGAAGCCGCCCTTTTTTCGGCGAACCAAATGCATCGTAAAAATAATAATCAGAGAAGCGATAGAAAGGAGACTACACTTCTCACTTCAGTCCCTTCTTTCTTGTCCAATTATGAACATACACATGCACTGCTTGAAAATTCATACTCCCTCCGTTTCTAAATATTTGTCTTTCTAGACATTTCAAATGACTACTACATATGAATGTATGTAGACATATTTTAGAGTGTAGATTCACTCATTTTGCTCCGTATGTAGTCACTTGTTGAAATGTCTAGAAAGACAAGTATTTAAGAACGGAGGGAGTATATTTGTGTAGAGTTTTCTTTTAACTTGCCGAGTTGCCGCAGAATATTCAATTAAGAGTCTGGACTCATCTACGTCTTATGAACAGTAAATTTTAAAAAAATTCAAAAAAATCTGATTTTTTTAATGAAAGATATTTTAGTACTTGAGAAGCATGCCAAATTTCAAAGGGAAACGTTTACAATCGGTGAGCCAGTCGAGTGTTCGGCTGGTCGCATGCACTCGCCCTCGCTTCCACGTGTTCTGTGCGTCACCGCTCACCATCACACACTCCCATCCTTATCTCGTTGCTCTCTCTTATCGCCCCACTGCAGAAATTCCCCATCTCCTTTCTTCTCGTCCGGCTCATCTCCTACCACCGGCGATCCTGCCACCACCACGAACCACATCTGCCCCTTCAAAACGCCCCAGAACGGACTACCTTCAACCACCCGATCTTTTGCAGCTATTGCGCCATCCGCAACAATCAAGAGATGGGGGGAGCTACATGTGCTGCGTGCTTTTTTCATGGCCGTGGTGGACGCCGTATCAGCGGGGAGGTGGGCCTGCGTTGGCTCGCTGTGGGTCTGCACCATTAGTTGTGGTGTTGCAATCAGCTGCGGCCAGAGCTGGAACCGGCATCACCGGAAGCTGCAACCGGTAGTGCACCGTGGCCGGGGACGGCATGCACAGGATGCTACGGGCAGCGACGCGCGGACGCTGTAACCACCGGAATGGGATGCTGGAATCATCTATTCAAAAGGAAAGCTACTGTCGGGGCAGCTGCTATAACCCGGCGACGACCACGACGACGACAAGGTGCTGCAACCGGCCAACAAAGAGCTGGAAGTGGTGATGTGATTGCTACAACCGGAGGCGTGAGATGCTGGAACCAAGTTCGCCATTGCTGGAAGAACTCTGTCACTCGAGGCCACCATTCAATTTTGCTGCAACCACAGATGTGCCGAGCAACAATCGTCGTGCGTTTTGTTGGAAACAAGGACCACCGGTCCTGGAACCAAGGACCACCGGTGTTGGAGCTGTCCGTTTTGCTGCTACCGCGGATGAGAAAAGCTACAAACGAAGGCTCGAGATGCTCGAAGCGAGAAATGCTACAAGCAAGCGGGTGGTCTGCAGGGGAGCTCACCGCCGGCGTTGTGCTGCGGGATCGACGACAGAGGGGCGTGGCTAGCTCGTCGGACGGGTGCGCGGGATGCAACCGTGGTTGGCTGGTGTCTGCTCACGAGGGAGTCTGTAAGGTTCTCATATAAATCTCCATGGAAATTCGAATCAAGTTCTTACAATTGGATCTCTGGAAAGGAAATTGAAGGGGAGAGGAAGAAGAACACGCTATCTAGCTGGCCATCGTGCCATTTGCCCTTTGCCAAGTCTAGAAGCAGAGAGGGGAAAGGTACTTAAGGGGTTACAAGGCCTAAGGCCCATTCAGGGCCCGCAAGCCGAGTGGGCAGATGAGGCTTGCGTATGGGCCTGGCTCTTGACTGTGCTTCCTCTTGCTGCTCTGCTGTACCCATGTTGCTGACAATCTCCCCCTGTTGAGATGCGGCTTGCCCCCAAGCCGGCGCCCTGGGAAACATTTGCTTCAGAGTTTCCAGATCCTCCCACGTAGCCAATTCAGTGGAACCATTAGACCATTGGACCAGCAATTGCAGTACTCGTTTGGCGCCACGCATCACCACACGTCACTGAAGAATTAACTTAGGGATCTGCAGATGAGCCTCCGGTGGCGGCAGCGACTGCAGGATTTGCTGATCAGGCTTAAGAACCTTACACAGTAGGGATACATGGAACACAGGGTGGACTTTACTAGATGCAGGCAAATCCAGGCGGTAGGCAACTTCCCCCACACATTCCAATATCTTGTATGGACCAAAAAATTTATAGGCAAGCTTATGGTTGGCCCTCGGAGCAACTGAAGCTTGGATGTATGGCTGTAACTTTAGGAAAACTGATTCACCCACCTCAAACGTTCTCTCCGTCCTGTGTTTGTCTGCCTGTGCTTTCATTCATTGCTGGGCTCTTAAAAGTTGATGTTTAACTGTGCTAAAGATCACTTGCCTCTGTTCCAACCACTCAGACAGATCATCGGAAGATATTGTACAATCAGGTCCAATACCAAAGTGCCTTGGAAGGTGCCCATATATAATCTCAAACGGGGTTCTGTCAGTGGCTAAGTGCCAATTGGTATTGTACCAATACTCACACAGGGATAGCCACGACAAAACATCTGAGATAACACTCAATCTGTTGATTAACACGTTCAGTTTGCCCGTCAGATTGAGGATGCCTCGCAGAGCTCATGCGCAATTGGATGCCCTTAGTATGCTGAAACAACTCTTTCCAAAACACACTTGTGAAAATGCGGTTACGGTCTGATACAATAGAGAGAGGCATACCATGTAACTTGTATACTGTATTCAGAAAGGCTTCAGCCATTGTCACTGCTGTAAAGGGATGATGAAGTGGGATAAAGTGGCCATACTTAGATAACTTATCAATCACCACCAGTATGCAGTTGTAACTACCAGACGTCGGAAGCCCTTCAATGAAATCCATAGTTACCATCTCCCATGGCAGACTAGGTATTGGGAGTGGCTGGAGAAGCCCAGGGTAAGGAACCCGTTCAGGTTTCGCCTGTTGGCAGACCAGACAGTGTTGCATAGCCTGTTTGACAAAGGATTTCATACCAGACCAACGAAACAATCGTCTAATTCTTCTATAGGTGACAGGAAAGCCTGAGTGCCCCCCCAAAGGTGAATCATGAAATGCCAGGACCGGTTTATTTTGTAGTTGACTGTCAGCGCCCACCCAAATGCAGTTATCAGTGCATAGAAGCCCATTTCTAAGGGAAAACTTGTTCTCTGCTGCTGGGTGAGCTGCCAAACGCTGTAATTTTTGTTGGCAGAAAGGGTCCTGACTATAACTTGCCAAGATTTCTGAAAGCCACAAAGGTTGTAGTGTTGACACTGCTTGCAGTTCTGCATCTGCATGAGGTCTACGAGACAAGGAATCAACAGCATTATTGTCTGATCCCTTCTTATAGACAATTTTGTACTAAAGCCCCATGAGTTTAGTTAATGCCTTTTGCTGCCAAGGCGTGTGTAAACGTTGCTCAGATAGACTGGTCAGGCTTCTATGATCAGTTTGAATCACAAACTCACTCAACTGTAGGTATTGACGCCAATGTTCAACAGCCAGCAGAATAGCTAAGTATCCCTTTTCATATACTGACAGAGCACGGTTCCTAGGACCAAGAGCCTTACTGAGATACGCTAGGGGATGCCCATCCTGCGATAGAACTGCTCCAATGCCCACATCGCATGCATCTGTCTCAATGACAAAGGTTTTTGTAAAATTGGGCAGAGCTAGTACTGGTGCTGTCATTAAGGCATGTTTTAGGTCCTGAAAGGCTTCCTCTTCACAAGATGACCAGCGGAAGATCACCCCCTTCTTCAGCAGGGTTGTCAGAGAACGGCAGATAATTCCAAAGTTGCGGATGAATTTTCGGTAGTAACCGGCCAATCCCAGAAAACCACGGACCTCCTTGACATTGGTTGGTGTAGGCCATGTCTCTATAGCAAAAATCTTACTTGGGTCTGTGGAAACTCCCGCACCGCTGATAATGTGGCCAAGATACCCTACTTGTCGCTGAGCAAATGCACATTTGGACATTTTCACTTTCCGCTGGTGTTCAGACAAGAGAGATAGCACCTTCTTGAGATGGACCAAGTGTTCCTCAAATGTGAAACTGAAAACCAGTATGTCATCGAAGAAAACAACCACATAGTGTCTATTGCCTGGACCCAACGTACTGTTCATGGCAAACTGAAATGTATTGGGTCCTCCTGTCAGACCAACAGATACCACTGTAAACTCATAATGGCCTAGATGTGTCTGGGAGGCAGTTTTGTATTCATCTCCTGGGGCTAATCGAGTCTGATGATAACCCGAACGCAGGTCTAACTTAGTGAACCAGCTAGCTCCTGATAGCTCATCCAGGAGCTCATCAATTACTGGAATGGGAAATTTCCCTTTTTGATTCATGGCATTTAAGTGACGATAATCGATCACAGGGCGCCAAGTATTATCCTTCTTCTTGACCATAAGCAGGGGAGACGAAAATGGGCTGTTACTTGGTCTAATAATTCCACTGGCCAGCATCTCTTGTATGTGTTTCTCTAATTCAGTTTTCAGAGCAGGAGCTAGTCTGTAAGGTCGAAGAGACACAAGAGTGGCTCCTGGTATAAGAGGAATCTTGTGATCATATGGTCTTCTAGGAGGTAAACCTGTGGGTGCTGCAAACACATGTTTGAATTGATCAAAAATTTCTTGGACTTCAGGTGGAATGGGAACATCTGTGGTAGTAAGAAGAGATGACAATTCCACTAATGCCAGTTCAGGAACAATAGCAGCAGCTCCCAGTAGGGTGACAGTGGTGTCTTGATGTTGGAAGGAGAACCAATGATTTTCCCAATCAACAAGCATTGGACTGTGTGCAGACAACCAATCAAGTCCTATGATTCCATCATAACTGCCCAGAGGAAAGAACTTGAAATCACTGGTAAACTTGTGACCTGAACAGCCCCAATTGCACCCCACAATTTGGTTGGAACAGTTAACTATGTCTCCGTTGGAAATTCTGACAGACACGGGCTTCATTGGTAATACTCCGTGTAGGCTTTGTAAGAGAGACAAATCCAAAAAGGAGTGAGTGCTGCCTGAATCCACTAAGAAGGTACAAGCATGCCCTTGTAACTGAACCCTTAGCTGCATTGTTCTGGGAGACTTGTCTGTTTTACTTCCCAGAGCTGCAGCAGAAATAGACATCATATGGACAGATGCTGAATTATCAGTGTCATCAGGTTCAGACAACTCTGTGTTTTGCAAGAACTCTACCATTTCTTGTACCACATGAAGTTGTACCTCCTGTTTACATACGTGATCCTTGTTCCAACATTCCCCACAAACAAAGCACAACCCCTTGGCCCTTCGATAATTCCCGAGAGCTCCCCATTTATCCTCAGCAACTGGCCTTTTCTGACTATCCACAGAACAACAATCTTCAATAGCTTTACTTGTTGCAGGAGTTTGGAACGAACTAGTTGGTGGAGGGGGCAAAGGTAAGGCTGATGCTCTTCTCGTGTTGGATGGACCTGTTACATGAACATGTGATCCCAGTTCTTCATGAAGAATGGCCAATTGATAAGCTGTGTCTAGATCGGCCGGTTGTTGTATACCCACTGCCAGCTTGATAGATGGTTTCAGTCCTTCCAAGAAACGAGTAACATAGTGAATTGTATTTGGTGAAGTTTCATAGGTAGCAAGCTGGTCAAACAAATCAGAGAACCGTTCCACATAATCCTCAACAGTTCCTGTCTGACTGACACTGAAAAACTTCCTCAGGATGGACTGATGTTGGTTACGGCCGAACCTGGACTACAGTAAGGCAGAATTCATCCCACGTCGCTTGAGGGACTCGACGGCGAACTGAATCAAGCCATCGAGCAGCTGTACCCTCGAACAGAGCCGTAGCAAGAGATATCCACTGCTGCAGTGGAGTGTTCCAGAAACGAAAGTAATCTTCACACCTGGTCTGCCAGAGTTTTGGGTTGGTTCCATCAAATCGCGGCATCTCGATTCATGGTCCAAACCCGAACACATCAGAAGAGTTGTGGCGAAAATTTTCCACCGAACTGAAGGGAACTCTCTGTATTAACTGACCGGATTGCGTACCTCTGGCTGGTGGTGGAACGTAGAGTCGATTTCCGGGACCTCTGTTCTCACAGTCGGCGCGGAAACCTTCCGATTCAGACGGGCCACCACTGGCGGAGCGGATGGGTATGGGAGGCACTCCTCTCGATGTTTCCGCAGCAGTAGGCGGAGTACGATCCAGCTCGTGTCGCAGCTCATCGATGTCGACGCCAATGGACAACTTGACCTCGTCGATACGGGAAGAGAGCAGATCCAACTTGGCATCAAGCTTGGAGATGGCCGCCGTCGTGGAATCGACGCGGTCGCGGTCGGATTTATCGAAATCAGCTCGCAGCAAGTCGTAGATGGCCTTGGTCTTCGGCGAGATGCGGTCCATCGCCGCCGCTCGCTGCCTGTCGGCGAACCGGGTGTGGCGCTGGTGAGCCAGAAGGGCCGACAGATCGAATGGCTCTGATGCCATATTGTAAGGTTCTCATCTAAATCTCCATGGAATTTCGAATCAAGTTCTTACAATTGGATCTCTGGGAAGGAAATTGAAGGGGATAGGAAGAAGAACACGCTATCTAGCTGGCCATCGTGCCATTTGCCCTTTGCCAAGTCTAGAAGCAGAGAGGGGAAAGGTACTTAAGGGGTTACAAGGCCTAAGGCCCATTCAGGGCCCGCAAGCCGAGTGGGCAGACAAGGCTTGCGTATGGGCCTGGCTCTTGACTGTGCTTCCTCTTGCTGCTCTGTTGTACCCCTGTTGCTGACAGAATCCACCATAGTCCAAGCGAAGCGGTGAAGGAGGGGGCAAAGGATAAGGAATGAACGGCTACAAATCACTGCATTGAACGGGCGTGGTGCGACCGGCCGAAATTTTGGCCGGCGCTTATCAGTCGCCAATTTCAAAGCAGTTGGAGATATGAGTAGCTCTCAGCAAAAAGAAAATCGGGTCCAACCCGTGCACAAATCGTAAACTTTTTTACATATCTTAATTTTTTTGCTAATAGCTGCTTAGACATCCAAATGCTCTGAAATTTGGCACAAACATAATTCACTCGGTCATCTTTCTCCCCCCAAAAAATCAGAATTTTTTGAATGTATTTCATGTTTTAACATTTTTTCACTCACAGGTTCATCTGAGAGCGGGCGCCGAAACGACTTTCCCTGGTGAAGTAGCACCTAGAGTGAACTAGTTATCCTCTTAATACTACTACTATATATACTATGAAGATTTTTACGTGACTTGAATATATTGCTGCTAGCCTGCTACTAAGTGTACACCAATCACATTGTAGTGGGGCGAAGCTCCAATTTGCTACTCGTTTGCGAAACTCCATTCTCACAGGGATTAGAATACAAAAGTAATAAGAAGCCAAGATGTGGAAAGCTGGCGTGTGCACTGACGCAAAGGCACAGCGACGACTATTCCACATGAAAAAGGAGCTCATTCCTCTGGAACCCGACAGCGACCAGTGAGACACACCCGAGTCAACACTCTGGAAGTTCCTGTGGGGCCAGCATGTCAGCCATCCAGTAGAGCACTGCGTGTCCCCATCATCTCCTGGCTCCTGCGCACCGCGTGCTCGCACCAGGCATCAGCGCGTGCGTATGCACCTGGCCATCCAGCGCCAACCGTGCGGCCCAAACAATCGCCACGGACCTTTCGGCGCCAAGCGTTTCCCGTGGCTTCGCCCGTGCTTCGAACGCGATAGGAGAATGTTCTGAGTATAGCTGGCCAAATGGGCCGGGCCTGGCATACCGACCCGCAAGCACGCTGGCACGGCACATGATGGGCCAGGCCCGGCACACTCTAATCGGGCCGTGCCAGGCACGCGGCCCGCCTTGGGCCATGCCTGGGCCTGAAGGCTGGCACACGGGCCGGCACGACACGGCCCATTTATTTTTTTATTTTTTATTCAGATTTTTTTTATATATAACACATTAAAAACAGCCTAGCAGACCAAAATCAGTCCAAGAAACAACCTAACAGACCATCAGGCTAGTGGGCCAGCGTGCCTGGCGTGCCATCGGGCCGGCCTGTTTGACTCCTGGGCCGTACTTGGGCCGGAGGGGGCAGAACGGGGGCCAACACAACATGACCTGACTAATAATCGTGCCATGGCGAGCCGGACCGTGCCAGGCATGATTAAAATGGGCCGTGCCAGACCGGGCCGGCCTATTTGGCCAGCTATAGTTCTGAGCATGAAAGCGGCGGCCGGAGACAAGATGACAGTACTGTGGCCGGGCGCGTTCCCAATATGGCGGGGGCAGCAGCAAATCCATTACTCTTCAATCTGTGCAACAACGGAAAATCAAACTATGTTCCTAATTAAAATATTTGTTTAACTAAGTTTTGTTAGATAAAGTTAAAAAAGAAATTCAATCAATTAAGTAGCAAGAGTACTGTTGAATATATGGTTTGTGCATGTATATTATATAGTCTGGTCCACCTCCTAGTCATTGTATAGTTAAGATTGTGGCCCACCTTGTACTCCATATATACGTGCACTATGCCGATCAATACATCGAGTTACATTGCCAAAATATTCGTTTCCAACATGGTATCATACCTACGATCCTAACCCTAACTCCTGCCGCCGCCGCCGCGATCCCGTCGCCGCCATCCGCCGCCGCCGCCACTTCGTGCTGCCGCCGCCGCGTCTCCTCGCCGCCGCCCCCCTGTGTGCCGCCGCCGCCTCACGCTTCCGCCCGCCACCCGCAGCGCCACCACCCGCGCCGCGCCGCCATCCCTCCCGCCGCGCCGCTTCACCACGCGCCGCCGCCCTCCCCTCTCGGCCATGGCCTCCCCCGGTTCCACCGGTACCACCCGCAGCCGCCGCACCAACCCCTTCGACGGCCCCGATCCCGTCGTCATCCATGATCTCAATATCCTCGCTCGGGTTCCCGCCGTCCTCGATCAACTCACCTCCACCTACTATGCCTGGAAGACGTACTTTTCCCTTGTGTTCCGTGAGTACAATCTCCGGGATCACATCGATGGCTCCGTGGACTCCCGCTTCATGGAGGACGATGAGGAGTGGACGCCCATCGACGCCACTCTTATCCGCTGGTTCTACACCACCATCTCGAAGGACCTCTTCCACACGGTGGTCTCCGCCGATGATGACGCTCACGCCGTTTGGACTAAGCTCAACGGCCTCTTCACCGACAACGCGCTCCAACGCAAGGTTTTCTTGCACGGCGAGTTTTTTGGGTGCCAGCAGCTTGACTCGTCGGTCGACGATTATTGCATGCGCCTCAAGAAGCTTGTCGACGAGCTTCGTGACCTTGGCGAGAAGGTCTCCGACGAGCTCCTCCTCAGCACTCTCATCGTCGGCCTGAACGAAGACTTCGGGAACGCCGCCTCCAACATCCCTCTCATCACCAACCCAACCTTCCCCAAGATCGTCGCGTACCTGAAGCTGGAGGAGAAGAGGATGCGGATGTCGCGCGCCCGGGCCACCCATACGGCTCTCACCGCCGGAACCCGCGGTGGTGCGCCGCCCACCGCTCTGGCTCCCCCGCCGCGGCCCGCCCAGGGGCCCCTCCACGTGCAGCCGCCGCCCGGGTTCCCATATCCCGCGCCGCCGCAGGCCCCTCCGCCGAGCAGCAGCAGCGCCGGGGCGGGCGTCGCGGCCGAGGTGGCCGCAAGCAGCAGCAGCAGCCGCCAGCTGCCCATGGTGGGGCGCCGCGCCAGCCGCAGCACCCGCTCCCGCCGGCGCCTTGGCAGGCCGGCCAGAACCCCTGGACGGGGGTTGTTCACGCATACTCCATGCCCATACCGCGCGCCCCCGTCCCCGGTGTTTTTGGCGCCCGCCCGGCCCCTCATCAGGCTCTGTACGCGGCCCCTCAGGCGTATCCTCCGGCGCCGCTCTACGGCCCCTCGTCGGCCTATGGGCTGCCTCCGGCCGGTGGGCTCGTGGCGTCGCCGCCACAGCCTCTGCCGTCGGCCCCGGCCCTCCCGCCGGCACCATGGGACCCCGCGCTGCTAGCGGCCCTCCACACTGCCCCCACGCCACAGCAGTACACCGGCGGTGGCGACTGTTATATGGACACCGGAGCCATGGCTCACATGGCCGCCAACCCCGGTAACCTTCTTACCGCTCACCCTGTTCACACTGCTGCTCGCATTACCGTGGGCGACGGTTCTTCCATGCCCATCACTCATGTCGGCCATGCTGCTTTTCCTTCTAACTCCGTTCCATTACATCTTTCTAACATACTCGTTTCACCTGTCATCATTAAAAATCTTGTTTCTGTTCGTTCTCTTACACGTGAAAATCCTGTCACCGTTGAATTTGACATGTTTGGCTTTTCTGTTAAGGATGCCCGTACCCGGATGGTGCTCCACCAATGTGACAGCCCCGACGATCTCTACCCGGTCAACTCCTCCACATCCTCCGTCGCTGCACCCATGGCGCTTTCCGCTGGAGTGGACCTTTGGCATGCTCGTCTCGGTCATCCCAACCCTGCCACCCTTCGTCATATTCTTCGCAGTTTTTCATTCACGTGTGATAAGATCGACGATCACACTTGTCATGCTTGTCGTCTCAGCAAACATACTCGTTTACCCTTTAGCACTTCCTCGCATGTTGCTTCATACCCATTTGAGTTAATTCATAGTGATGTTTGGACCTCTCCTGTTGCAATTAACACGGGCTATCTCTATTATCTTGTTATCCTTGATGATTTTTCGCACTATGTGTGGACCTTCCCGTTGCGGCGAAAGTCGGATTCTGTTGCCACTCTCACCGCATTCCACTCCTATGTCTCCACGCAGTTTGGTCGCCCCATTCATGCGTTGCAAATAGACAACGGGAAGGAGTTCGATAATCTTGCACTCCGCAACCTTCTCGCCACACACGGCAAGATTTTTCGTCTCACTTGCCCGTACACTTCGCAACAAAATGGCCGCGCTGAGCGCGTGCTTCACACTCTTAATGACTGCGTTCGCACCCTCCTCTTTCACGCCAACGTGCCACCACGTTTCTGGCCTGACGCGCTCGCCACCGCGTCACTACTCCTCAACATCCGTCCCTGTCACACTCGCGGGATTTTGCTCCTCATCGTCTTTTGTTCGGCACGCCACCTTCCTACACCGAGCTTCGCATTTTCGGTTGCTTGTGCTATCCTAGCATCGCTTCCACTACTTCTCATAAGCTCGCACCACGGTCCGTGGCCTGTATTTTTCTCGGCTATCCCCCCAACACCAAAGGCTACCGCTGCTATGATCCTATCTTACATCGGGTCATCACTTCCCGACACGTTTACTTTGATGAGATAGTTTTTCCGCTTCAGCAGGTACCTTCGGATGTTGCGGCCTTGCCCGCTCCTGGTGACGGCCGCTCGGGCGCTTCTCTCGGACCGCCTCCTGGCTTTGAGGGTGCCCCCCGTGCCCTGGGTCGAGTTCCTCCCCGGTCGGTTTCCTTAGGGGCTGCACCCCTCCCGGCGCCTACGACGCCCCCTGCGCCACCATCGGCGCGGGCCTCCTCGGCGCCCCCCGCGCCCTCGCCGGCGGCCTCGCCCGCGGCGGCCTTCCCCGCGCCCTCGCCGGCGGCCTCGCCCGCGGCGGCCTTCCCCGCGCCCTCGCCGGCGGCCTTCCCCGCGGCCTCGCCGGCGGCCTCGCCCGCGGCGGCCTCACCCGCGATCTCACCCGCAGCATCAGTGGCGGCGGGCTCTTCTTCGTCCTCGCCCGTCGCCCCGGACTCGCTGCCCTGCCCGATGACTCGCTCTCGGGCCGGTACCTTCCGCCCGAGTATGCGGTACACCAGCGATGAGTATCTTCTCGCCGCTTCCGTCTCCGAGCCGTCTCCTCTCCCATCGTCAGCTCGAGCCGCCCTTCGGGACCCTCATTGGCTCGCTGCGATGCAGGAAGAGTTCGATGCGCTCCAACGGAACCGCACCTGGCAGCTTGTCCCTTGGCCACCTCGTGCCAACATCATCACGGGCAAGTGGGTCTTTCGGCATAAGACTCGTCCCGACGGGACTCTCGAGCGCTACAAAGCTCGCTGGGTGGTTCGAGGCTTTCGGCAAAGTGCGGGCGTGGACTTCACCGACACTTTTGCTCCGGTTGTTAAACCGGGTACGATCTGCACCATGCTTCACCTGGCAGTCTCCCGATCTTGGCCCGTGCATGAGTTGGACGTCTCCAACGCCTTCTTGCATGGCCACCTCGCCGGGCAGGTGTTCTGTGAGCAGCCCACCGGCTTCGTCGACGCCACACATCTGGACCATGTGTGCTTGCTCTCCCATTCTCTTTACGGGTTGAAGCAGGCGCCTCGGGCCTGGTACCAGCGCATCACTGCCTTCCTGCAGACGCTCAGATTTACATCGACACGCTCCGACGCGTCCCTCTTCGTGTACCATCACGGGGATGACACGGCCTACTTGTTGCTCTACATCGATGACATCATCCTAACGGCTTCCACTGTCGCGCTTCTCCAGCGGCTTACTGCTCGTCTTCGCGATGAGTTTGCCCTGAAGGACTTGGGGCCCCTCCACTACTTCCTCGGCATTGAGGTGGTTCGACGGCCAGATGGGTTCTTTCTGCACCAGCAGCGTTACGCCCATGAGCTTCTCGATCGTGCCGGCATGCTTAACTGCAAGCCTGCTCCCACGCCTGTTGACACCAAGGCCAAGGTTTCAGCTTTGGAGGGCTCTCTCGCATCCGGCGCGGCCTTCTATCGCTCCATTGTGGGTGCCTTGCAGTACCTCACTCTGACGCGCCCCGACTTGCAGTATGCCGTCCAGCAGGTTTGTCTTCACATGCATGCTCCGCGTGACTCTCACTAGACCTTGGTGAAGCGTATCCTCCGTTACATACGCGGCACTACGTCCATGGGACTTACACTGACGGCCTCCGCCTCTACCGACCTCGTCACCTACTCTGATGCGGACTGGGCTGGCTGCCCGGACACACGACGCTCCACTTCGGGGTACTGTGTCTACCTTGGGCCGTCTCTGATCTCTTGGTCTTCCAAGCGACAGCCCACAGTCTCTCGCTCGAGTGCCGAGGCAGAGTATCGGGCAGTGGCTAACGCCGTTGCCGAATGCTCTTGGCTTCGTCAGCTGCTCCAGGAGTTGCTTTGTGATGTTCACAAGGCCACACTCGTCTACTGCGACAACGTCTCCGCCGTGTACCTCTCCGCCAACCCGGTCCATCACCGACGAACGAAGCACATTGAGCTCGACATACACTTTGTTCGTGAGCAGGTGGCCCTTGGGCGCATCCGGGTCCTCCACGTCCCGACGGTGCAACAGTTTGCTGATGTTATGACAAAAGGACTGCCTACTTCTGTTTTCAAGGAGTTCAGGTCCAGTCTTTGCGTCTCCGGCGACGCTTCGACTGCGGGGGGGGGGGGGTGTTGAATATATGGTTTATGCATGTATATTGTATAGTCCGGCCCACCTCCT
This sequence comes from Triticum urartu, assembly GCF_003073215.2. Taxonomy (NCBI): domain Eukaryota; kingdom Viridiplantae; phylum Streptophyta; class Magnoliopsida; order Poales; family Poaceae; genus Triticum; species Triticum urartu. The sequence goes on along the minus strand of NC_053027.1, from coordinate 163,926,618 downwards.
AGTCATTGTATAGTTGAGTTTGTGGCCCACCTTGTACTCCATATATACGTGCGCTATGCACCGATCAATACATTGAGTTGCATTGCCAAAATATTCGTTTCCAACAAGTACAATCAGCAGTGTGCTGGTGGACACGAACTATAAAGGCTAGGGGGTGGCTTGCATTGTTCTCATCTCTTGCAATCGGGGCATATCCAAAGTGGACCTCAAATAGCCTGCAAACATTTATATTATATACTGTGTGTTGTTTGCACACAGTTTGCCATCCAACGCCGTTCTGTATCAAACCATGAACTAAGAGCATCTACAGCCGGACTTGACAAATTCAGGCTCTCAAACACCTCCGACTATAGTGATCGTGTACTCCTCAAATTGCGCCGACCACATCTGTGACTCTCATATCCGAACCCCTATATCCATACTATATCTACGTAGATCAGCTCCGGACATAGAAACTGCACAATAGTTCATCAAAAGATACACCAAAGTTCACATAAACGACGGACAACTTTATACTACATCTAAAACTTGAAATTAAAATCAACTTCACCACTTCCGGGCCGGCCCTTTCCCCTTCTTGGTTGCCGGCATAGCTGTACCTATCGGCGGCTAGTGGAGGATCGTCCGGTTCATCGTCCGAGGAGCTGTGGTCGTCGAAGGAGGAAGAGTCGACGATGACGAGGCCCTTGAGGCGCTGGACGGCCCGGTCCTACTGGTGCCTGAGCTTGGCCAGACGAGCCACCTCCTTCGTCTTCTCCAACGCCTCTCGCTCAGACTGCTTGATGGCAAGCCGAAAAGCCTTGGCGTTCTTCCCTCCCCTGTTGTAAGCGACTGGCGGTAGACCCACACGAGGAGCCGCCGGTCCTTGTCGGGCTCCGCCGGTAACCCACGTCGGCGAAGGACAAAGCTCTCCACAGCCTTCCTCTCCCTTGCCCGCTGCATCTCGCGGAGGGCGGTACACGCCTCCGACTCCGGCGTGCGTGTCCGGGTCGGCAGGGCGGGCACAAGCACCCACCGCTGCCCCCACGAGGGGAAGCAGTAGCCGGGGAGGCGAGGGGGCGGCGTGGGGAAGCAGCAGAGATAGCGTCGGGGGCGCCAATTGCGCTGGCCTCCTGTCGGAGCTTCCCATGGGCTTGGAGGTGCTAGTGCCGGCATCCGAGATGCGCCGACGGGGAAGTGGTGGCTGCGACGAGGCTGCAGATCCGGAGCTGCCCCCGGTCTCCACCTTGGACCGCTCCAAGGCGATCCGGAGGGCAGCTCATACTCCGGATCCACCTTGTCGTCGGAGCGGATGCCGGAGCTCGACATTGCGCCGGATTCGATCGGAATCGGCGAGGGAAGAGGAGAGGACGAAGCGAGAGAGGAGAGTGAGTGAGCTAGGGTTTTGGACTGATGAGGCCGATCGTTTTTTTTGTGGGACATCCATGGGGTCGGCTGTGGGCCGGGCTTGTCAGGCGGACGCGCCCGGGCCAACCCACATCCACCCCATATTTGGGCTGGATATGGGGGTGCCGGTTAGTCCAGGCGTTTTAGACCCGTTTGAGGCGTCCATCTAGGTCGAAAAAACGCGATCGGGCAGTGACCGAGCAGCCCGCCCAGGCGTATGAGGAGGCTTTGAGAGGTCCGGCTATAGATGCTCTAATTGAATTGTTCGTTTTTCACAAATCAGAAGCAAATTAGGGAGTTTTGCAGGAGTTCGGCCCACCTAAAACATCACCCAGGCCCTGCATCTTCATTCTTTTCTCTTTCTTCCTCGCCAACGTTGCAGCTCTACCACCCCAGCCGCTCGCCAAGTCTTTTTCGGACCTTCGCGACCTCCACGGCTACACCCGGTCGCCACGTCATTTGTACCCCTTTGATGGTCTACACCACTCATTGGTCCTATTAAGTATGTGTTTTGTATTGCACGTGTATTGGAGTTGTGGTCCACCACCTAGTCTTGTATAGTTGAGGTAGAGGCCTTCCCTTGTATTATATATACGTGCATCAGCACCCCATCATACAACATTTATTATATTGCAAACTTTCCCGTCTATATGGTATCATCTTGGAGGTCCTGACCTAGGGCAAGCCGCCGCCGGCGCGCCACACCTCCTCACGCGTCTCGCCGCGCTCCCCACCGCCGCCGCCGTCGCCGCGCAGCACCTCCCCACCGCCGCCGCCGCACCGCGCCTCCCCGCGCACGCCGCTGCCGCCGCCGCGTAGCGCCCCCTGGCGCGTCGCCGCCGCGCCGCCGCCACCGCGTCCTCCTCTGACGTCGTCGCCGCCCCGTGCCGCCGCGCCGCTTCCGCTCCCACCCGTTGCGCTGACTTACTACCGCCGCCGCTCCCTGCCGCGCCGTTGCCGCCCCGTCATGCCGCAACCCTAACCCGCCGCGCCACCGCCCCCTTACTTTTCCCGCCGCCTCTGACGCCTTCCATGGACTCTCCAGGCTACTTCACCATCTGCGGTGGAACTGCTTCACCGGCCGCGCCAATCCAGTCGCGTCCTCCCCCGCAGCACCCGCAAGGGAGCGGGGGCCGATGCACCCAGCGTGGCGGAGGTCGCCGCCGCCTGTAGCAGCCGCAGGCCCAGGACGCGCGCGGGGGGGGGGCACTATCAGCAGGCTCTCCCCGCTGGCCACCAGGTGTTCATCGGCGCGCCCTTCCAGCTGACTGGCGCCGGCTATGGCGCCCTCCCCGCGCTGCCGCCCCTCGGTGGTTATGGCCCGCCTGTCCCGGCGCCGCCCTACAGGGTCTTCCGCCGCCGCCGGTACCTGTGCCATAGGACCCCACCCTCCTCGCCGCCCAGAACTCCGCACCGTCGTCGAGTAGCTCTGTCGGTGGAGGCGACTAGTACATGGACTCAGGTGCTACTGCGCACATGGCGGCTCATCCCGGTAACGTAACCTCCTCCACTCCCTTTCACACACCCACTTGTATCACCGTCGGCAACGACTCCTCCTTACCTATTACTTATATTGGTAGCACTAGCTTTCCCTCCACTTCCACACCCATCACTATGTCTAATGTTCTTGTTTCACCTGATTTAGTCACAAACCTAGTTTCCGTTCGTCGTCTTACTCGTGAGAACCCACTTACTGTTGAATTTGACAGTGTCGGCTTTTCTGTGAAGACGCCCGTACCCGGATGGTCCTTCACCGATGTGACAGTCCCGATGAGCTCTACCCCGTGCACGTCGGCGCCTCCACCTCCACAGCCGTTGCTCTTGCCGCCGGCGTTGACCTTTGGCATGCTCGCTTGGGTCACCCCAACCACACCGTCTTACGTCAAATCCTTAGGAGTTTCTCTTTCTCATGTGATAAGCTCGATGAGCATTCTTGTGAGGCTTGTCGCTTAGGCAAGCACGTTCGTCTTCCCTTTAGTGCGTCTTCTTCAGTTTCCACTTTTCCGTTTCAATTACTTCATAGTGATGTTTGGACATCTCCCGTTGCGAGTAACATGGGCTATCTATACTACTTGGTGATTTTAGATGATTACTCTCATTATGTGTGGACTTTTCCCCTTCGTCATAAATCGGATGCTTTAGCCACACTCACCGCCTTTTATTCCTATGTCGCCACCCAGTTCGGTCGCCCCATACTCGCACTCCAAACTGATAACGGAAAAGAGTTTGACAACGTCACTCTTCGCACACTTCTCGCCTCTCACGGCACCATCTTCCGTCTGACTTGCCCCTACACTTCCTAGCAGAACGGCCGCGCCGAGCGCATTCTCCGCGCTCTTAATGACCGTGTTCGCACGCTACTCTTTCACTCTAACGTGCCCGCTCGGTTTTGGCCCGATACCCTCGCTACCGCCACTATCTTAGTTAACATTCGTCCGTGTCGCCCTCGGTGGAACTACGCCCCTCACCACCTTCTCTTCGGCACACCACCGCCCTATGATGGTCTCCGCATCTTCGGGTGTCTCTGTTATCCTAGCACTGCGTCCACCACGCCACACAAGATCGCACCACGATCCGTCCCATGCGTCTTCCTTGGCTACCCTCCTAATACCAAAGGTTAACGGTGCTATGGTCCTGTCACTCATCGTGTGTACACCTCGAGGCATGTGTACTTTATCGAGATGGTGTTCCCTTTTTTTCAGGTTCCTCAGGCTTCGGCTCCTTCGGCGCCGGCCCCCGCGCCCCCTTCGTGGAGCGATGCACGGCGGCAGCCCCCGACGGCGCCCCCTGCACGGCACCCTATGCCGCTACCACCTGGCTTCGTGACTCCCTTCCCCGAGGTCGAGTCCGAACGGGCCCCCCGGGTCCCCGTCTCCCTCATACGAGGTTGAGCCCGGCACCCCGCCCGCCACGCCTGCGACGGGCTCGACGTCAACCTCGCCCGTCGCCTCTTCCGCCACCGGATTGGCCGACCCTGCTGTCGCCGCGCCCCCCACCACCGCGGCCCCCGCCGCCGCACTGGGTGTCGCCGCACCGGGTGCCCCCGCCGCCGTGGCCCCTGCGGCCGCGGCACCCGCCGACCCTGCTGCCCCGTCACTTGGTGTGACTACCCGTGCCCGAGCAGGAGTGCTTCGGCCCAGTACGCGCTACTCCGTCGATGAGTATGTGTGCACCGCCTCGATGTCGATGCCATCAGCCGTCCCCACCTCCGCTTGTGCTGGCCTTCGGGATCCCCACTGGCTAGCTGCAATGCAGGAGGAGTTCGACACCTTATAGCGCAACCGCACGTGGCAGCTTGTTTCGCGCCCCCCTCGTGCCAACATCATCTCTAGCAAGTGGGTGTTTCGCCACAAGACTCGCCCAGACGGTTCTCTTGAGCACTACAAGGCTCGATGGGTGGTTTTTGGTTTCCGGCAGCGCGCGGGCGTGGACTTCACCGACACCTTCGCTCCGGTTGTGAAACCGGGCACGATCACGCCGTCCTTTAGCTGGCCGTCTCGTGCACCTGGCCTGTGCATCAGTTGGACGTTTTCAACGTCTTCTTACACGGTCATCTCGCCGAGCAGGTGTTCTGTGAGCAGCCTATTGGTTTCATCGACGCCGAGCACCCCGACTTCGTGTGCTTCCTCTCCCGCTCTCTGTACGGGTTGAAGCAGGCGCCTTGGGCTTGGTACCAGCGTATCGCAACCTTCCTGTAGTCTCTGGGATTTCGGTCCACTCGCTACGATGCCTCACTCTTTGTGTATCATCAGGGAGCTGACACTGCATATCTGCTGCTCTACGTCGATGACATCATCCTCACGGCGTCCATCCCCGATCTCCTTCAGCGGCTGACTGCTCGTCTTCGTGATGAGTTCGCCCTCAAGGACTTGGGGCCCCTGCACTACTTTCTCGGCATCGAGGTGATCCGTTGGGCTGACGGTTTCTTTCTGCATCAGCAGAAGTACGCCCACGAGCTCCTTGAGCGTGCCGGTATGCTTAACTGCAAGCTGGCGCCCACCCCCATCGACACGAAGGTGAAGGTCTCTGCTTTGGAGGGGTCTCTCGCGTCCGATGGAGCATTTTATCGCTCTATTGTCGGTGCTTTACAGTACTTGATGCTGACTCGCCCCGACCTGCAGTACGCTATTCAGCAGGTGTGCCTCCATAAGCACGCCCCACGTGACTCTCACTGGACTCTGGTGAAGCGTATTCTCCGTTACATACACGGCACCATGTCCTTGGGACTCATCCTGACGGCCTCCGCCTCCACCGACCTCGTGGCCTACTCGGATGCTGACTGGGCTGGCTGCCCCGACACGCGACGCTCTACGTCAGGCTACTGCGTCTACCTTGGGCCCTCGTTGACCTCTTGGTCATCGAAGCGGCAGCCCACGGTCTCCCGCTCCAGCGCCGAGGCAGAGTATCGCGCCGTGGCCAACGCCGTGGCCGAGTGCTCTTGGATACGTCAGCTGCTCCAGGAGTTGCTTTGTGATGTTCACAAGGCCACTCTTGTCTACTGCGATAACGTCAGCGCGGTCTACCTCTTCGCCAACCCGGTGCACCATTGACAGACGAAGCATATTGAGCTCGATATTCACTTCGTGCGCGAGCAGGTTGCCCTTGGCCGTGTTCGGGTTCTCCATGTGCCAACGACGCAACAGTTTGCTGATGTGATGACTAAGTGATTGCCTACTCCCGTCTTCGAGGAGTTTCGGTCCAGTCTCTGTGTCTCCGGCGACGCTTCGACTGCCGGGGGGGGGGGTGTTGAGTATGTGTTTTGTATTGCACGTGTATTGGAGTTGTGCCCCACCTCCTAGTCTTATATAGTTGAGATAGAGGCCTCCCCTTGTATTATATATACATGCACCAGCACCCCATCAATACAATTTTTATTGTATTGCAAACTTTCCCGTCTACAGGTCCGTCGCGCAGGTATCATCAGCCCATACGTAGGCCACCACTTTTGAAAAGTGTTTGGTGGAATGCCTATGCTAATTTTTTGTCTCCTCTTTGAAGCAATGGTTTCGGACATGAAGCACATATACAAGCACTATGTTGCATCATCCGACGACTCGTCTATTGAGGAAGATTATGCGGATGCAACAACAATGATGCAGGCGGTGCTTGCAAACGCCGAGTGGGGCGGAGAGCATGTTCTCAATTTTAAGGGTTTCGATCAAGGGCCATCCACTGAATTGGAACATGGCGCATGTGTACTTGACACTTATGGATGACTAGTTGTCATCGATTCCTTTTTCACTCCTCTACAATGACGTGCAGTCCTACGATGACTATTTCATTTTAAAGAAGAATGCCGTAAGAATGGTTGGATTCTTTGGCTATAAGAAGTGCACCATTATATTGCGGATACTTGCATACATCACGACCGTAAATTTGTGAGACGAGTACCTCCGCATGTCAAAATGCATATGCAGAGACAGTGACATTTACAGTACTTGCATCGTAGCAGGTAAAGCAGAAAAAAAATATACCATATAAATTTTGCGCAAATAAACAAAATACCATGCAGATTAGTAGGTAACAAGTCAAGAATCAGTTTTTGGCATTCATGATAGCTTTTGCCACCGGGAGATATTTACAATCTCTTTCCCCCCTAAATCTACAAAAATCAGTTCAATACTATTGACTTAGGCTTAGGCCGTTGGGCCTCAGGAATTAAGAATGGTTCCAAATTGGAGGAACAAAAATCAAAAGCACTGTTTTTCTCTTGGAGAAATGCTTGAGTCAGTCAGCAGCCTCCTGTATGATGCTCAGAGCCCGCTTCAGCCTCAGCCGCGACCGCGCGGCGAGCTTCCCGTTGCTCTTCTTCGCCGGACTCACCGACACCGCGAACTCCCCGAGGGTCCGCTCGTTAAGCTTCTCGTTGAACATGACGTCCTCGCAGTCTTCCACCTCCTCGCGCACCGGCACGACGCGAAGGTTCTTCTTGCCGCCGCGCCGCTCAGGCCTTTTGGCGCCCGCGATCGCGGCGCTCGCGCGCACGGCCAGCGCGGCCATGTCGGCGCTCGAGAGCGGCCGTCTGAGAACCGCCGCCGGGAGCAGGAAGTATATTTGTCCCGGCCGGAGCAGCTCGTCGGAGGCCAGCGCCGGTGGGGGCTCGTTGAAGTAGAGCGCGTCGGAGTTGCACACGAAGAAGGAGGCGGCCTCGCCAGCGAGAACGTCGGAGACGGCGACGCGGGGAGTGGCAGGGAGCTCCTTCAGCGAGCCGTCGGCGGCGATGACCCTGACGGACGCCGGCTGGTGTGCCTGCTCCGACAGGCTGCCTCGGTGGTTGGAACTGCTGGAAACCTTGGCGCCCATGGTTTCTTTGCGGTTGTGTAGTGTGAGAAAGTGAGATTTTTCTTTCGAGTTCGTTAGAACTTTGGATGTCGAGATTAAAAAGGATGGTGGCGTATATATAGAAGTGGGTGGTGAGCATAGGAGAAGTGATAAGAAAAGGAGACAGGACTTGTCACTCTAGTCCCTTGCTTCTTGTCCAATTGTGAACATGCACATGCGCTACTTAAAAATTACTAGTATTTGTCAATATTATTTGGACATGCTGGAGAAGTCGTAAGTGTCGAACTGCATACATAAATATACTAAAAAGTGAACTGGTTGTCCCGTTAATAATGAGTACTACGAAAAATCTGAAGTGACTTGGATATATTGTTGCCACACTTGCTAGTGCTCGCTAGTATGCACACATCACATTGCATTGGTGAAGCTCCAATTTCCTACCCATTTGCAAAACACGATTCTCATGGGGACAGGCATACAAAAGCAATGAGATGCCGAGAAGAGGAAAGCTGCCGTGTGCGCTGACAAGCAAAGGCATGGCAGCATTGCGCGCATGGGAACCCGACAGCGACGACTATTCCTCCGCACGCGAAAGCTACTCATTCCTTCCTCCGTGACCAGTGACGCTGACCCCCAGTCAACACCTCCGGAGCTCCCCGTGGGGCCCACCTGTCACTGTCAGGCACCGCGCGGTCGCGTGAACGCATCAGCGCGTGCGTAGGCGCAACTGGCGATCGAAGGCCGGCCGTGCGCCCCAAACAATCGACTTCCTGCGAGCGGCTTCGCCCGTGCTTCCAACGCGAGGAGAGAATGTTCGCAGCATGAAAGTGGCGGAGACGAGACGACGGAAGTGTGGCCGGACGCTTGCTCTTCAATCCGCGGTCCCGCGCAAGCATCTTCAATATATGATGCAAATTTAAATATGTAAAATTAGAAGATGTAAAATTTACATTATCAGAAAGTGTAATTTACATCTCTAACAAAGAGGTAGTTCCAACACATAATGTATATTGATGATTTAATACTTCAATTCCAATAGATGATGCAAAGTGGAGATGTAGAGATTAGAAACTTCACTACTACTTTATTTGAAACATAATTCAAACATATTTCTAAATTTTAAAATAAATTAAACAACTACTACAACTAATTCAATCTACTACATCCATCAAACTAGTCGTCCTCCTCCAGAGCATGCAACACTCCTCGTCGTCCTCACCTAAGGGCCCCTAGAACTCCTTGTCCTCCTCCTCCGAGGACTCGACAGGGATCACCGTCGAGGGATGGTGTCGTCGTCCTTCTTCACCTCATTCTTCTTCTTCCGCTCGGCCTCGCGCTTCCAGAAATGCTCCTGCTCAGCTTGAACATACTCCGGATGCTCCCGTGCGAACCTTGCCATCGCCGCCTTGCGCTTCCAGAAGTGCTCCTGCTCGGCTTGAACATACTCCGGATGCTCCCGTGTGAACCTTGCCATCGCCGCCTCGTCGCTACCGCCGGAAGCAACGACAATGGCCGGCCTCTTCTTTGTCTTCTTCTTCGTTATCTACTCCATCCGTATACCCTCTGGCACGAGGAACTCCGCATCCGCCCGGGTCTCAATCTTCGTGAAGTTGAGGTCTGTCTTTGGCCTCCCGGCACGCCACACTGCTACTCGTACGCACGTGCGGCCTTGTTGGCAATGGTGTAGGTGCCGAGCTAGAAGCGCCGGCCGACATCGGAGAACTCGACGCCAAAGTTACCGGACGACTTCACTCGCAAGCCGAAGAACCCCATCTTGCTCTTCAGGAGCTTCTTCGGCGGATGGCGACGACGAGGTGGTGGAGGTGGGCAAATCAAGGGGGGGGGGGCGTCGGGATGACACCGATGTGACGTGATGCAGCAGTGGTGGTCGAGCGTCGGGGCAGTGGCGGCTGTGCGTGAGGGCAGCGACCAAGGAGCGGTGGGGCGGCGGGGGTGGCGAATCAGGGCGGCGATTCGAGGTGGAGCGATGGCAAATGAGCGGCGGAGTAGCGGTGGAGGGGTGGTTGACGGCCAGATCTAGTACGGACTGGCGGCAATAGAAGTGCTGTGAGCGAATCGGGGCGGCGGCGACTGTGTGGCGGGCGGAGGGAGGAAGAAGGGAAAGGAAATGAAGGGCGGGTTGCGGTTGGCGTGCGACCGCCTTTGCATCTCCAGGTGTTGTATTTTACATCTCCTGGACCAAGTGATGTAATTTTTTTTGCATCTACATCATTTGTTGGAGGTGGATTTTTGGGCCTCGAATATGCAAAAATTAGTTATTTTTGCATTTACATCATCTATTGGAGATGCTCTAAGAGCAATGCCAACGCGGTAACTCAAACTAACGCTGATTTTGTCCTTATTTTGTCCGTTTGGGTCGCCGAGTGTCGTGGGAACATATTTGACAGTAGAGTATAGGGGTACGTATAGGAGGGCAGAGTCTAGCTACGGCTTGTTGGTACACTTGGATTTACGAGTTCAGGCCCCTCTCGGAAGAGGTAAAAACCCTATGTCTCGGTGTTGCGGGAGCTTGTTTATCTAGAGTGTTGTGTTACAAGAGGCGCGAACCCTTGTGCAGGGGCGGAGGGGCGACTTATATAGAGTTCGCTGGCCCCTCATGAATGCCCCGTTACTCAAGGGTTCAATGGCGAGGTTAAAGGTTGTGGGCGTTACATGTAACGTTAGCATTATATGTTCTTTAAGGCGATGAACTGATCGTCTGACCGTTGCGGTCTCAGGGTGACCCTAGGTCTTCTGTGGTCGAGTGACGCTTGGTACTCCGAGTGGGTAGAGATGGTCGAGTGATGGTGAGGCCTCCGAGTGAATCCTGCGTCCGAGTGACTTGTAAGTTGCAGGTATTCCAATCGGTGACCCCTTCCTAGCTTTGTGGGCATTGGATTCTTATATGTGGTGTCTTTGGGTAGGGTATGTAGGTCAGGCCTAGGACCCTACCCCAGATACATGTCCTCGTCATTAGCCCCCGAATGGATCGGGGTTCGAGTGAAAAAAGATTGGAGCGGAACCTGACTAGACTCAATGCCTCGGAGGTACTTTAGAGCTCTGCAGATACCCGCGCTACTTCAATTCCTTGCCAATCGCCTCGATCGATTCAGGCTCATTGTGCGACTGAGTGAAACGAATGACGGGTCATCGAGCATCGGGTCGGACCCGAATGAACAAGGAAATCTTCGACGCAATCAATTGTTCTGCCTTGTCCCGGATTTCGCGGGATTCGAAATTTTGGAGAAGCGCGTGAATCGGCAACAACGCGGTAAGTGGGGCGAGACTCCTCGATTTTCGCTCCTACTTTATCGCCATGTATCGCGCGGTCTCCGTTCGTGGGATGCGCTGGGATCTCGCGGGCCCAGGGGTCAGTGACTCAGGCATGTTATTATAAGAGGCAATGAGGCCGAGGGGCGTAACAGTGCTTCTCCTCCATCCCCCCTTCCGCTCGTCTCTCCACCTCTTCTGCCTCCGCCCCATGCGGCTCCAGTCGACGCTGATGACCACTGCGGAGATGGTGAAGGACAAGACGGCGAAGCTGGAGCGCGCCAAGAAGGCGGCCAAGGGAAAGAAGGTGTCTAGCTCTCGGGCCGCGCCGCCGCCGGGTTGGATCCAGGGCAACTGGCTGCCGTCGACGGCCACGACAGAGGACCTTGACAGGCTCGCCGCCGACAGCTTGCTGGTCCCAGGGTCTTGGAGATTGCTGGAGGAAGGGGAGGTCGAGCCTGCGCCGCGCCCCGGATAGCAGGTCCTCCTCCTCACCCACGTGGAGAGAGGTTTCTCCCTGCCCCCATCCATTTTTTGAGGGTTTCTAAATTTCTTCGGCGCTCAACTTCATCAGCTTCCCCCAAATGCCATATCATATCTTGCTGCCTTCATTTCCATGTGCGAAAATTTCTTGGGTTGTCATCCCCACTAGGGATTGTTCAAGCATATCTTCACGTGTCGTTCTCAGTCGGCCAAGAAAGCAGATCCGAGTGATGAGAGGACCCATGTGACCCAGTTGTGTGGTGGTCTAGGTATCCAGATGAGAGGCATGAGTGCGTTCCCCTCAATGACCTTTCCCGAGTCTGCTAGAGGTTGGCAGTCAACCTGGTTTTACTTCAATGACGTTCCATCTTATGGTTCGTCGACTGGCCTTCCCCCTTTCACGTCTGCAAGGATCAACGCTAACCGCTCGCTAACTGTGGCTAAGGAGGAGAATGCTGAAGTGGGAGTCTTGGTAGAAGATGTAGTCGAGCTGATCCGAGGCGGAGTGACGGGTTTCGATATGTTAGAGGTGTTCCTCAGTCGACGGATGTCGGAGTAATGGGCCATGGGTAGGCCAACCCGAGCCCCATGACCTTTCAAGACATCGGGGCAGGCTACGCCCCTCAAGACCACAGGGCGAAGAGCCGCCTCCTGGGGAGTCTACGGCAAGGCGGCCGACTGCCCGCTCACGGCCGAGTCCCAGGGACGACTTCTAGAGAAGCCGGCTTTGGGGAGTTGGCCGGCGACTGCAACAAACCGTGACCTCATCGAGAGGGACGGGGCAGGGGCGTGGCTACAATAAAGCCCACTCCCCGCCCCTTACCAAGGGCAGGCATGGCCACATCGCGCCTGACTTGGGAAGATCTCCCCGCGGCGTGGCACTGTTGCCCAGCCGGCCCTGACATCAGCACCATTGTACCTAGTCCTGCGCCCACGATGGCTTGTCTGTACGGCCTGGAGGCAGCAGGGCCCACCAGCGAGCGAGACCTCGGGAGACGGCGGGGGCACCGCTAGTCGGACCCAACGGGAGTCGGCCTGGGGGAGTCGGCCGAGCCCTCCCCCGGGCCCACGCGCCATTAATCAAGAAGAGATGGTGTGTGGCCATAGTGATCGCCCGCCAGGCGGCGGGGCTGTTGCCACGACCCCTTGACCAAGCTTGCATCATCAGGAGCGCGGCTACAGTAATCAGCAGCCGGCAAGACTCGCCCGCGGCGGACGCGGCCTGTCGGCTCCGTACCAGACCAGTCGGCGGGGCCCACCAGTCAGCGGGCCCCAGCAGTCGGCGGGCCCCAGCAGTCGGCAGAGAAGTCGGAGGTCGGAGACACTGACGGCTGGGCCCGCGCCCAGTCACATTACCATTGTACCCCTGGGGGGGGGGGTAGGCCTATATAAACCCCCCAGGGCACCCATGCAAAGGGTTGGATCCCAGTAGTCCTATACCTCACCAGATAGAGGGAGAGAGCTAGCCTTGCCCTCTCCTACCACATACACAGCTCAAGGAGCAATCATGTAAACACTTGACCATAGTGATCATGCGGAGACCCCGCAGAGCAGCAGTAGGGGTATTATCTCCCCGGAGAGCCCCGAAGCTGGGTAAGATTCACCGGCGTGCATGTCTTCGCCTCATCCCGTTTCCAGGCACCGGCGACGTTCTACTCGCCCCCACCATGATAAGCCATCCGCTGGCATATGTCGCACCAAACCCCCGACATTTGGCGCCCACCGTGGGGCATGGTGCACCGCCGTCCGGAGATCTGTTCTGGACGGGAACCCTTTTCCTCCCTGGTGAGCGCAGCCAGCCAGGCACGCCAGACGAAGTTTGCGTCGACGCGCTGCGCGGCGTGGAGATCGCCTGCGAAGCCAGCTCCTTGGCCGAACTTGTCAGCGAGGTCCGCCTCTCCGACGAACCTGCGTCCGACGCAGGCGTAGGCGGCCCCGAAAACCTCCTCGCGGGCCTCCTCGATCAACTCCACGTTTCTGGCGAGCCTGCCGTAGACTTGGAGTCCGTAGGCTCCACCGACCCGATGCTGGTCGACTCCGACACCATGTCGGTCGATGCTTTCCCCTCCAACGTGGTGGTCTACGACGAACCTCTCCCCCACGCGGAGAGCAACGGGAGCACCGTCACTGAGGTGCTGGTCATCAGTCATGACGAGTTCCCTGGTGGAAGGGCGCCCGACTCACTTGGCGCGGCGCTGCAAGACCTAGCTGCGCCCATTCCAGAAGATGCTGACGCAGAGACGCTAGAAGCGCGCCGCCTTCAGCTTGTTGAAGGCGCGAATAAGCTAGCCAGCATGAGACGCTTGTCAGAAGCTTACCAGCGGGAGATGGATCACGCTGTTGGCGGCTCGCTGGCTCCGGCAGGGCCCAACCGCCTTGGCGCGGTTCAGCAGCGCGGCGTAGCCATCGCCAGCGTGTTTGGGGCTAGCCGCCCCGTGTATGCCACGCCAGCGGAGAACATCCGAGCCGCCCAGGCAGCGGCGGATGAGCTGGACAATTTCGAGGGTGAAGAGCGCCGCCTCATGATGGAGCGAGTCCAGCGGCTCCTCGACACGGCTGCCGCGCAGAATGAGGCCGGCTGCCGCACGGAGGTACCGCAGCGGCCAAACGACGACCCGCACCGAGATCAAGGCGCGACGTCTCGGACGCCGACTGGCGGCACCCGAGGAAGGAAGGACAAGGAGCCGGCTGTCAGCCATAGTCGGACTCGGATTACCATAGAGCGCGACCGAGACGGCCGCCTGAGAGCAGTGGAACGACGGGACGACTGTCTGCCTCCCCCTCCCCGCAAGGAGAGGCGAGTCTCCCCGCCGCCTGTTGACCATCCGACTCTCGGTGACCGCCTTGGCCGCCGAGAGGGAGTTGGGGAGAATGACGCCCACCACCGGATCGACCGACTTCACCGGTCCCTGGCGCTGGAAGAAGAAGACGAGCTGGGTCCGCCTTGTTTCGGGCCCCGCATTCGGGATGAGCCCTTTCCCAGAGGGTTCACGCTCCCAAGAGACACGCCCAAGTATACCGGCTCCGTGAAGCCGGAAGACTGGCTAGTCGACTACTCGGCCGTCAACATAGCAAACGGCAACAAGCGTGTCGCCGTAAAGTACGTTCCGCTCATGCTTTAGGGCACGGCCCGGACATGGCTGAACAGCCTAAAGCCCCGCAACATCAACAGCTGGGTCGACTTCACCGAAGCATTCGTTCGCAACTTCACCAGAACGTACAAGCGTCCTCCCAAGCCTCGCCAGCTCTCCCTATGCGTGCAAGGTCCTGATGAGTCGACTCGCGACTACCTCACGCGTTGGGCTGAGCTCTGGAACTCCTGCGAGGGCGTGCACGAGGTGCAGGCCATCGAGTACTTCACAGCCGGGTGTCGAGAAGGCACCCTCCTCAAGCACAAGCTCCTCTGCGATGAGCCAGAAACCCTCGACGAGCTTCTGATCATAGCAGACAAGTACGCTACGGCCGACTCCTCCATGAAGACGGAAATTCAAATCAGCACGACTGGCAAAGTAGCTCCTCAAGCTCCAAGAACTCCGGCAGCAGACGCCGGCCGGCGACAACAGCAGGGCGACCACAAGCGCAAGGCCCCGCAGCCGGCTTCCAGCAGCCGGCAGGTTGCGACCGTCGAAGCCCAGCAGCCAGAAGAGCAGCCTCCGCCCAAGCGACAGAAAGGCGGCAAGCCGAACTGGTTGCCGGCCTTCTCCTACGAGCAGACCTTGGATGGACCTTGCAAGTTCCACAGCGGCGCGAAGCCATCGAATCACACCACCCGGAAGTGCCACTGGCTCACCAGGATCACCAATGGAGACGGCCTCTTGCCACCCCCGCCTGCTGGGCAGCCGCCTCCACCTCCGCCCTAGCAGCCGGCAGTCAGGCCAGTCGGCGCAGTACAAGACGAGTACCCTGAAGAGCACGGAGCCTACGTGGTGTTCACCAGTGTGGCTGACAATCGACGCAGCAGGCGGCTGCAGCGACAAGAGGTGAACGCGGTAGCCTCAGAGACGCCAGAGTTCATGCACTGGTCAGAGAGGCCCATCAGCTGGAGCAGGGCTGACCACCCAGAAGTGATGCCGAGTCCGGGCTCCTACGCCTTGGTCCTGGATGCCACCTTTGCCACGGACAAACGGGCCGCGCGTTTCTCGCGAGTTCTGATAGATGGGGGCAGCAACATCAACATCCTGTACAAGGACATCATGGAGAAGTTAGGAATCAAGCAGAGACATCTTCAGAACAGCCGGACTATGTTCCACGGCATTGTTCCTGGGCTTTCCTGTTCACCAATCGGCAAGATCCTGATTGACGTCCTCTTTGGGGACAAAGATCACTTCCGAAGAGAGTCTGTTTGGTTTGAGGTGGTGGACCTTGAGAGCCCATACCATGCGCTACTTGGCCGGCCCGCCTTGGCCAAGTTCATGGTGGTCCCCCACTACGCCTACCTCAAGATGAAGATGCCCAGTTCCAGGGGAATTCTGATTGTGGCCGGCGACTACCGGAAGTCGTCTGCTTGCGCGACCGAGAGTAGTCGGCTGGCCGAGTCCCTGGTGATTGCGGCCGAGAAGCCACTCCTCGAGCGAGCTGTGGCGATGGCCGGCAAGCAGCCGGAGACATCGCCCGACCCGAAGGAGTCGGAAGCCGAAGGTTCGTTCAAGCCGGCCAAAGAGACAAAGAAGATACCCTTGGATCCGGAACACCCAGAGAGGTACGCCGTCATAGGTGCAAACCTCGACAGCAAATAGGAAGGCGAGCTCGTCGATTTCCTCCGTGAGAATCGGGACATCTTCGCATGGTCTCCCAAAGACATGCCAGGTGTGCCGATGGAATTCGCCGAGCACAAGTTACACGTCCGATCTGATGCAAAGCCGGTCAGGCAGCCCCTGCACCGCTTATCAGAAGAGAAGAGAAGAGTTGTCGGAGAAGAGATAGCCCGACTCCTAGCAGCCGGCTTCATTATGGAAGTTTTCCTCCCGGAGTGGCTGGCAAATCCGGTCCTGGTGCTAAAGAAGAACAAGCAATGGCGAATGTGTATTGACTACACGAGCCTCAACAAGGCCTGCCCTAAGGACCCGTTTGCTCTGCCGAGAATTGATCAGGTGATAGACTCCACAGCCGGATGCGAGCTATTGAGTTTCTTGGATGCGTACTCAGGATATCACCAGATCAAGCTGGACCCGGCTGATAGATTGAAGACCGCCTTCATCACGCCGTTTGGAGCATTCTGCTACCTCACCATGACGTTCGGCTTGAGGAATGCCGGCGCCACCTTTCAGCGTTGCATGCAGAAGTGCCTCCTCAAGCAGCTCGGTAGGAACGCCCACGTTTACGTGGACGATGTGGTGGTGAAGACGGAAAAGCGAGGAACATTGCTGGAAGACCTCAAGGAGACCTTTGAGAACCTGCGCCGCTTCCAGATCAAGCTCAACCCCGAGAAGTGTGTCTTCGGAGTACCAGCCGGCCAGCTGCTAGGTTTCCTCGTCTCTGAACGCGGCATAGAATGCAACCCAATAAAAATCAAGGCCATCGAGAGAATGGAGGTATCTAGCCGACTGCTGGATGTGCAGAAGTTCACCGGCTGCTTGGCATCCATCAGCCGATTCATCAGTCGGCTGGGCGAGAAAGCTCTCCCCTTATACCAACTCATGAAGAAGACCACTTTTTTCGAGTGGAACCATAAGGCGGACGAAGCTTTTCACCAGTTGAAGAAGATGATGACTACTCCACCCATCCTGGCGGCTCCGACTCCCAAGGAACCTATGTTCCTGTACATCGCCGCCACCAGACGAGTAGTCAGCACCGTCATTGTAGTAGAGCGCAAGGAGGAAGGCAAGGCGCTACCTGTCCAGAGACCAGTATATTACCTGAGAGAGGTACTGTCGACCTCCAAGCAGAACTACCCCCACTACCAGAAGATGTGCTGTGGCGTGCACTTTGCTGCCAAGAAATTGAAGCCTTACTTTCAAGAACATCCAATCACGGTGGTCTGCACGGCTCCACTTGCCGAGATCATCAGCAACCGTGATGCCTCTGGTCGAGTGGCCAAGTGGGCCATAGAGCTGGCTCCTTATACCATCTACTACCAGCCCCGCACCGCTATCAAATCACAAGCACTGGCCGACTTCCTCGTCGTAGAACATCATCATTGTCACCATGCTGTCGTGCTGACGAAACTCTCCCTCAACACTCGGCTGGATCAGAGTTCGAGGGATGTCATCGGGCTGTGTGCTGTACACGGAGGTGCCGTACGTTTGGTACTTGATTGGTCGGATCGTGAAGATGTACGACTACATCAACCGCGTTGTGCTAACGCTTCCACTTTCGGTCTACGAGGGTACGTGGACAACGCTCTCCCCTCTCGTTGCTATGCATCACCATGATCTTGCGTGTGCATAGGAAATTTTTTAATTACTACGTTACCCAACACCAAGAACACATTATTGGGAATAGGCTTCCGAGTGGAACCTATCTTCGCCAGAACATCAGCTGCTTGATTCTTGGGTCGGGGAATGTGGTGGAGCTCCAACCCTTGAAACTTCTTTTCTAATTTCCTTACTGCATTGCAGTATCCAGTCATGGCAGGGCTCCTATTATCCCACTACTTCATCACTTGATTGACTACTGTCGGATCACGGGTTCCGGCAAACCCTCAAGGTTCGAACACTGGGGTGTGCGCGAAGGTTTTCCTCCTATCGATCCACGCCCTAGCTCTCTAAGATCTCGCGGACGAACTCGATGAACTCACAACATCGAAAGACACAAGATTTATACTCGTTTGGGCCACCATTGTGGTGTAACACCCTACTCCAGTGTGGTGGTGGTGGATTGCCCTTAAGCTGATGATGAACGATAATAGGGGAAGAACAGCCTCCTGAGGTTGAGGTGTTCTTGTGCTTGGTACGCTTCTGTGGGTGAGATGTCTCTCGATCTGATCTCGATCCGATCCCCCTCTACTGTGGTGGCTAGTTCTACTTATATAGGCCCTGGTCCTCTCCCCAAATATTAAGCGGGAAGGGAGCCAACAATGACCAATTTGAAAGGGGACAGCTAGTAGAAGCTATCCTGACAGAAGTGGTCTTCACCTGCCAAAAGGCTCTCGTGCTGACACCGTCCTGGTCTCGACGGTGACCTCCGTGTTGCCGTCCTGTTGGTCTTGGTCTCGTTGCACCAATATGGAAACCTTTGCCTGATGCCTCGGTACTCCGCGCCTGTGCTTGCCCCCTTAGCACCAAAGAGGGAGCAAGGACTCTGTGCGCGCTGGCGCCCTCCTGGCCTCAATCGTCACGGCTCATGTCATGAGGACCTTGCGAGGTTTGCCTTGCCTTGATATCTCCGCCCCTCGTGAGCCTTCCTGGCAAGGCCGCTCCTAAGGAGGTCTTGCGTCTTCCGCCTCACGAGGCTTGGCCCCTCGCGAGGGTCTTGAATGCCTTGTCGATGAAGATGGGCCATACAGACTTGCCAACCCAGCCACGCCGTGGGCCGCAGGCAGGCATGTCTGGGGACCCCGGTTCCCAGAATGCCGACAGTAGCCCCGGGCCCAAGGCACGCTCGGCCTTGCCTTCGAGGCGAAGCCAAAGGGTCATGCATGGAGCGCCGCAGGCCCCAAAAGCCTGCGACCTCGGTTGACGCATGGCGGGTGATTGGACGTGGTTGTCTCCCCATGCTGCCTCGGCAACTGCCCGACTTGACAAGTCCCTGCGACATGCAAGGAAAACCATCATTATCTATGATCATGGGGGCACTCACTACTAGGGAAAACCTTATACACAGAATCTTAGTAGCAGCGTGATTAAAAACAGACGCTACTGCTAATTACAAGTAGCGATCTCCAGAGATCAGCGCTACTAATATCTAAGTAGCAGTAGCGCTCTATGCGGAACAAGCGCTACTACTATATTTGCCACGGTGTTGCCTCCCGGCTAGATATAGTAGTAGCGACCTTCCGGGGACGCGCTATTGCTAAAGTACTTAGTAGCAGCGTTTTTCTTAAAAACTCGCTGCTGCTAAGTATCACCGCAACTAATTAAGTTTAGTCCCATACTACTAAGCGAACAAGGTGTTTACCACCTTAAATATGTTACTTCTCAACCTATCTTGTGCACTTAGTCTTCATTGAACTATATGTGTATGATTTGTAGCTGCAATATGAGGATTCATGTTGACTATTTAGATTCTACACAAAAAGATCAATGATGACCAATGTATATTTTTGATGTTTTCACATTGCTTAGACTTACAACGTTTTTTCAGGACAAAGCGTTACTGATTTTGGGATAAACAAAAGAAATAACTGCTTCCATTAGCAGTAGCGTTTTTATGTAAAACGCGCCATAGATAAGTTAGCTATAGCGCGTTTTCCTTACGAGCGCTACTGCTAGTTCGACTTAACCACCACCCCGGCTCAAAATTTCGCTAAGTCCTCCTTTCCCCCAGTTCCCCTACTCCTGTCGCGCCGCGCCGCCCGAGCCCGAGCCTCCCCTCACCACCGCCGCCCAAGCCCGCCCTCAACCTCACCACCACCGCCCGCCGCCGCTGCCGCCCAAGCCCGCCCAGGACCGCCGCCTCCCGATCCCGAGCTCGCCCTCGCCGCCCCTACCTCCGTTGCCGAGCACCTCCCCGCCACCGTCTCTCCCCTCTCTGTAAGCCCCCCACCTCTCCCCACCCCCTCTCTCTTTGCTTAGTTAGTAGATGATTTTAGTAGTAGTAGATTTTAATTTAGGGTTCATAGATAATGATTTTTAGTAGTAGTAGATATTAATTAGTAGTAGTGATGGTAAAGTAGTTGTATAATTAGTAGTAGTAGATGTTAATTAGTAGTAGATGTAGTAGTAGATGTTAATTAGTAGTAGTAGATGTACTAGTTTCTTTTTATTTATAGTAAGTTTATATTTAGTAAGAACGAGTTGAATTAATAGAACTAGTTTAGTTTTAGTTGAACTAGTTTAGTTTTAGTTGAACTAGTTTAGTAAGTAAATTAATAAACTAGTTGAATTAATAGAACTAATGTGTTTTTAGTAAGAAAATTAAAATAACTAGTTGAACTACTTTATTTTTAGAAAGAACTAGTTTTTTTTCTATTTATAGTAAGTTTATATTTAGTAAGAATTAGTTGAATTAATAGAACTAGTTGAACATGTCATATTTGTTGTTATTTTTTAGTTTAAGCAATTATTCGGGATGTACTAGTTGAATTAATAGGGTTTTTGCTTTTGCAGAAATCAAGGAGCCCCTCAATCATCCCCGCCGTCGTCCCCGTCACCGACCCCCTCCGACCTCGAGGTGAGACCAGGCAAATCTCCATGTCAATATGAGTCCTTTATGAGTTTCAGGCGCTTGTTTTGCCGGAGTGCCCGGTCATGTTTTGGTTACACCTCTGAGTGGCCTATGTTTTGCCGGAGTGTTGATTAATTTCCGTTCCAGCAAATTTCAGGCGCTCGATATGTCCTTTTTTAGCAAAGGTCATGCCGGATTTTTCCGTGAATTCTGGCATGACTTGTGCTAGAATATGTAGGAAATATCGAGTGGCCTGGATTTTCTCGAAAAATAATGATCTAATTTAGGTTTTTTAGTACATATATTTAATTGTACAAGTTTAATCTTTTAATTATGAACGTAGGAAATGTCGTACTCGGACGACGACAGTCTCCCGGGGGAGTGCAGCTGGTGCCACGACGATCGAGGTATGTGCGACATGTTCGTTGAGCTAGATGAAGATCGGCGCTTCAGCATTAAGCTCGAGGAGACCTTCGATGTTGAAACGGTACGCAACAATGACAAGTGTTTTTTTCGTAATTAAGCATGACTTCAACTATTTCAACGTCTAATTTTCATCTTTTACAATTCGACTAGCTTATCCCATGCCATGCGAGACGCTATGTCTTGGAGAGGATGGTTTTGAAGACGATGAAAATTTTGAAACAAAGAAAATACACCTAAGGACCCATCATGATATCGATTTTGAAGTATATCTGTACTATTCTCAGAGTGTAACCCATTTTGGTTGCCAAAATTGGGAAGCACTTTCCAAAATGTATGGTTTTTATGAGGGTATGATTGTCACCATGGATCCTGGTAATCCTGACATCGAGCAAGACAATATGGACATTTGGGTCCTTGTTGATATGCTTCCGATTCTACCGCAATGCGAGTTTCTCAAACATAGTTATTAACTAATTTATATTGTTTATTTCAAAATAGTTGATAGCTTATTTCCATTGATAGCTTATTTTGAATCTTCAAAGAATGTGTAGAAGATGTTAGACAAAACCCACTACACTGATGGCTCTGAATTAACTTATAAGGAGAAAAGTCATTTGATTGCTTATTGTACTTTTCTTGAGAATTACAATACCTATTATCGAACTCCTCCAAATTATGGTGAATACGTGCCACTAGTGCATGTGTTGAACCACGATAACTTCTATGGAGATACCCTGGTAAGATTTTTTACTATTACGACATCCGTGCATCTTTTGCATACTTCTAAAACTAGTACATCATTGCTAACTACGAAGTTATTACTATGTTTTTCAACAGGAAATCCTGATGGATTTTGTGCCTCATCTGATGTATCAGAATGGTCGCCTTGCAGTTATGAACCTACAGTGAGGTCAATCTAAGGAGCTCACCTGTGCATATTGGATTTCTAAAACCGGTGAACACATGCTAATCAAGAAATGGAAAAAATGTTTGAACATTCGCAAGGAGGTTCTTGGAAGTAACATTAAGCGAAAGGCAAGAATTGGAGACAAGATAATCTACATTCTCCATAATGGAGAGTCGGGGGCTATCTTGTTTTTTGCTATTTTACCTTAGAGAATATAGTAGGTCCTAAGAGACTGTAGTAGGTCCTATGAGGTACAATATGTTTATTATGTGATACAATGTGTTAGAGTTGATGACGAGGATTACTTGTGATTACGACTAGCGACCAATTTGCTATGTGATGTCTCAGTGATGAAAATGATGATCTTGAGGAGGTGTTATATGACAATGATGTATTATGATGATAAGTTGTTAATGATATGATATGATGATGATATTTATTACATCACGAGGTGAAAGAACCGCGGATTAGTTTCAAGTGGATGTCCATCCACTTGAAACTAGTCCATGGTTCTTTCACCCCATGATGTAATAACTCATTATGATTCAAAACAATTTCTAAATTCCTGTTGTATGAAAACTTGTGTAAAGGTGTACGAATACAACATGAAATAAAAAAGAAATAAAATACGAAATAATAGTAGCAGCGCGGGTAGGGAGAAGCGCTACTACTAATTACCAGTAGCGCACCTCCAGGAACACGCTACTACTAAGCCGATTTAGCAGTAGCGCGGGCGGAGGTACGCTACTGCTATATGTTAGCTGTAGCGCCTTATCAGTAGCGCATCGACCCACACTACTGATAGGCCTAAAACCCGCGCTACTGCTAGGCTTTTCCCTAGTAGTGGCTGGTGATGACGATGGCTTCGATTTCCCCCTCCAGGAGGGAAGTTTCACCGGTAGAACAGCTCCGCCGGAGCCCTAGATTGGTTCTGCCCAAGTTCCGCCTCGAGATGGTGGCGCTTCATCCCGAAAGCTTCCTTCTGATTTGTTCAGGTCAAAACACACCATATAGCAGAAGATGGGCATCGGGGGCCTGCCAGGTGGCCCACAAGGTAGGGGGTGCGCCCAGGGCATAGGGCGCGCCCTCCACCCTTGTGGATGCTAGGTGGCCCCCCTCTGGTGCTTTTTTCGCCCAATATTTTTATATACTGCAAAACGATTCTCCGTGAAGTTTCAGGACTTTTGGAGGTGTGCAGAATAGGTCTCTAATATTTGCTCCTTTTCCAGCCCAGAATTCTAGCTGCCAGCATTCTCCCTCTTCATGTAAACCTCATAAAATAAGAGAGAAAGGGCATAAGTATTGTGATATAATGTGTAATAACAGCCCATAATGCAATAAATATCAATGTAAAAGCATGATGCAAAATGGACGTATCAGTTTGTTGCTATAAATTATTGCTATAATCATCTTGCCAACTTCAAGTTTTCTGGATCCAATTGGAAGTCCAATTGCACAGCGGGTACATTTTCAAAAATACATTTGTGTAACAGGTTTGATGTTGTAACTTGTTGGTCTAATCAAGTTACTGACTACTCAACTTTTCAGGATCCAAGAGAAACTCCAATGCCACAACAGGTTCCTTTTGCAAAACTTTTTTGTTTAGCTACATTGTTTCTGCAACCGGTTGCTCTAATCACGTTACTGGCTACTCAACTTTTCAGGATCCAAGAGAAACTCCAATGCCACAATAAGTACCTTTTGCAAAACTTGTTTGTTTAACTGCTTTGCTGCTGCAACCGGTTACAATGATGTTAATAACTACTTTTCAACATCCAATTGAAACTCCTTAATTCCTTGTTTGTTTAACGGGTTTGCTATTCTAACTCCTAGTTCAGATGTTTTGCTAACTTCAACTTTTTAGAACCCAATCGGGATTTTAATGGCAAAACAGGTTAGCCCAAGATCAAAGAGCAAGGTCCCCATGGATGTTGTATCATCCCACAGCAGTGGCTCCAGCCCAATCATGCATCATAAATTGCCAACTGCTGATGCTCTAGAGGCTAAACTATAGGTACACTAGTACACGTCGGTGCTATATAAACGGTTTTTAACCCCATTCCGCAACGGCATTTGGAATCGTAGCCTAGTGAGTGACGACGATAGGGGGGTCCTTCCCACACAACCCAGAAACCATCGGGTATATGCCCTGCTGGCACACACACTCGGTAAAATGAGTTCGTGTGCGACCGGCGAATGCTCAAATACGGAAATACATACAATAGAGCTAAAAATACAATTATGCCGGCGAAATTGTTTCTGATCACAAGCACATCCCACACAGTCAGTCCCCGCTAAACGTTTCCGTTCATATGTACATCGCACACAGTTGCTCCAAGGAAAAAAAATCGTTCATAGGTACATCACACACAATTTTTCCCGTTAAATCATTTGTGATAGCATTGCCATTGCACACGAAATTAACATTTTTTATCGTTTGTGTTATTGAATGCATCACACATGGTCCATAGAAGAAACTGTCTGGCAAAGGTCGTCCATCACACACAGTTTTTATGTGGTAAATGTTTGCGCAAGGTGTCCTAACGCAAACAGTTTTCAAGAGAAAGTCGTGTGTGATTGTTCATTGATCCAACATGGTTTATTCCTAGAAACTGTGTGCATTGCTTGAGGTCATCGCCCACGGTATTTTTTCTATAACCGTTTGCAATAGCAAAACCCAATTAACAGGCTAATTCGCCATTAGCAGGCTAATTGCCCTATTATTAATAATCCATTTATTAATCTAATTGACATTTATATTAAGAACATGATATATTTCATTTCCATATTAAGGAAGCATAATTTCATAATTGAAATACATCAGAGAACATGATATAGCTTCAGCACTCAGCTACCCCTACACAACTGCACCAGCACCAAGTTTGACATGCAACATGTAGAACCTTTCGAAATTAGCATCATATACGGTATATAGACAGATGCATCTCATCCGGAAAATTGCTGAAGCGGAAGGCGAATATTGAGCCTTCATTCATGTTGAAGGTCTTTGCAACTTTAGGCCAGTGCATGTGGATGATTGACCGTCCGTCCTTCATCCTCTTTAGTAACACTTCAATATTGAACCGTGGGTGTTGTATGAAAACCTTCCTCGCCTCCTGACCATAGAGGTGGTTTGAGAGGTAATCATCCGTGAACTGCTTTGGAATGGCCTGAAAACAAGGATGCACATAAATATCTTCTCTATATTGAAAATGGGGCAAAGGAATAAAAAAGGCAAGGTATAATAGTTAGTAGCATCTTGTAGTGAACTGATGTCTTCTTCATTGTGTAGACAAAGATCTTGTTGCTTTTTGTCACTAATTTATTTATCCTAACAATCTTTCTGAGTTTCTTGATTTGATTGATATTCATGGACAACTCATTTCCCCATATGCAAAAAGGGTCAAACAGTGGGTCAAAACCTATGACAGAAGGACCTTCATGTTGAAGGAAATATGCCCTAGAGGCAATAATAAAGTTATTATTTATTTCCTTACACTAATAGGGAAAACCCTAGCAGTAGCGCTGGTTTTGTGCTCACCAGTAGCGCGGGTAGGTGCGCTACTAATAAGGCGCTACAGCTATTGCTTAGCGGTAACGCGTGCCGCACGCGCTACTGCTAGGACAAAGAGCTGCAGCGCTTGTTCACTCCCATGCTGCTGCTAATGTAACTACTGGCAGCGTGTTTTCTTTCCATCGCTACTAGTATTGTTTTTTTATTTTTTAATTTTAGTGTATTTATGCGCCATCGTACAAATATTGGTACAATACCAGTTATGAGGTTTACATCATTATGTCCATAACAGTGTGTCAAATTAAGGTGGATTAGGTTCAAGTGGAGGCAATATGTGATGCATGTCAAAAGTATACTACTAATCCAAACTTGATCTAGTTTGGACTAGTAGTACTTTCGATGTGCACCACATGTTGCCTCCACTTGAATCTAATCCGCCAGCACAAGCTATTTAATCATCATCATAATCATTAGCACCAACAATATTTATTTAATCACCACTAACACTAGCTAATAATAATCATCAGTCATTACCACCAACACTAGCTACATCATAGTAATAGTGTAGCACATCATCATCCTCAAACTCATTTCTAGCTAATCACTCCTTCTGCTCTCTCTTAGGTAAAACAACATAAAACATGTGTAGCTCTCCTCCTTGATCAAGTTGGAGCATGCAGATGAACCTGTCTCCTAATTTTGGGTAGCACGTCTGTTTGCTGCCCCCTAGTACTTGTCTGCGCTCCCCCATCACATATCTGGTCCAGTCTTACACTATTAAGCATTCATCGCTGATCTTGAATGCACTAAAGTATCATGTAGGATATCTTGGCCGTAAGCTAATAATACTCATGGTACCTTTAGTCTCGATCCCATAAGGCACAACCTTCATCGGGAGTCCCTGTTGAAGAACATCGTATGGTCACATACTTAGCAATGAAGTTTAGCTTCACAAATAATGTATGGAAAAGATGCACTAAGGACAAATAGTAAAAATCTTACCATCCTTCCTAAATAGATGTGATCGTAGTTCATGACGAACACTATTGGTCGCACGTTTTTAGTATTAAGATTTCTAAGTCCAGGAAGAAAATTTGTGTTGATAGTATCAAGATCCTCAAGCCATGAAACATAATGACTTAGCTCCTCGCAGTTTAGTTCAGCCCCGGGATAGTAGTAGTCCTGTCTACCAAGCGCTGGACATGTTTGCTTGCACCGAAATAAGCTGACAATACAAATTAGTTGTCAACTATTTTTGAATAAACAATATCAAAGACATAAATATGGTTGAGAAACTTACATTTTGGTGTAACTGGAGGCGTCTGCACATCGACCCAGATGTCGGTATTACCTTCAATATCATCTTCCGGACGAATATCAAAGGTGATAACCATATCAGGCTGAAATGCATAAGTCTTGCATAGTGCTCGCCATGTTTTGCATCCAAAATAGGTGTAGTCGTCTGAATTGTATAATTTTGCGTGGAAAATATAACCATGCTCGGTCTTCAAATAAACTTTCTTTACCTCCATAGTATGACTGAAACCTATCTTATCCAATACAAAAACTCTTGCATGGCAGGGGATACGCTAGTAGAATAGTAAAAAAAATATAAGTTGAAGCAAATGAAGCAGATGTCATGCTTAATTATGAAAAAACACTTGTCGTTGTGACTTACTGTATCCACTTCGAAGTTCTCGTCCAGCTTGATGCTGAAGCACCTATCATCATCTAGGAAGATTCCGTCGCACAGCCCGCGCTCGTCTTCGCAGTCTTTGCAAATACCGAAATCCTTTTTGTCGTCAAACAATTCCTATGTTCATAGTTAAAACATTAATTGAAAATCGATAAAAGACAACTACCAGGATACTCAACACACAAATCCGGGGCAATCGATATTTCCTACATATTCTAGCAAAAGTCATGCCAAAATTCACGGAAAAATCTGGCATGACCTTTGCTAAAATAGGATATATCGAGCGCCTGAAATTTGCTGGAACAGAAATGAATCAACACTCTGGCAAAACATAGGCCACTCGGAGGTGTAACCTGCAAACATGACCGGCCACTTGGATATTGAGCAACACAAGATATACATTTCAAAATATCTTATAAGACTCAAATTAGCATGCATTCAATAAGCAAAAGTAAATCATCTCATGCGTCCGTACATCGTCGAATATTATCACTAATACATCCCGAATAGTGTCATACATATAACATCACTAGTACAACTAAAACCCTAGCACACGACGGGTATCGGCGCGGGCGGTGGACACCCACAAAGAAGGAACCATCACGGGATCATAGCTCCAGTGAGATCCCTGGAGAACCTGCCAGGTATTGGAGAACCAGTGCTCCAACGCAAACAAGTAGCGACGGACGTGCGCGTCCTCCTCACTGACACGGTGACGCACCACCTCCGCGGAGTCCTTGAACCTCTGGACCGTCACTGGCCCACGCGACCGCCACCAAAGAAGGTTCGGGTCAACGACAGGGTGGCTCCTCACCAACCTGCGCCCCCCGGTAGGTAGCGCCTCCCAGTACCACCCCGGCGGAGCCCAGTCCCGGACATGGCCCATCTAGTCAAGCAGGTGTCGTCCTCCGCCGACTCGACGACGAGGATGCGGGATAGGCATCATCCACATCGATGCGGGAAAATTGCTTTAACTAAAAAAATAGCAACAAGTTCTTACTAACTAGTTCTATTAATTCAACTAGTTCTTACTAAAAATAAACTTACTATAAATAAAAATATTCTAGTACCTAATTAGTACCTAGTTCTTACTAACTAATTAGTACCTAAGAACTACTGCCCTAATTACCATCTAATTTGATGAACCTATAGGGGTGGAAAGTGGTAGCGTATATTCCAATTATCTAACTATAAAGTGAAATAAGTGGTCAAATTTTACTCGTTCTGTGATTTATCTTAGAAATTTTATTCGTTTCCACCCTTACATGAACCCTAACTCATTTGAGCCGCAACCGCATCCGATTCGTTTCCACCCTAACTAATTTGATGGAGGTAGAAACCCTAGGCAGAGGTAGGGGAGAGGGAGGAGCAGGCGTGCTCACCTCGGGTGCCTGCGACGAGGGAGGGGCAGGCGACATCGAGGTCGTGGTCGGGGCTCCGGGGCGGCGTTGAGGTCGGGGGGTGGGGGCGGCGTTGAGGTCGGGGTCGGGGGCGGCGTCCCAGGAGGTGTTGAGGTCGGAGGCGAGGCCAACGTTGAATCTGGGGTCGGGGGCGGCATGGGGAGAGCGCGCGGCGGCCAGGGGGCGATGGCGGCGGCGAGAGTGGAGTTGATTTGGGGGATGAACTGGCCGTGGGCAAGGATGAACCGCGTGGTTAAGTCAGAAGTACCAGTAGCGCGTTCCAGAAAGGGCGCTACTGCTACGTTAGCTACAGCGCGTTCTGGAATACACGCTGCAGCTAAGGAGATTAGCAGTAGCGCTGGGCCATTATACGCGCTACTACTAGGTTGGGCTAGCCATGTGCGCCCAGTTCAAATGTAGCAGCAGCGCTTTTCGCTAGTACGCGCTACTGCTAAAGTCATAGCAGTAGCGTGTTTTATTTACGCGCGCTGCTACTAAGTAGCAGCAGCGCTTGATTTTGCACAGCGCTACTTGTAAAATTCTGTGTATAGGCTTTTCCCTAGTAGTGTTATATCATGATAAATGTTTATTATTCATGCTCGAATTGTATTAACCGAAAACATAATACATGTGTGAATACATAGACAAACAGAGTGTCACTAGTATGCCTCTACTTGACTAGCTCGTTGATCAAAGATGGTTATGTTTCCTAACCATAGACATGAGTTGTCATTTGATTAATGGGATCACATCATTAGGAGAATGATGTGATTGACTTGACCCATTCCGTTAGCTTAGCACTTGATCATTTAGTTTGTTGCTATTGCTTTCTTCATGACTTATACATGTTCCTGTGACTATGAGATTATGCAACTCCCGTTTACCGAAGGAACACTTTGTGTGCTACCAAACGTCAAAACATAACTGAGTGATTATAAAGGTGCTCTACAGGTGTCTCCGAAGGTACTTGTTGGGTTGGCGTATTTTGAGATTAGGATTTTTCACTTCGATTGTCGGAGAGGTATCTCTGGGCCCTCTCAGTAATGCACATCACTTAAGCCTTGCAAGCATTGCAACTAATGAGTTAGTTGCGGGAAGATGTATTACGGAACGAGTAAAGAGACTTGCTGGTAACGAGATTGAACTAGGTATTGAGATACCGACGATCGAATCTCGGGCAAGTAACATACCGATGACAAAGGGAACAACGTATGTTGTTATGCGGTCTGACCGATAAAGATCTTCGTAGAATATGTAGGAGCAAATATGAGCATCCAGGTTCTGCTATTGGTTATTGACCGGAGACGTGTCTCGGTCATGTCTACGTAGTTCTCGAACCCGTAGGGTCCGCATGCTTAACACTACGATGACAGTCATATTATGAGTTTTATGTTTTGATGTACCGAAGGTTGTTCGTAGTCCCGGATGTGATCATGGACATGACGAGGAGTCTCGAAATGGTCGAGACATGAAGATTGATATATTGGAAGCCTATGTTTGGATATCAGAAGTGTTCCGGGTGAAATCGGGATTTTACCGGAGTACCGGGAGGTTACCAGAACACCCCGGGAGCTTAATGGGCCTACATGGGCCTTAGTGCAAAAGGAGGGAAGCAAGGGAAGTGTGGGGCGCGCCCCCCAAGGCCCAAACCGAATTGGTTTAGGTCAAAGGGGGCTGGCCCCCCTCTTTCCTTCTTCCCCCCTCCCAAGTCCTAATCCAACTAGGAAAAGGGGGGAGTCCTACTCCCAGTGGGAGTAGGACTCCTCCGGCGCGCCTCTCCCCTTGGACGGCCGCACCCCCTTGCTCCTTTATATACAAGGGCAGGGGGGCACCTCTAGACACAAAAGTTGATCAAGTTGATCGTCTCTTAGCCGTGTGCGGTGCCCCCCTCCACCATAGTCCACCTCGATAATACTGTAGCAGTGCTTAGGCAAAGCCCTGCGTCGGTAGAACATCAACATCATCACCACACTGTCGTGCTGACGAAACTCTCCCTCAACACTCGGCTAGATCGGAGTTAGAGGGACGTCATCAGGCTGAACGTGTGCTGAACTCGGAGGTGATGTGTGTTCGGTACTTGATCGGTCGGATCGTGAAGACGTACGACTGCATCAACCCCGTTGTGCTGACGCTTCCGCTTTCAGTCTATGAGGGTACGTGGACAACACTCTCCCCTCTCGTTGCTATGCATCACCATGATCTTGCATGTGCGTAGGAAAATTTTGAAATTACTACGTTCCCAGACATATGTGTAAGACCAAATTGTTAAAAACCTAAATGTTAGAATGGTTCCTGTAATTGCACAATAATGTGCTATTAGACAAGGGACCATGCACATGCTAACCTCGATTATAAACCTTAGTGTTCCCCATTGTTTCCCTACAACACATATACGGTAGTTAGTCATCAGGTTAAGTAAGAGTTCGCATGCTATCAGTAAAATATGTTGATGAAAAATATGCACATTGCAGATTCATCAAATTAATTCAAGCCACATGGAAAACCCATTTATCCAAACCAAGCATGATTAAGATCTAGGAAATATAGCACTTGTATATGTTTCTCATGTATTAAGTGCAGCCAAATTCGATTTATTCCTCACATGCACAACAATACAAAATTCTACTCACGACAATTGGACATCGCATTGCAAAATTGAACCAAGAAGTTACCTAAACACCACAACAATGAACCAAACATTAACTGAGCACCACATTGCACAATATAACATACTCCTAATAGAAGATTAGACAGTTAACCAAACGGTTAACTACAGCCAATTGTCGCAATTGTATTTATTTCTCATGTATTTACTACAACCAAATTCAATTTATTCCTTACATGGTATACAATAACAGAATGCACGCACAACTATTGAATATCGCGTTGCAGAATTGAACCAAACAGTTAACTAAACACCACAACACAAATGAACCAAACGTTAACTGAGCACCACATTGCACAATGTCTATCCAAACCAAGCATGCTTGACAACTTGGAAATATAGCAATTGTATCCGTTTATCATGTATTTTGTAAAGATAAATTCAATTTATTTCTCACATAAAAGACAATACAAAATTGTAGCCTGAAGAATTGAACATCACATTTGCTGAATTGAACCAAGCAGTTTACTGAGACGACAACTAATTAACAAAACAGTTAATAAGTGAGCACCACACTGTACGGCATATAGAACATATACACTAGAGCAACAGATTGCATAGTAAAATTAGATAGCAAAATTCACTAGAATTTGTGAAGGAAAGGCAGGAGCAGCACACGCAACGGGTAAACCGAGCATGCTTAACCAGCGTAGCTAGCAAATGGCAAGGTGTTGCTCCAAGATATGGGGGTCAGCACGAATGGCAGCCATCGCGACCTCATCCGCGCGTGCGGCCGCGATTTTCTTCTCCACTTCCAAATGCTCCTTGAGATCCTAGCTATACTCCATGCACCATGGCTTTGGGCGTCACTTATTTGGTGGAGGGGTCGGTGATTTGGGTGGAAGGTGTCACGCCGGCGGTCGAGGCATGTGGGATGTGGAAGGAGGAGGAGGATGGGGTCGGGTGTGGATTACTTCCCTGTATAGACGAGGCCGAGCAGCATGAAGGAGGGTCACCGGCGAAGGAGTGAAGGTTTCAACTTGTAAAGGAAGGTGGAAATGTGGGAAATGTGGCTTTTGGTAAGGGTGATGGGGCGGGGAGGTAGATATTTCCGTCGAAGCTGAAAATTTGGAATCGCTTCAGCGAAAAAACTGGCACGCAAAGTGTCATCAGACACGGTACCTTATTCAGAACTGTGTATGATATGTGAACATCACAAGCGATTCAGATAGCTTAACCCGTGTGTGATAAGTTTGAACGTCAAAAATTTTGGTTCGAATTTCCATGGTTACAGTGGTCATCCACATCATTGCATAATTTGGGTACACAAAGGAGACTACAACACACCCACACTTCTTGATTAGCTTTGCTTCTATCCACTTGGTGAACTTGTCCACTGCGACCGGCAGATGAGTCATGCCGCCGCGTGCCGTCTTGAATGGTCCCACCATGTCCAGGCCCTAGACGGCAAACGGCCAAGCAATGGGAATAGTCTTGAGTGCAGAAGCGGCTGGTGTGGCTTTGAACGAAACTTCTGGCACCCTTTGCATTTCTGGACCATGTCCTTGGCGTCTTCTAGAGCAGTCGGCCAGAAAAAACCGTAGTGGAAAGCTTTGGCCACGAGTGCTCTTGAAGCTGCGTGGTGACCACACTCGCCTTGGTGGATGTCTCTGAGGATTGCTTGGCCTTGCTCCGGCTCCACGCAGCACTGATAGACACCAGTGATACTATGCCTCGCGAGCTCCCTATTGACTATGGTGTACGCTGCCGCCCGGCGTTGCACTTGCCGGGCCGAGATCTCATCAGTCGGCAGCTCTTTGTTTACCAAAAAGTTGAGGATGGGCTGGGCCCATGAAGGTGCTATTACTTCTTTGACTGCTAGGATTGCTACTTGCACTAGGGCGCTTGAGCCTGGAGGCGGAGGGTTGGAGTCGGCTGCCGCTTGCTGAGTTGATGAAGTCCCCGGGCCGACTGCAGCAGTCCCCGGCCGGATTGGGTTCTGAAGTCCCCGGGTCGGGTGCGGTTGCTGCAGTCCCCAGGTCGTCTGCCGAATTCCCCGTGCCGGCTGCTGGGGTCCTCAAGCTGGATCCGACTGCTTCGGGAGGAGCCAACACAAATATGGAGTCTGACTCTGGCGATGGCTTGACAGATGGCTTGAGGAGGCGTTGCAGGGCGACGCCGGTTGGTATTGCTTGTCGGGTGGAGCCGATACGCCCCAAGGCGTTAGCCTGCTCATTGTCATTTCTTGGTACATGGAGGAACTCGCACCCCTCGAAGTATCCACTGAGTTGCTGGACGAGGAAATGGTAGCTTGCCATGTTTGCATCCTTGGCGTCCCAATCGCATGACGACTGCTGGACTACCAAGTCGGAATCACCATAACACTGGATCCGGCGAATGCCGAGTTCCTTGGCAAGCCGGAGCCCATGAATGAGTGCTTCATATTCAGCAATGTTGTTGGAGGCGGCAAAATGAATTTGCAGCACATATCTCAGCTTGTCTCCTTTGGGAGAGGTGAGGACGACGCCGGCTCCCAAACCGGTGTGCATCTTGGAACCATTAAAGTGCATTCACCAGTGAGTGGACTCTGGTGCTGGCGGCAGGTACTGGGTCTCGGCCCAATCGACGAGGAAGTCGGCCAGCGCTTGCGACTTAACGACAGTGCGAGGTTGGTCGTAGATGGCGTAGGGGGCCAAGTCTATGGCCCATTTGGCCACTCGGCCTGAGGCATCTCGGCTTCCAATGATCTCGGCAAGTGGGGCTGTGCAGACCACAGTGATGGGGTGCTCTTGGAAGTATGGCTTCAATTTCCTGGCAGCAAAGCGCACACCGTAGCACATCTTCTGGTAGTGGGGGTAGTTCTGCTTGGAGGTGGATAGTACTTCACTCAGGTAATACACCGGCCTCTGGACTGGTAGAGCTCTACCTTCTTCCTTGCGCTCTACCACTATGACTGTGCTGACCACCCGGCTGGTGGCGGTGATATAGAGGAGCATGGGTTCCTTTGGAGTCGGGGCCACCAGGACAGGCGGAGTGGTCAACATCTTCTTGAGGTGAAGAAAAGCTTCATCCGCCTTGTCGTTCCACTTGAAAAAAGTGGTCTTCTTCATGAGATGGTACAGGGGAAGAGCCTTCTCGCCCAGCCGATTGATGAAACGGCTGATGGACGCCAAGCAGCCGGTAAATTTTTGCACGTCCCGCAGTCGGATGGGCACTTCCATCCTCTCGATGGCCTTGATCTTCACAGGGTTGCACTCTATGCCGCGTTCTAAGACCAGAAAACCAAGAAGCTGGCCGGCTGGCACTCCAAACACGCATTTCTCTGGGTTGAGCTTGATCTTAAATTGACGCAAGTTCTCAAAGGTCTCCTTGAGCTCTTCTAGTAGCGTTCCCCATTTTTCTGTCTTCACCACCACATCATCCACATAGACGTGGGCGTTTCTGCCGAGTTGCTTGAGGAGGCACTTCTACATGCAACGCTGAAACATGGCACCGGCATTTCTCAAGCCGAATGTCATGGTCAGGTAACAGAAGGCTTCGAATGGCATGATGAAAGCGGTCTTCAGCTTGTCGGCCGGGTTCAGCTTGATCTGGTGATACCCTGACTATGCATCCAAAAAGCTCAACAGCTCACATCCGACCGTGGAGTCAATCACTTGGTCGATTCTTGGCAAATCAAATGGATCTTTGGGGCATGCTTTGTTGAGGCTGGTATAATAAATACACATACGCCACTGTTTGTTCTTCTTCAGCACTAGGACTAGGTTGGCTAGCCACTCTGGAAAGAATACTTCCATGATGAAGACGGCTGCTAGAAGCCGGGCTATCTCTTCTCCAAAAACTCTTCTTTTCTCCTCTGACAGGCGGCACAAGGGCTGCTTGACTGGCTTGATATCGGCCCGGATGTGTAGCTTGTGCTCGGCGAATTCCGTCGGAACACCCGACATGTCCTTGGGAGACCATGTAAAGATGTCCCGATTCTCACGGAGGAAATTGACGAGCTCGCCTTCCTATTTGTTATCAAGGTTTGCACCTATGACAGCGTGCCTCTCCGGGTGTTCCGGGTCCAAGGGTATCTTCTTTGTTTCCTTCGCCGGCTTGAACGAACCCTCAGCTTCCGACTCCTTCGGGTTGGGTGACATTTCTGGCTGCTTGCCAGCCATCACCACAACCCGGTCATGGATCCGCTTCTCAGCCGCGATTACGA
Source organism: Triticum urartu (assembly GCF_003073215.2). Taxonomy (NCBI): domain Eukaryota; kingdom Viridiplantae; phylum Streptophyta; class Magnoliopsida; order Poales; family Poaceae; genus Triticum; species Triticum urartu. Next base: position 163,891,178 of record NC_053027.1, on the reverse strand, counting down.
GGGACTCTGCTAACCGACTGCTCTCTGCTGCGCAGGTGGATGACTTCTTGTAGTCCCCTACTATGGTCAGGATTCCCTTGGAGCTCGATATCTTCATCTTTAGGTAAGCATAGTGGGGGACCGCCATGAACTTGGCTAGGGTAGGCTGTCCAAGCAACGCGTGATAAGGGCACTCAAGGTCCACCACTTCGAACCAGACTGGCTCTCGGCGGAAATGATTTTTGTCCCCAAAGAGGACATCTATCTGAGTCTTGCCGATTGGTGAGCAGGAAAGGCCAGGAACTATGCCATGGAAAACAGTCCTGCTAGGCTGAAGGTGTCTCTGCTATATTCCCAACTTCTCCATGGTATCTTTGTACATAATGTTGATGCTGCTGCCGCCATCTATCAGAACTCGGGAAAAGCGAGCAGCTCACCTCTCTGTGGCAAACGTGGCATCCAATACCAGAGCATAAGAGCCGGGACTGGGCATGTCCTCAGGAACAAACCCAAGTACTCACAAAGCATATTCAAGTTCATAATCAGAGGAGATTAATTATCATTAAGGATCTGAACATATGATCTTCCACTGAATAAACCACTAGCATCAACTACAATGAGTAATCAACACTACTAGCAACCCACAGGTACCAATCTGAGGTTTTGAGATAGAGGTCGGATACAAGAGATGAACTAGGGTTTGAGAGGAGATGGTGCTGGTGAAGATGTTGATGGAGATTGACCCCCTCTCACTGATAGGATCGTACTGGTTGGCCTTCTCCTGCTATAAATGAGGACGGGGGCGGAGCCCCCATCCCCCACTTCTTCCCATTCTGCCTGCTTCTTCCTCCTCTGCTCCACTGCTAGCAGCAATTTCAATGGCGCCGATGCATAGGTTTTCAGCCGAGGAGAAGGGAAAGGTTCCCCTCGACGTGACGGCACTGCTTCCGCCGAAGAAGAGGTCGGTCCACTGCCGCGATGCCGCGAAGATGCAGGTGGTGACGAGGCCTTGGTGCGAGCTGCCTCCTCCTGGGTATACACTGCCCTTGTACGCCCAAGCTGGGGGCTCGGGAGGAAGGAGCGACGAGCATCGGCTCGCGCACCGCGGCCAAGGTCGACGCGCCGCGACGACGAGCGCCGTACGAGTCCATACCTCAGACTCCTCACATGAGCTCGTACTGTGGGCGATGATGCCTCCAAGCTACTAGATCCGCTTCCCGCGCTACTTCTCTGACGTGATGCCGCCGAGGGGGCCTCTCGAGCTCTTGTTGCAGCATGCCAACTACGACGTTCCGGCGGCCGGAGCTGAGGTTGAAGATGTCCCCACCGGCAAGATCTTCATGAACCACGGCTGGGACGAGGTCGCGCGGGTTTACCGTGCGGAGGGCGCCATCGCGATCCACTTCGAGTACGACGGCGCCTCTACGCTGTTCTTCAAGGTCATCGACGCGGAGTGTCGCCGCTTGGAGTGTTTCCCCGAAGGGGAGCGCTGATACGTCTCCAACGTATCTATAATTTTTTATTGCTCCATGCTATATTATCTACTGTTTTGGACATTATTGGGCCTTATTATCCACTTTTATATTATTTTTGGGACTAACCTATTAACCGGAGGCCCAGCCCAGAATTGCTGTTTTTTCCGGTTTTAGGGTTTCGAAGAAAAGGAATATCAAACGGAGTCCAAACGGAATGAAACCTTCGGGAACGTGATTTTCTCACCGAATACAACTCAGGAGACTTGGACCCTATGCCAAGCCAACTAACTGGAGGCTACGAGGTAGGGGGCGCGCCTGCCCCCCCCCCCAGGTGCGCCCTCCACCCTCGTGGGCCCCCTGTTGCTCCACCGACGTACTTCTTCCTCCTATATATACCCACGTACCCCCAAACGATCAGATACGGAGCCAAAACCCTAATTCCACTTCCGTAACTTTCTGTATCCACGAAATCCCATCTTGGGGCCTGTTCCGGAGCTCCATCGGAGGGGCATCGATCACGGAGGGCTTCTACATCAACACCATAGCCTCTCTGATGAAGTTTGAGTAGTTTACTTCAGACCTAAGGGTCCATAGTTAGTAGCTAGATGGCTTATTCTCTCTTTTTGGATCTCAATACAATGTTCTCCCCCTCTCTTGTGGAGATCTATTCAATGTAATTTTCTTTTTGCGGTGTGTTTGTTGAGATCGATGAATTGTGGGTTTATGATCAAGTCTATCTATGAATAATATTGGAATCTTCTCTGAATTCTTTTATGTATGATTGGTTATCTTTGCATGTCTCTTCGAATCAGTTTGGTTTGGCCTACTAGATTGATCTTTCTTGCAATGGGAGAAGTGCTTAACTTTCGGTTCAATCTTGCGGTGTCCTTTCCCGGTGATAGTAAGGGCAGCAAAGCCATCGAGGATAACAAGATGGGGTTTTCTTCATATTGCATGAGTCTATCCCTCTACATCATGTCATCTTGCTTAAGGCATTTCTCTGTTTTTAACTTAATACTCTAGATGCATGCTGGATAGCGGTCGATGAGTGGAGTAATAGTAGTAGGTGCAGGCAGGAGTCGGTCTACTTGTCTTGGACGTGATGCCTATATACATGATCATACCTAGATATTCTAATAACTATGCTCAATTCTGTCAATTGCTCAACAGTAATTTGTCCACCCACCGTAGAATACTTATGCTCTCGAGAGAAGCCACTAGTGAAACCTATGGCCCCCGGGTCTATCTTTATCATATCAATCTCGTACTACTTAGTTATTTACTTTGCTATTTACTTTGCCTTTATTTTACTTTGCATCTTTATCATAAAAATACCAAAAATATTATCTTTATCATATCTATCAGATCTCACTCTCGTAAGTGGCCCTATAGGGATTGACAACCCATATTTGCATTGGTTGCGAGGATTTATTTGTTTGTGCAGGTACGAGGGACTTGCGTGTAGCCTCCTACTGGATTGATACCTTGGTTCTCAGAAACTGAGGGAAATACTTATGCTACTTTGCTGCATCATCCATTCCTCTTCGGGGAAAACCAACGCAGTGCTAAAAGAGGTAGCAAGAAGGATTTCTATGCAAAAGTCAACATACCAAGTAACCATCACATACCCTTATCTCCCGCATTACATTATTTGCCATTTGCCTCTCATTTTCCTCTCCCCCCAATTCACCCTTGTCGTTTTATTCGCCCTCTCTCTCTATCCTCCCTCTCTATTTGCCCTTTTTGTATGCTTGCTTTTTGTTTGCTTGTGTGTTAGTTTGCTTGCTTGTCGTTATGGCTAGTTCTTTACCTTCTGCCTCTATGTCTAAAATTGGGGATACTATTGTCAATAATAATTTTGATGCTCCTACTAAAGAACCCACTATCTCACATATAAAAAGATTCCGTGTTGGTAGTGGTAATATTATTGGAAAAGGAGTTATTCAAGATTTCTTTACTTGTGCCGGTGCTTTACCTTCTGTGGGTAGTTCTATTCTTCATAGAACTAGTAGTCTTGCGGACGCTATTTCCATGCTTGTAGTTGAACTTGAGAGACAATTCATGCACATGCATCCTTCTATACAAAGGATTTTCCTAGAATTTTCTAATATTGAGTATTCTTCAGTTATGCGTGCCGTTACTATCTTTTTGGCTCATGAGTTTCGATTCATAATAAAAGAGGCTAAAGAAATCTTTGCGCATTATAGGGTGGACGCTTGTCGTCCTCCCATAGAGACTATCCTCTTTGATCAAGAGGAAATAATGCGTTTTCAATCTTTAGGCTATGTTGCTTTCAAAGAAAATCTTACAAAAAGGGTTCCTACCAATGTTTTAGTTGATAGGATTTCTGAACTTAATGATGATTTGGCTATTCGAGATAATGAATTGGGATATTCTCTCGAATATAGGCACACAAAGTTCTGTCAAAAGAATGCTTATAATGATGAATTGGTTGTGCAATATGAAGGACCAAAGGAGGAACCTATACCTCCCAAGGTTGATCTTGGAGACTTTGGTCCCAACAAATTGAGCCCTTTTGATTACTTTTTCTTGCCTCAAAGAAAACTTTCTGCTGAACATAGAGAATATTGAATGAGTTTTAACAATCTATCTTATTATTATGGCAATACCTAGATCTATTCTTGCTTGTTATGCCTAGCTAGGGGCGTTAAACGATAGCGCTTGTTGGGAGGCAACCCAATTTTATTTTTATTCCTTGCTTTTTGATCCTCCTTAGTAATAAATAAATTATTTAGCTTCTGTTTTGGTTGGGTTTTTTGTGTTTAATTAGTGTTTGTGCCAAGTAGAACCGTTGGGAAGACTTGGGGAAAGTCTTGTTGAACTTGCTGTAAAAACAGAAATTTAGCGGTCACGAGAACTGCCGTCATTTTTATTTGGAAAGTGTAATTTAGTTAATTATTTTTTAAGATGATTAACAGATAAATTGGTCACGTACATGAATTTATTTTAGAATTTTTGGTGTTCCAGATCTTGCGCTAGCTACAGATTACTACAGACTGTTCTGTTTTTGACAGATTCTATTTTTCGTGTGTTGTTTGCTTATTTTGATGAATCTATGGCTAGTAAATTAGTTTATAAACAATAGAGAAGTTGGAATAAAGTAGGTATAACATCAATATAAATAAATAATGAGTTCATTACAGTACCTTCAAGTGGTCTTTTGTTTTCTTTCGCTAACGGAGCTCACGAGATTTTCTACTTTAAGTTTTGTGTTGTGAAGTTTTCAAGTTTTGGGTAAAGATTTGATGGATCATGGAACAAGGAGTGGCAAGAGCCTAAGCTTGGGGATGCCCATGGCACCCCCAAGATAATCTAAGGAAACCTAATAGCCAAATCTTGGGGATGCCCCGGAAGGCATCCCCTCTTTCGTCTACTTCTATCGGTAACTTTACTTGGAGCTATATTTTTATTTACCACATGATATGTGTTTTTCTTGGAGCATCTTGTATGATTTGATTCTTTTCTTATTAGTTTACCACAATCATCCTTGCTGTACACACCTTTTTAGAGATCCATATATGATTTGGAATTTGTTAGAATACTCTATCTACTTCGCTTATATCTTTTGAGTTATATAATTTTACTCTAGTGCTTCACTTATATCTTTTAGAGCATGGTGGTGGATTTGTTTTATAGAAAATTTTGATTTCTCATGCTTCACTTAGATTATTTTGAGTCTTAAATAGCATGGTAATTTGCTTAAAATCCTAATATTCTTGGTATGCAAGATTAATAATAAAAATTCTCTTATGAGTGTGTTGAATACTATGATAAGTTTGATACTTCATAATTGTTTTGAGACATGGAGATGGTCATATTAAAGTCATGCTAGCTGAGTAGTTGTGAATTTGAGAAATACTTGTGTTGAAGCTTGTGATTCCCGTAGCATGCACGTATGGTGAACCGTTATGTGATGAAGTCGTAACATGATTTATTAATTGATTGTCTTCCTTATGAGTGGCGGTCGGGGACGAGCGATGGTCTTTTCCTACCAATCTATCCCCCTAGGAGCATGCGCGTAATACTTTGCTTTGATAACTTGTAGATTTTTGCAATAAGTATATATGAGTTCTTTATGACTAATGTTGAGTCCATGGATTATACGCACTCTCACCCTTCCACCTTTGCTAGCCTTTCTAATACCGCGCACCTTTCGCCGGTATCATACACCTACCATATACCTTCCTCAAAACAGCCACCATACCTACCTATTATGGCATTTCCATAGCCATTCCGAGATATATTGCCATGCAACTTTCCACCGTTCCATTTATGACACACTCCATCATTGTCATATTGCTTAGCATGATCATGTAGTTGACATAGTATTCTTGCAAAGCCACCGTTCATAATTCTTTCATACATGTCACTCATGCATCATTGCATATCCCGGTACACCGCCGGAGGCATTCATATAGAGTCATATCGAGTTGTAATTATTGAGTTTTAAGAAAAATAAAAGTGTGATGATCATCATTATTAGAGCATTGTCCCAAGTGAGGAAAGGATGATGGAGACTATGATTCCCCCACAAGTCGGGATGAGACTCCAAACGAAAAATAAATAAAGGAGGCCAAAGAAGCCCAAATAAAAAAAAGAGAAAGAAAAGAGGCCATAAAAAAGAGAAAAGGCCCAAATAAAAAAATAAAAAATGAGAGAAAAAGAGAGAAGGGACAAAGTTACTATCCTTTTAACACACTTGTGCTTCAAAGTAGCACCATGATCTTCATAGTAGAGAGTCTCGCATGTTATCACTTTCATATACTAGTGGGAATTTTTCGTTATAGAACTTGGCTTGTATATTCCAATGATGGGCTTCCTAAAATTGCCCTAGGTCTTCATGAGCAAGCAAGTTGGATGCACACCCACTTAGTTTCTTTTTTTGAGCTTTCATATACTTATAGCTCTAGTGCATCCGTTGCATGGTAATCCCTACTCACTCACATTAATATCTATTGATGGGCATCTCCATAGCCCGTTGATACGCCTAGTTGATGTGAGACTATCTTCCCCTTTTTGTCTTCTCCACAACCACCACTCTATTCCAGCCATAGTGTTATATCCATGGCTCACGCTCATGTATTGCGTGAAGATTGAAAAAGTTTTGGGAATGTCAAAAGTATGAAACAATTGCTTGGCTTGTCATCGGGGTTGTGCATGATTTAAATATTTTGTGTGGTGAAGATAGAGCATAGCCAGACTATATGATTCTGTAGGGATAACTTTCTTTAGCCATGTTATTTTGAGAAGACATAATTGCTCTGTTAGTATGCTTGAAGTATTATTATTTTTTATGTCAATATGAACTTTTGTCTTGAATCTTTCGGATCTGCATATTCATACCAAAATTAAGAAGAATTACATTAAAATTATGCTAAGTAGCAATCCGCATCAAAAATTCTGTTTTTATCATTTACCTACTCGAGGACGAGCAAGAATTAAGCTTGGGGATGCTTGATACGTCTCCAACGTATCTATAATTTTTGATTGCTCCATGCTACATTATCTACTGTTTTGGACTTTATTGGGCTTTATTATCCACTTTTAAATTATTTTTGGGACTAACTTATTAACCGGAGGCCCAGCCCAGAATTGCTGTTTTTTTCCTGTTTTAGGGTTTCGAAGAAAAGGAATATCAAACGGAGTCCAAACGGAATGAAACCTTTGGGAACGTGATTTTCTCACCGAATACAACTCAGGAGACTTGGACCCTCCGTCAAGGCAACTAACAGGAGGCCACGAGGTAGGGTGCACGCCTGCCCCCCAGTCGCGCCCTCCACCATCGTGGGCCCCCTGTTGCTCCACCGACGTACTTCTTCCACCTATATATACCCACGTACCCCCAAATGATCAGAAATGGACCAAAACCCTAATTCCACCGCCGTAACTTTCTGTATCCACGAGATACCATCTTGGGGGCTGTTCCGGAGCTCCGCTGGAGGGGGCATTGATCACGGAGGGCTTCTACATCAACACCATAGTCTCTCCGATGAAGTGTGAGTAGTTTACATCAGACCTATGAGTCCATAGTTAGTAGCTAGATGGCTTCTTCTCTCTTTTTGGATCTCAATACAATGTTCTCCCCCTCTCTTGTGGAGATCTATTCGATGCAATCTTCTTTTTGCGGTGTGTTTGTTGAGACCTATGAATTGTGGGTTTATGATAAAGTCTATCTATGAATAATATTTGAATCTTCTCTGAATTCTTTTATGTATGATTGGTTATCTTTCCAAGTCTCTTCGAATTATTAGTTTGGTTTGGCCTACTAGATTGATCTTTCTTGCAATGGGAGAAGTGCTTAGCTTTGGGTTCAATCTTGCGGTGTCCTTTTCTGATGACAGTAAGGGCAGCAAGGCACGTATTGTATTGTTGCCATCGAGGATAACAAGATGGGGTTTTCTTCATATTTCATGAGTCTATCCCTCTATATCATGTCATCTTGCTTACGGCGTTACTCTGTTTTTAACTTACTACTCTAGATGCATGCTCGATAGCGGTCGATGAGTGGAGTAATAGTAGTAGATGCAGGCAGTAGTCGGTCTACTTGTCTCGGACGTGATGCCTATATACATGATCATACCTAGATATTCTCATAACTATGCTCAATTCTATCAATTGCTCAACAGTAATTTGTTCACCCATCGTAGAATACTTATGCTCTTGAGAGAAGCCACTAGTGAAACCTATGGCCCCCGGGTCTATCTTTATCATATGAATCTCCTACTACTTAGTTATTTACTTTGCTATTTACTTTGCCTTTATTTTACTTTGCATCTTTATCATAAAAATACCAAAAATATTATCTTTATCATATCTATCAGATCTCACTCTTGTAAGTGGCCCTATAGGGATTGACAACCCCTATTTGCGTTGGTTGCGAGGATTTATTTGTTTGTGAAGGTACGAGGGACTTGCGTGTAGCCTCCTACTGGATTGATACCTTGGTTCTCAAAAACTGAGGGAAATACTTACGCTACTTTGCTGCATCATCCCTTCTTCTTCGGGGAAAACCAATGCAGTGCTAAAAGAGGTAGCAAGCGCCTGGACGAGGCGCGCCTCGCTCACGGCTGCTCCATCAGCAGCGACTCTTGGGAGTCTAGCGGCTCTCCTGAGCTCTACGAGACTTCGGAGACGAGCGACGACATCTACCTTCCTCCGAGCTCTCTCCGTGCCTGGAGCTGGGACGGAACGTCTGGCCGCCGCCGTCGCTGATCTGGATGGAGTTGGCGCCGGCCTCCCGCGACCCACTGTTGATGATGGCGTCGGCCGCGGGGGTGTGTGGCTAGGATTCTCCTAGGTTCTCGTCTTTTGTTCCCTGCGAGGAATCAAGAAGTACCCCGTGGGGGCATGTAAAGAGTCTGCAATGCCTTTTGTTGATATGATCCCAATTATGGAAGCATTGTTAGCGCAAATCCTATTTACGCTTAGTCTTCCCTTTCCAATCTTGCGACGGCTTGTCACTCTACGCTGACAGGTCCCGGTCCCCAGGCAGGCTTCAGCCGTCGCTGGTATGCCAGGTCGCGTGCCGTGGTCAAGGCAAGGAGGTGAGCGGCCCGAGGTCCAGTAAGAGCCCCTGAGGCGCGATGCTCAAGCGGTCCCATTTAGCGCTCAAGCAGCCGTGGTAAGATAAGAAAGGGAGGTGACGTTGCCGCAACAAGGTTGTGTCGAGCGTGTCCGATTAGGTTTCAACGATTAGTTGATCTGAGCTCGTGACTTATCTTGGTGGTCCGGGGTTGATTCTTCGTGATGCGCTAGACCCATGCGCGTACATCCGCAGCATAGCTAGTTCACGCCCATACGAGTCCTTCCCCTTTCAATGCTCTCCTTTGTGCTCTACGTCCTCTGGTCCCTGCCCTCGAGCGAGCTTAGCCGCCGCTGGTATGCCAGGTCGCGTGCCGTGGTCAAGGCCAGGGGATGAGGGCTGGAGATCCAGTAAGAGCTCCTAAGTCGCGATGCTCAGAAGCCCCACTTTTAATGCGCAAGCGGATTACTTGGAAGAGGTGGGAGCTCGCGGTGCCGCCTGGCGTTATCCTCGTGAGATTCCTGCGAGCCAGCACAAGGAAGAACACGATCTGCCGTTATGGTTGCCAGCCTGCCGCTGGTTTCTCCGAGAGGGGGTGAAGGCACTGAGGGCCTAGAGAGGTGACGTGGCGCGAGCCAGAGCTCGACCGCTCAGGTTTTTCGACGTGGCATGGACGGACCCGTGCACCAATGCTGTGCCAGCGTGAGGAGGCCCCGTGGGAGGCGACGATTGAGCAGGTAGCAATCACAAGTAGATCAAACATGAGAGTAGCAGGCTTAAGTAGGTGCATGGGAGATACGTGCAACTAGGTCAGGCCCGAGCGGCTTGGGGATGATGCAGCCTGAGGGGCGCTCCCGACAAGGTAAGCTAAAGACATAAAAAGGGATACATGCCACAGGGATGGACCCATGCGTCCTGGGAATGATGCAGCCCGAGGGGAGTTCCCAGCTAAATGAACTTGGAAAATGTCACCTTGTCATGTTGACGAAGGAGAGTTGGGGCAGCTAAAGGTGCACAGTGAAGGGGTTGCTCCTCACGAGCCACCGGGGCCTTGAGCCTCAGGAGGCTCTGGGGGCTCAGGTGGTTCCTTGAGGACCATCTCCATCTCCATTAGACCGTCGTGGTGCCTAGCCTCCTAAGCCTCTAGGATGCGCCACAAGTTGCGTTAGTAGGTGGACAACATGCTCGGCCGGCCAAAGGGCATGCGAATGTAGCTGTGCGGTGGGCACTTGCAGCGTCCCACGCGCGAAGGCCAGAAAAGCTCCTGAGAAGCGGCCCTCTTGAGCCCTAGAATGTCGATGCTAATGCGCAACCCGGCATCCTCGCTTGGATGGGAAACTGCACCTCGTGAGCGGCGGTCTCCATGCATGGCCCTTGCGTCTTGCGATTCCTGGGTGGTCTTGGCGATGAACTCATGAACGATGGTTGATCCTTTCCCTGTGCCCTCCTGAGGGAAACATGCCGCGAAGCACGCCTCCAAGTGGTGCCCAAGCACCTCCCTCGTGATGTGGGCAAGGTCTGAGGCCTTCCAGAAGAAAGCCCCCGAGCCCTGCCTGAGGAGGGCGCCGGGCGCGCCTTCCTATGCGATGGAGGGAGGCGCCCCTGGAGCGGGCGCTGATCCTGACGAGGCTCCGGCTAATACGCCATCCTCCTGAGGTCATGCACGGTGCAACTACTTCTTCTTGGGGATGGCCTCAGGAGGGCCCTTGCCCTTGCTATCGGGGTCGTCGATGGCTCCATCTTGGAAGGCACGCTCGAGGGAGCACACCACATCTCTTTCTTCACATGGAACCGTGATGATCCAGCCGCTTCCCGGGATCTTGAGGACATTGTAGCCGTGATGGGTCACCGCCATGAACATGGCCAGGGCTGGGAACCCGAGGATGGCGTTGCATGGCAGACGGATGTGCGCGACATCAAAGTCGATGAGCTCGGTGCGGTAGTTCTTGCATTCTCCGAAGGTGACAGGGAGGCAGACGTGCCCTATCGGTGTGGTGGAACCGTCAGTCACTCCAGAGAAAGGCTTGGTAGGCTGAAGCTGGTCATATGACACTTGGAGGCTGTCGAACGTGTCGAAGGACAGGACGTTGAGACATGTGCCGCCGTCGATGAGGGTCTTGGTAACTTGCACGTCGCTGATGACTGGGGAGCAAAGCATCGGGAGGGCGCCAGCGGTTGCCGCGCACTTGAGCTGGTCTGCCGAGCTGAACGTGATGGGGCACTGGGACTATCTGAGCGCGTGTGTGGCTTCGAGCTTGGGGAGGACTGCGTTCACTACATGAGCAAACTTCTTGAAGATACGCTGCGAGGCTGGGGCCTGGGCTCCGCCCAAGATGTAGGCGACATCATTCGGTTCCTGGAAGCCCCCAGCCCCCTCGTCCTGAAGGTGTTCGTCATTCCTTCTTGGCGGTGGTAGCAGTGGAGGGAGTCCAGCGTTGCCTTGAGGACGATCCTCACGAGGCTAATCCCTCTAGGCGCCCTTGCGAGGCTGATCCTACCAGCGGTCCTCACGAGGCCGGTCGCGCCACTCCTGGCGCGGGCCACGGTCGTCCCAGCGTCTGCCACCACGTCCTCCTCCTCGACCGTAGCCCCGGTCGCCGCGCTCGGGGTGCCGACCGAAGCGTCCTTTGCGAATGGCTCAGAGCTCTTGACAGTCGCTATTGTTGTGGGTGTTCAGTTTGTGGAAGGCGCAGAACGGGCGGCTGCCCTTGGATGACTCTAGCTGGTCTCTACCAAGCTTGGTGTCTGGTTCCGCTGTGAGCATGGCTGCTCCCTTGCGCTTCACGTTCTTGGCCTTGGTCTTCTTCTCCTCTGAGTCCGCAGTAGGGAGCTCGAGGAGGGAGAGGTGCCCCTTCTCAGCTCTAGCACACTTGGTCGCGATGTTGAACTGCTCCAGGGTCGTGCACATCTCTTCATGGATGGCGAGCTCCTCCTTCATCTTGACATTGCGGAAGCTGCCGGAGAATGCTGAGATGATGGCCTCGTCGATCACCTTGGGGATATTGATCCGTGCGCTGTTGAATCGCTGAATGTACTTTTGCAGGGTATCTCCTGGTTGTTGCTTGATGCAGCGCAGGTCCCCCACGACCGAGAAGCGGTCGCGTGTGCCCTGGAAGTTGGCGATGAAGCGTGTGCGCATTTCGTCCTAGGAGGAGATCGATCCCGGAGGCAGGTTCAGGAGCCAAGAGCGGGCACCCTCCTTGAGAGCCATGGGAAACCAGTTCACCATGACTTTCTCGTCGCCGTTGGCCACTTCGATGCTTAGCTCGTAGAGCTGCAAGAACTCCTCGGGATCAGGGGTGCCGTTGTAGCGAGGAGGCAGATCTGACTTGAACTTGCTCGGTCAAGCAACGCTACACATCTCAGGGGTGAAAGCGCGGTAGCCGGCTGTGGTCACCAGGACCCGCCTTGGGGTGGAGCTTGGTCTTGATGGGGTCCGCACCCTGCCGCTACAGGTGGTGCACGATCTTGCCGCAGCAGCTGGTCCCGGCGCAGTGGAGTGAGGAGCGGCGGAGCGTTTTCTTGCGGTCGAGGGACTTCTTGACAGCTTCTTTCTTCACGCATGGGCGCAGGACGCGGCGGGTCGCATTGCGGAGCCGCGCATCTTGGCGCCAGGGCACCGTCTTGGGGCAGAGGTGGTGGAGGCGCTCCATGAGCTACGTCGCCCGTAGCTAGCGGAGGGTGAGGCGGAGAGCGGGGCGGCGCAGGGGAGCCCCCTACGGCGCAGACAAGCTCGGCGATGCGGTCGAGCCAGTCCTCGTAGAGGTCGTCGACCGGGCGGTAGAGCAGGAGCTGCGGAGGGTGAGGCGGAGAGAGGGGCGGCGCAGGGGAGTCCCCTGCGGCGTAGACAAGCTTGGCGATGCGGTCGAGCCAGTCCTCGTAGAGGTTCTCGACTGGGCGGTAGCGCAGGAGCTCGTGCACCATGAGGAGCGCGGCCCGTGCGTCCATGGTAGGGCGACGTGCATGGGAAGAAGAACCGGCCAGGGTCAGCGATGGAGTGGCGGTGCGGCCATCCCGCCGCACCGAGGGGTGCGGCGAGGATGCTTGCTGCTCGTTCCCCGCCGGGCCGGTGGCGGCGTTGGCGGCGGGCGATGAGGAACGACGAGATGGCCCGTCGACGGGAGTCGTCTGAGCGACGTGGGCGGTGAGGGCACCTCGGCGCTCATCACGAGTGCGGCGCGCGTCTGCCATGGAGACGACGGAGCGACGGAAGGAAGCTTCAGCGCACCCCTACCTGGAGCGCCAAATGTCGGATCATGGGTTCCGGCAAACCCTAAGGGTTCGAACACTAGGGTGCGCGCGAAGGTTTTCCTCCTATCGATCCAAGCCCTAGCTCTCTATGATCTCGCGGACGAACTCGATGAACTCACAACACAGAAAGACACAAGAGTTATTCTGGTTCGGGCCACCGTTGTGGTGTAATAACCTACTCTAGTGTGGTGGTGGTGGATTGCCTCTTGGGCTGATGATGAACGATACAAGGGGAAGAACAGCCTCCTGAGGTTGAGGTGTTCTTGTGCTTGGTGCGCTTGTGTGGATGTGATGTCTCTCGATCTTATCTCGATCCGAGCCCCCTCTACTGTGGTGGCGAGTTCTACTTATATAGGCCCTGGTCCTCTCCCCAAATATTGAGCGGGAAGGGAGCCAACAACGGCCAATTTAAAAGGACACAGCTAGTACAAGCTATCCTCACAAAAGTGGTCTTCGCATGCCAAAAGGCTCTGGTGCTGACGTCGTCCTGGGCTCCATGGTGACCTCCGTCTTGCCATCCTGTTGGTCTTGGTCTTGTTGCACCGATATGGAAACCTTTGCCTGATGCCTCGGTACTCCGTGCCTGCGCTAGCCCCCTTAGCACCAAAGAGGGAGCAAGGACTCTGCGCGTGCTGGCGCCCGCCTGGTCTCGATCATCATGGCTCATGTCATGAGGACCTCGCGAGGTTTGCCTTGCCTTGATCTCTCCGCCCCTCGTGAGCCTTCCTGGCGAGGCCGCTCCTGAGGAGGTCTTCCGTCGTCCGCCTCGCGAGGCTTGGCCCCTCGCGAGGGTCTTGAATGCCTGGTCGATGAAGATGGGCCGTACAGACCTGCTAGCCCAGCCACACCGTGGGCCGCAGGTAGGCAAGTCTGGGGACCCCGGTTCCCAGAACACCGACAACTACCAAATCCGAGTCACTGTAAACCATCAGGCGATGAACACCGAGTGAGATGGCCATATGCAACCCATATAAAAGTGCTTCGTACTCAGCCTCATTATTGGAGGAATCAAAGTGAATCTGGAGGACATAACTGAGCTTGTCACCTCTTGGGGATACTAGAACTACTCTAGCACCAGAACCATTCAACATCTTACATCCATCAAAGAACATGGTCCACTGTTCCGAGTGAACTTCAGTCGGTTGTTGTTGCTCAATCCACTAGGCCAAGAAATCTGTAATTGCTTGAGACTTAATTCCCTTTTTTGCTTCGAACTTGATATCCAAAGGAAGGAGTTCAATTTCCCATTTGGCCACTTGACCAGTTCCATCTCGATTGTTCAAAATTTCTGACAATGGAGCATCACTAATGACTGAAACCGAGTGGCCTACAAAGTAATGTGCAACTTTCTTTGTGGTCAGATAAATTCCGTAAACAAGCTTCTGGTAATGCGGATACCTTTGCTTGGACGGAGTCAAGACTTCAGAGATGTAATATACTAGGTGCTGAACTTTGTAAGCTTTGCCTTCTTCCTCCCGGTTGACCATGAGCACTGTGCTGACAACCTGTCCAGTGGTTGCAATATACAACAATAGAGGCTGTTTGCTGATTGGGGCAGCAATCACCAGCTGGGTGGAAAGTAGGGCTTTGAGCTCTACAAACGCTGCTTCAGCTTCGGGAGTCCACTCGAAAGTATCATATTTCTTCATTGGTTGGTAAAGAGGCAACGCCTTTTCACCGAGATGAGAAATGAACCGACTCAATGCAGCCAAACAACCAGTAAGGTTTTGAACGTCATGCACATGCACAGGGCGTTTTATTCGGAGAATTGCTCCAATCTTTTCCGGGTTTGTGTCGATCCCTCGTTTGGAAACAAGAAAACCGAGTAACTTTCCTCCTGGAACTCCGAATGTGCATTTCGACAGATTGAGC
Organism: Triticum urartu; assembly: GCF_003073215.2. NCBI lineage: Eukaryota > Viridiplantae > Streptophyta > Magnoliopsida > Poales > Poaceae > Triticum > Triticum urartu. Next base: position 163,876,058 of record NC_053027.1, on the reverse strand, counting down.
TTGATATCATATCTCCTTACATTGGCAAATGTTTCAGCAAGGTCAGCCAGTAGGTCGGAACCTTTGCGTGACATAACCACGATATCATCCATGTATGCTTGCACATAATGACTGATTTGAGTGAGCAAGCACTTCTGAATCATGCGCATGAACTTGGCACTGGCACTCTTGAGACCAAAAGGCATGGTAACATAACAAAAACACCCGATGGGGGTGATGAAGGCCGTTTTTATTTCATCAGGCCCGTATAGACGGATCTGGTGGTGCCCGGAATATGCATCCAAAAAGGACAAACGCTCACATCCCGCAGTCGAATCGATAATCTGATCAATGCGGGGGAGAGAAAAATGGTCTTTTGGGCAGGCCCGATTGATATGCTTGAAGTCGATATACGTATGAAGTGAATCGTCTTTCTTGGGGACCATGATGACATTTGCGACCCACTCGGAGTGGTATATCTCGCAGATGAACTCAGCTGACAGGAGCCGAGCCACTTCCTCTCCAATTGCCATCCTTTTCTTCACGGCGAACTGATGGAGATATTCCTTGACAGGTCTTGCTTTTGGGTCGGCACACAAACGGTGCTCAGCCAGCCCTCTAGGTACACCTGGCATGTTAGATGGCTTCCATGCAAAGATGTCCTAGTTCTCACGAAGGAACTGGATGAGCGTTTCTTCCTATTTGCTATCGAGTGTTGTTGAAATGTGAGTTGGAGCCGCAGAGGGATCCATTGGGTGAACGTGAACTGGCTTTGTTTCCCCGGCTGACTGAAATGCCGACTCTAAGGTGGGTTTCGTAGCCCACAACAAATCACTCGGGTCGACATTATTCTTGTACTCTTCTAGCTCTACCACTACCATCTTCTCATCAGCAATTTTGTAGCGTTTCTGGAGGCATTCCTCTACTCTTCGTCGATTCCCTGTGACTGTGATTGCACCTCTGGGCCTCGGCATCTTGAATTTAAGATACACATAACATGGGCGGGCCATGAAACAAACATATGTGGGTCTGCCCAGAATAGCATGATTGGAACTGTCAACTTCTCCTTGCGGTAATTCTTGGAATCACCGAAAACCACATCAAGAATGATATGTCCGAGTGACTCTGCCTTCTTTCCTGGGATGACTCCATCGAACCGCGTGTTTCTCTCACCGAGCTTGTACATTGGAATACCCATCCCCTGGAAGGTCTCAGCATACAGAATATTCAATCCACTGCCACGATATATGAGAACCTTAGTCAGTCGAGTGCCCCCAATGACTGGGTCAACCACCAACGCTTGCCGCCCGGGGATAGCAACGTGCGCTGGGTGATCGGACTGGTCGAATGTGATGGGAGTCTTCGACCACTTTAAGTATGTCGTAGTTGCCGGAGCAACCATGTTCACTTCTCTGTTGATAACCTTCAGTCGACTTTTGCTCTCAACATGACCAAAAATCACCAAAGTAGCGTTTACAGGGGGGTAGCCATCATCTTCTTCTTTCTTTTCCTCCTTATCGGAGTCCTTCTTCGGGGGCTGACCCTCTCAGAACTGCTACATTAGGAGTCGACACTGTCGAGTGGTATGTTTGGGCAGAATCAGGTTACCCTCTTCGTCCTTTTCTGTGTGTATATGACACGGTAATCCAGGACATTGTTGCCTGACTGATCTTTCACCTTTTTGGGAACCCACGGCCCATTAGATTTTCCTTTGAACTTTCCCTGATTTAGAACTGCATCCTCTGCGGAACCTGCAACTTCTGCTTTACGCTTCTATTTCCGATTGGTGTTTCTACCTCGGGTGTCCTGGTCGACTAGTTTCCCTTTACCATTATGGAGTCCGTCTTCTTCTTCACCATTTGCATACCGAGTGGCTATTTCCATCATTCGACCCAAAGACATGTCTCTGGATCGTCCAAACTTCAGGATGAGCTCTCTGTATTGGATGCCCTCTTGGAAGGCGCAGACTGCCTGGCGCTCTGACACATTTTCCACCACATGGTGAAGGGTAGTCCATCTCTGAATGAAATCTCTAAAAGTTTCATTCGGCTTTTGAACGCAATGTTGTAGTACGGTTAGCCTAGCAGGTCGCTTGTACGTGCCCTCGAATGTCATGATGAACACTCGGGCCAAATCTTCCCAGCAGAGAATACTCCCAGGGGCCAACTGATTCAACCAAGCTCTGGCTGAACCTTCAAGCATCAGGGGGAGGTGCTTCATGGAAACATCGTCGTTGCCCCCGCCAATCTGAACTACCACTCAATGATCCTCTAACCAAGTATTTGCCTTCGACTCACCGGTGAACTTGCTTACTCCGGAGGCAAATCTGAAGTTGGGAGTGATCTCAGCGGCCCTGATGGCCCTGCTGAAACACTCAGGCCCTAAAACAAATGCTCTGCTATTGACTGGATGATCTCTTTCCTGACCTTCCCCGTGTGCTCTGCCCCTGTTGACCAAACCTTGAACAAGAATAGACATTGCATCAAATCCAGGCTCTCTTGGGTCGACTAGAGCTCTCCACTCGTCACCATGCGGGCGCCTATCATCATACTGCCGGGCGCGTACGATCTGCCTCTCGAAGAAGGCGTAAGCACTCGATGGCAGTAATGACGAGGGTCAATGTGCACGTAGCCCCAACCAAACTACTAATCCTGGCGGTAACCACAATCTTCACGCCGCGGAGGCGATCTTGGACTAGGCGTCAATTGAACTGTATCTGCAACCACAGATCTTCTATAGATTATGTTTGCGCGACTGAGAAACAACTAATATGTTCACCCGCCACTCGTAGCAGCGCTCGGATCTGTAGTAAACCTCTACCAGCTTCTGAACGAGACGACTGGATTAACTCTGCTATACGTGCTGCAGCTGCAAGAGTTTGGATCGGAGTGTGGTATACCTGAGGTTGAGGCGGAAACAGTTATCGTGGCCGTCGACTGGTTCCAGGGAATTGCTGACGGGTGCGTTCATTGAGTGAATGTTGGAGATTCTCTAGACGCATGCGCTTAGCCAAGGTGGCCAGGCGCACAGCCTCCAAGGCCCGAGCCTTGGAGGTCTCCCCAATGATGGGGGTCTGAAGCGCCTCCACGTTGCGTCGATGTAGTTCTTCCCTCTGCTCCGAAGTGAGGGCTTGGGGATGATATTCGTCATGACCGTACGATGGGCCATCAGCGTTGCCGCCACCGCTGCCGCCGCCGTGACGGAAACCAGGCAGGCTGCGACGTGAGTCAACCATGAGAACTTCCGCCGCAGGGTAGCTGCTTCTGCACTCGGAAATATGTCCGGGAAACTAGTCGACAGATCGAATGGCCCATAGAAAGATTCATCGGGATTGATTGTCGTGACTTGAGAGGTGGTCGAGTGACGAGCCAATGCTTGCTTCACCCACCATTGGAGCCGTGACCGACTGGATCACTTGCGAAGGCAAACAGCGGGGAGCGCGGATGCCGCGAGAGTCAACCGATACTGGGTCGACGGTTGCCATAGCAGGACGTCGTAGGCGCTCGCGCGGAAGTACGTCATCCCACGGCTGGGAAGGGCCTCGACGTCGAGGGGGGATTCTTGGAGCCAAGAGGAGGCGTCGGCGATGAATACGAGCGCACCGAGATGGATCTCATGGCCCACAGTCAAACCACCGCTGGAAACCATGTTGATGGAGATCGGAAAAACTGCAACCTCACCAGAAGTCTCTAAGATGCCGGCCCCATGGTAGTGAGTTTGACAGTAAGAGTAGGGGGTACATAGGAGGAGGCGAGGCCCTAGCTATGGCGAGGTTGTACACGGAAGTTTTACGAGTTCAGGCCCCTCTTGGAGAAGGTAACAGCCCTACGTCTCGGTGCCTCGGAGGCTTGTCGACTGGATTATGCATGAGAGTTACAGGCGGTGCGAACCCTTGTGCCAGAGGAGGGGGTGGCTTATATAGAGTGCGCCAGAACCCTCCGGCCCTCAGTTACACAGGGTTTAATGTGAGTTAAGATAGGAGCGTTACTGGTAACGTCGGCTATCAATGACTATTAATGATCTTCAAGACGATGAAGTGAACGCCTGTCGCTGTACTGGGATGACTGTAGGCCTTCTGTATTTCGAGTGATTCTTCATATGGTCGAGTGGCGTTACAGTGGTCGATTGGAATTGGGATATCTGAGTGGAATATACCGTTTAGTGGATTGCATTCAGGGGTTGTTCAATAGGTATCTTCTATTGGTCTTTGAATGTCTTTGACTCTAGGGCAGTGTCCTTGGTTAGGGTGTCTAGGACAGGCCTAAGACCCTACCCTAGGTACATGTCATCGTCACCTCCCTCCCTGTATCTTATCTCATATGCTTCTTCCACAATCGCCTATGGCACCAGTCCGTCATCATCGCTCAGCCACTCTGCCGTCATCAGAGGACAGCTCTAGCTGGGAGGCTACACCACGGCAGCGGCGTAGCCGCTGGCGTAGTGTAGTGCAAGTGGCATACATGTTGGGTGTGCGTGGGACACCCACCAGACGCTCTGCCGCCACTGCCCGTTGGCAGCTATTGCCGGCCGCCGTTGCCGCCACCCCACCGTATGCCCCCGTGGCCGCCACACCATCGTCGAAAGGCAGGATCTATGCTTCTCGTTTGGTGCGAGTCTTGGTGTTTTTGTTAGACCCAATGGTCCTATGCTCCCTCAACGCCACAAATTTATAGGGTATGGGAGTAATGAGTATAAATTGAAAATGGTCTTTAAATATACCAAGATGTCTCTATCCTTTTGTGTGCGCCTACTCTCTTTGATTTTTCAGAACAAACTAAGGCATTTTGTCAATTTGGAGGAGGCCAAGGCAAATAATCTGGAAGTGGAGGCCACTTGCCTCGCTGAGGAGGCTACACATAATGCCAAGCAGAGTTTCCACCACGGTTACTAGCCAGACCAGCAATGTTGACACCAAGCTAGGCCAGAAGACTAAGCTTGGGGGATTACGTATTCTCATTGATATTTCACTTCATGTTCACACATTCATCACACTTGTTGATGTTCATCATTTTCTTTGTTTATCTGTGTTTTGTTTTTTTCTTACTTTTATGTGTTTGATATTTTTTTGAAAATCCAAAAATATTTATCGCTTCTTTTTTGTTTTTCTTCCCTATTTTGTTAGTTCGTACTAGTAGTAAATCAAAACCCGAAACTATGGCCTGAACTTGGGTAAACACTTTGTGTGTGATCCCTTTTGTTAATTTCGGCATGCGCACCACCCTATCATGACCATTGGTTGTTTTCTTTACCATAAATTAGTGCACCAGGCACAGGTTAAGCCAACCGGATATCATATCGAGATAGGGTCTCAATCAGGCTTGTACGCTCCAGACCAGAAGTTTGTCATTGGTACCTTGAGCTTCACCACCGATGAGACGAGACGTCTTTACATCGACATGTATCCTGACGCAAACCTAGCTCCCCTCTTCAAGAGCCCAAAATCCATCATGGAACAGCAAAGTGAAGTGCATCTTCATACCCAGGTGACACAGCGGATGCTTGAGCCCGTCTACGCGTTTTTCTTGAGACCGCTATGTAAATCCCAGTAAAATACTATGGTCCATCTATTCAAGAGGGCCCAAAACCATCATCAACCCACCAATCATGCACATGTTAGTGAATATGTCAGGATGAACCATGAGGTCATAAAACATTCATCTTCCGATAAACATATATCCAAACATATGCATGTTCACCGGATCCCAAACATGCTATAGTAGGGCCAGAGCTCGCTAGAGTTGGATGCCGCAGTGTTGTGGGATCGATATCTAGCACCAAGTATCCGTCTAGCTTACGAGTGGGCGCTCCCTCTCCTGCATTTTTGTCACATAAGCAACCCTCGCGGCATCGTTGGCTCGCTTGGCTTCGATGAATGCTTCAATGGCAAGGTGCTCCTAGAAGGTCAAGGTGTCGGCGTAAGCGGGTGCCACTATAGCCTCGCATGTGCGTCTTATTGGGAGATTGGCCTTGGTGGCGAGATCTTCATGTAGCATCGCTGCCTTGATCATCTCGAAGTTGTAGAGACCAGACCTCAACCAGTCTGATCTTTGTGCTTCAGTGTCATCCCTGGATCAGTAATGCTAACATGCACAGTACTTGAAGGATTTATAACAGAGTAGCAATCACACACTTATTACATCGAATGTCTCAAAAGAAAAATTATTACAATAAATATGGCTTAACGCCATCTAATAACAATAACAGCGGAAGGCTTGGAAGATAAGTGAGTCCATCAACCCCAACGGCATCACTGAGTATAGAACCACAACCTAAAGGCACCTTACTCATCATCTGAAAAGTCTTCAACATGAACGTTGCAGCCCGAAAAGGGGTCAGCACATGGAATATGCTGGCAAAGTAACACATAGAGAGTAATGGAAGAATAAAGCTATACTACATGTATATTTGGCTGGTGGAAAGCTCTATGGTTACAGTTTTGCATAAAGCCATTTTTTCCCTACCGCAAAAGGAATAAATTTTATTTAACTATCATGGTAGTTGCTAAACATTGAGAGTGTAGACACCCTCTCAATCCCAATTAAGCATCATCATTTAAAACCCAACAAATTAATTAAAGTCACATGATGAGATTCACATGATAATCCAAGTACTAGATACTCAAGTTGTCCATATCCGGGGACACGGCTAACCATGATTAGTTTATACACTCTGCAAAGGTTTGCGCACTTTTCCCCACAAGACTCGATCTCCTCCGGTGGGATTCTCGCACTAGATGGTGTTTGAGAAATGGATGACCAAGGCATAGTTTGTAAGAAGCGCTAGCACCTTATGATCGAGTAGACCGTTACACCTACTTTCCCCTACATCTGCTAGTCTACCACTTTAAGAGTTCGCACGACTTAGTCAACTATGCTAGAGCCTATATTTGCTTGTGGCTGCACACGGAAGTTTCTAGTATGAATAATCTCATGATCCCTTTCAGCCTGGGTGGTGGTCCATAAAGAAAAACAGGTAATCGCTGGAATACCCAGGTGCCTCAATCCACTAAGATGTGTGTTTAAGTTGCCACCTTAAATAAACCATTAATTTAACAATCTCACATCTGTCATGGATACACTCACCCAATCCACGTCTACTAGCATAGCATGGCAATATAAGCGAACGTAGAAGTAACTCCCCAAAGGTTTGATAATAAAACAGGTAATAGGTACTACCTCATCTACTTTCCAAAACCCACAATTTAATTAGATCCTAATCATGCAATGCTTGAGGATTGATCTAATGCAATAAAACTGGGTAGTGAAGAGGTATGATCAAAGGGTTACGTGCCTTGCTGATGATCCGCGAAACCTAGAGATTCAAACTAGCAAGCGGCACACTCCGGATACTCTATCGCAAACAAACAAGCATACAATAAGTACTCAACTAATGCACAGGTAAAACTCAAATAAGAGAACTAACCAGAAAGTTCAACTTAAAAACTCCGGTTTGCAAAAACAATCAAATCGAACGAAGCAACGAAAGTCAAACGACGAAAGAAACAAACTTTGTTTACTAATCTGGATCTAGGTCAAATTTTACAAAAGCAAAAACTTGTTTTAGTTGGTTAAACGGAAAGAGGGTTTCGAGACGAAACTCTAGGCACTTGAATCGCCTGATTCCGATAAAGGAGGGAAAAGTTATACTACAACGAAAATCGGATCAGGAATCGCGATCAGAAATAATCGCGGAAAATTCAAGAAAAAGAAAAACGACGAACATATTAACGAACGAACGTTTGTTTTCTGTGAGTAAACGGTGAACGCGTTCGTTAAAACGAACGAAGGAGCGAACGCTCGCTAAATAAACTAAACCGAAAAAAACCGATCTAAAAAACGGATAAAAAATAAACCGAACAGAAAACCGGCAGAAAACCGAACGGTTTCTCGAAGAAAACTGCCGGCGAGGCGGGGTCAACCTTCGGCGAGGCGGCGGCGGGGTCGGCGGGCGGCGGTGGCGGGGTCCGGCAGCGGCACGCGGCGTCCGGCGGCTGCGGCGGGGCGGCGGCTCGGGCTAGAGTTAGGGTTGCGGCGCGGCTTGGGGCTAATGGGCTTGGGCGGCGCCTTATAAAGGCCCGGCCGGATAGAGTCCTGGCCGAACACGGCCCAAAGTCGGTTTGCGTTTTTGTAAATAATTACGCGCAGAAAAACAAATAAAAGAAATATTGAACGGACTCCAAAAATCCCGAAATAAATTTTCCCTGACTTCCAAAATCAAGCTGGTCTAGATGAACATTTATTTGGGGCCAAAATGCAATTTTGAAAAACGCGCATTTTTCCTAAATTCAAATAAAATAGCGAGAAAACTCCGAAATAAAATATTATTTGATTTTATTATTAAATCCTCAATATTTATTTATTTTGGGAAAGTCATTTTATTACCTCTCTCATATTTTTATAATAGAAATAATTGAAGATAAAATAAATAAAATCAAATGATCCTATTTTCAAAATTTGAGAGAACTCAAATATGAAAATGACAAAATCCCCAACTCTCTCCGAGGGTCCTTGAGTTGCGTAGAATTTCTAGGATCAAACCAAAAGCAAATAAAATATGATATGCAGTGATGATCTAATGTATAATATTCCAAATTGAAAATTTGGGATGTTACAAACCTACCCCCCTTAAGATGAATCTCGCCCTCGAGATTCGGGTTGGCTAGAAAATAGGTGAGGATGGTCCTTCAGCAGTTCTTCCTCTCGCTCCCAGGTGGCTTCATCCTCGGTGTGGTGGCTCCACTGAACTTTGCAAAACTTGATGACCTTGCTGCGGGTGACTCGGCTGGCATACTCAAGAAGCTTGACTGGTTTCTCCTCATAGGTCAAATCACTGTCCAACTGAATCGTTTCCAGCAGCACTGTATCTCTCAGCGGTATATCAGCCATCTCTGTGTGGCACTTCTTGAACTGGGAAACGTGGAATACATCATGAACTCCTGACAATATTCAGGCAATTCCAACTTGTAGGCTACTTCTCCCATACACTCCAAAACCTTGCATGGTCCTACAAAATGTGGCGCTAACTTTCCTTTAACTCCAAAGCGCTTAACTCCTCGAAGTGGAGATACTCGAAGATAAACTCGGTCTCCGAATTCGTAAACTGTCTCCTTGCATTTAGAATCTGCGTAGCTCTTCTGCCTAGACTGGGCTACCTTAGGCCTATCACGGATCAATTTCACCTTTTGTTCAGACTCCTTAATCAAATCTGGTCCAAACAACTGGCGGTCTCCAACTTCATCCCACGACAATGGGGTCCTGAACCTCCTTCCGTACAAGGCTTTGAAAGGGGCTATCTTCAAACTGGATTGATAACTATTGTTGTAAGAGAACTCTGCATATGGCAAATTGTCGTCCCAACTAGATCCATAATCTAGCGCACAAGCTCTCAGCATATGCTCCAAAATCTGGTTGACTCTCTCGGTCTGTCCATCTGTCTGCGGATGAAAAGTTGTACTGAACTCTAGCCTGGTACCCAAAGTTTCGTGCAACTGATTCCAGAACTTTGAGGTAAACTGGGTTCCTCTATCTGATACAATGCTCCTCGGAACTCCATGCAGACATACGATCCTGGTCATGTATATCTTTGCCAACTTAGCACTGGTGTAGGTAGTCTTCACTGGGATGAAATGAGCTACCTTTGTCAAACGATCGACTACTACCCAAATCGAGTCATAGCCTGAACGTGTTCTGGGCAATCCCGTAATAAAATCCATGCCTAACTTATCCCACTTCAATTCGGGTATTGGCAATGGCTGTAGCAATCCTGCTGGCTTCTGATGCTCTGCCTTTAGTCTCTGACATACATCACAAACTGCTACGTACTCCGCAATATCCTTCTTCATTCCGGTCCACCAGAAGTATCCTTCAAATCTAAATACATCTTGGTATTTCCTGGGTGAATCGAATATAGTGAATCATGGGCTTCCTACAAAATTAACTTCCTGATCTCCGGGTCATTGGGCACATAAACACGGTCTTCAAACCATAGGGTATCGTGCTTATCCTCACGAAAGCCCTTAACTTTTCCTTTTCTCATCTTCTCCTTTATAGAGGCAACCTCCTTGTCAGTCTTCTGAGCTTCTCTGATCTTATCCATCAAAGTACACTGAATCTCCAATGCTGCTACATAGCCTCTCGGAACTATCTCCAAACATAGCTCACGAAGGTCCTTGGCTAACTCCTTCGGTAAATCTCCCGTCATTAGTGTGTTGTCATGGCTTTTACGGCTCAGCGCATCGGCTACTACGTTAGCCTTTCCGGGATGATAATGCAATCTCATATCATAATCTTTGATGAGCTCCAACCATATCCTTTGCCTGAGATTCAACTCCTTCTGCGTGAAAATATACTTCAAACTCTTGTGATCCGTGTACACCTCACAATGGTTTCCAATGAGAAAATGTCTCCAAGTCTTCAAGGCGTGCACTACGGCTGCTAACTCCAAATCATGCGTGGCATAATTCAACTCATGAGGCTTAAGCTGTCGTGAGGCATACGGAACAACTCTTCCCTCCTGCATAAGCACTTCTCCAAGCCCTTGACGTGAAGCATCGCAATACACCTCATAATCCTTGTTCTGATCCGGCAAAATCAACACTGGTGATGTAACCAAACGTTTCTTCAACTCCTGGAAACTAGCCTCACATTCCTCAGTCCATATGAACTTGGTATCCTTCTTCAACAACTCCGTCATAGGCTTCACAATCTTTGAGAAATTTTCAATGAATCTCCTGTAGTATCCTGCAGGTCAAAGAAAACTCCAGATTTCTCCAACTGTTGTTGGGGCTTCCCAATTTGTCACAGTGACAACCTTGGTGGGATCTACTGTTATACCTTCTCCGGACATAACGTGTCTGAGGAATCCAACTTCCTTCAACCAAAACACACATTTTCTAAACTTGGCATATAACTGATGTTCTCTGAGTTTCTCAAGTACCAAACGCAAATGCTCCTTATGCTCCTCTTCATTCTTCGAGTAAACCAAAATATCATCAATTAACACTACGAAAAACTTATCCAAAAACTCCATAAACACTTTGTTCATCATGTTCATAAAATAGGCAGGTGCGTTAGTCAGACCAAACGACATAACGGTATACTCGTACAGCCCATACCTGGTGGTAAAAGCCATCTTAGGTATATCCTGTTCTCGAATCTTCAACTGATGGTATCCTGATCGCAGATCGATCTTGGAAAATACCTTAGCTCCTTGAAATCGATCGAACAGATCATTGATCATCGGTAGTGGGTACTTGTTCTTGATCGTTACTTCATTTAATCCTCGATAATCAACAACCATCCTTAACGATCCATCCTTTTTCTCCACTAGAAGTATTGGCGATCCCCAAGGTGAAGAACTTGGGCGAATATAACCTTTATCCAGTAACTCTTTAATCTGCTTCTTAATCTCCTCCAAATCTTTTGCGGGCATCTTGTATGGTCTCTTAGATATTGGCCCTGTGCGTGGCAAAAGCTCAATGAAAAACTCAATGTCTCTATCCAGTGGCCTGCCTGGTAACTCTTCTGGAAATACATCCGGAAAATCCTTTACCACCGGTACTTCCTCCTGTACAACTCCGGTTGGGGAATTTACTTGAGTCCTCTTAGGCACATGCCGGGATACATACTTGATCCTTCTTCCTTCTGGGGTGGTAAGCAAAATCGACTTACTGGCGCAATCGATGTTTCCTCCATTCATCGACAGCCAATCCATACCCAGAATTACATCCAAACCTTGCGATTCCAAAATGATCAAATCCGAGGGAACCACATGCCTACCTATACTCAATGGCACATGAAAACATCCTCGGCTGGCCATATACTCCGCTCCCGGTGAGCTTACTAGCATAGGTGTTCTAAGAACCTTAGTGGGCAGGTTATACTTATCCACAAATCCCCGTGAGATGTATGAATGCGATGAACCAGTATCAAAAAGAACGATTGCAGTAAGTGACTTAACCAAAAACTTACCTATTACTGCATCTGGCTGAGCTTCAACCTCCTCCACATTAACGTGGTTCACCTATCCCCTATTGAAAGGGTTCGTCTTCTTCCTAGAGCTTCTGTTACCATTTCCATTCTGGGATTCAGGACATTCATTGGCGTAATGTCCAGTCTTCTCACACTTAAAGCAAGTGACTTGGCTCAAGTCTCTCTTGGCTGGTGTTGATGGGTTGGTACGGTTCTGGCCGTTGCTTCCTACATTCCCATTACCATTCTTGGGGCCATTATGATTGTGCGAGCTTCCTCCCCCATGAGTATGCTGAAAAGGTCCTCCTGGTTTAGGGGTAAAACGCGGCTTCTGCTGAGCTCCAGAATTATACTTCCCTTGTCCATACTTCCTCTTGCGGTTCTCAATCTGTTGCTGCTTCCCTTCAATCATAAGAGCATGATCTACCAACTCCTGGTAGTTTTTGAAACTTGCTACCATCAACTGCATGCTCAACTCATCATTTAGTCCTTCCAGAAACTTCTCCTGCTTAGCTGCATCTGTAGCAACGTCATCCGGGGCATAACGTGCTAACTTACTAAAGTCATCCACATATTGGCCAACTGTCTGTCCTCCTTGGTGCAAGTTGCGAAACTCATGCTTCTTCATGGCCATATCTCCTACTGAAACACGGGCAGTACGGAAATCCTGCTGAAACTGGTCCCACGTGACAGTGTTGATAGGGTAAGTGGCTATGAAATTCTCCCACCATGATGCTGCGGGTCCTTCAAGCTGATGTGCGGCAAATTTCACCTTTTCCGCATTTGTGCATCCTGCCGTGGTCAACTCCCTTGCTGTCTTGCGGAGCCAATCATCTGCTACTATAGGCTCGATGCTACTAGAGAACACCGACGGATTCAGCCTAAGAAAATGGGTTAAGTAATCAACTGGTGGTGGCGGTGGTGGGTTGTTGTTGTTGTTGTTCCACTGATTCTGATTCTGGACTAGTAACTGCATCAATGTATTCTGCTGCTGGATCAACTGGCTGAGCTCCAATGGGAAGGTAAATCCAGGGTCACGTCTCGGAGGCATCTGATGGGTTTAGAAAAGATGAGATTTAAGAATAGTGAGGGGTCTAGAGAGAAAACACTACCCATATGCACATGAGGCAAAAGCAAACAAATCACTTCATTCAATCAAACAAGGGCATACAATCGGTCTAACTATCGCAAAAGTGCTCGTACTACTATATTTACATGGTGGAATACTACTACTGATGGGGTCGTCTACTAGAAATATTCTTCAGTTGCAGACTCCATGATATCTGCTCCAGCTTCATCAACATAGTCATCATCGCTATCGTCTGGGTCCGAGTCGGTGTCGTCGATGATGATGTAGTCTTCCGGGCGAATCTCCTTGGGTTCTTCATCTACTTCTACTGGTGTAGGGTCTCCCATGAATATTCTGATCTTCTTGATCAGGTCGTCATTCTCCTCCAATAGTACGACGATTTCCTCCTCATAATCTTCACGTGTAGCCTTGAGTTCTTCCTCCAGTTCCGTGATTTTTGTCCTCGCCTTCTTCAGATCTATCATGTCTGCACACATCTGGTTCTCCTGAAGTCGTATGTGCTAGTTTAACTCCTGGATAAAAGCTGCGATTGATCTATCCTTCTTGGTGCTGATCATCTCCCAGTGGTCATCTCGACGCCCACAAATCTGGTAGATAGTATCCTTGAGATCATTGCGGTAAACTTCTCCAATACGTCCCATGGCGATGTGAGCTGCCATGCTCTTTCCTAGACTCCAGGTTGGTGCATCAAAGGAAAACTCTATGGGCTCAGTGACTGGCATGAACGTCCTTCCTGGAACTTGAACTTGAATCAGCCAGCGCTCCTCTTCAGGTAAAGTGTCATTGTAGGTTCCGGTGAAGCTTGGTACTCCCATGTTCAGGTATCTAGTGACTTCCTTCAAGTGACGTCCAAAGGGTGTATCTTCATCCGGTTGTGTAAACTTGTTCCTTGCATGCGCCATCCTAAAAGAGTAGAAAAGATGAGGAGTCAGAAATGAGAAGAGTGAGTAGTGATCTAGGGCTTTAGCTTAGTGGTCGTGTCCTACAGTTAGCGTGTGCTCTGATATCATCTTGTAGCGACCAGACCTCAACCAGTCTGATCTCTGTGCTTCAGTGTCATCCCTGGATCAGTAATGCTGACACACACAGTACTTGAAGGATTTATAATAGAGTAGCAATCACACACTTATTACATCGACTGTCTCAAAAGAGAACTTATTACAATAAATATGGCTTAAGGCCATCTAATAACGATAACAATAGAAGGCTTGGAAGATAAGTGAGTCCATCAACTCCAACGACATCACTGAGTATAGAACCACGACCTAAAGGCACCTTACTCCTCGTCTGAAAAGTCTGCAACATGAACGTTGCAGCCCGAAAACGAGTCAGCACATGGAATATGCTGGCAAAGTCCATAGAGAGTTATGGAAGAATAAAGCTATACTACATGCATATTTGGCTGGTGGAAAGCTCTATGGTTACAGTTTTGCGTAAAGCCAATTTTTCCCTACTGCAAAAGGAATAAATTTTATTTAACTATCATGGTAGTTGTTAAACATTGAGAGTGTAGACACCCTCTCAATCCCAATTAAGCATCATCATTTAAAACCCAACAAATTAATTAAAGTCACATGATGAGATTCACATCATAATCCAAGTACTAGATACTCAAGTTGTCCATAATCGGGGACACGGCTAACCATGATTAGTTTATACACTCTACAAAGGTTTGCACACTTTTCCCCACAAGACTCGATCTCCTCTGTTGGGATTCTCGCACTAGATGGTGTTTGAGAAACGGATGACTGAGACATAGTTTTTCAGAAGCGCTAGGACCTTATGATCGGGTAGACCGTTACACCTACTTTCCCCTACATCTGCTAGTCTACCACTGTAAGAGTTCGCACGACTTAGTCAACTATGCTACAGCCCATAGTAGCTTGTGGCTGCACACGGAAGTTTCTAGTATGAATAATCTCATGATCCCGTTGAGCCTGGGTGGCGGTCCATAAAGAAAAACAGGCAATCGCTGGAATACCCAGGTGCCTCAATCCACCCAGATGTGTGTTTAAGTTGCCACCTTAAATAAACCATTAATTTAACAATCTCACATCTGTCATGGATACACTCACCCAATCCACGTCTACTAGCATAGCATGGCAGTATAAGCAAACGTAGAAGTAACTCCCCAAAGGTTTGATAATAAAACATGTAATAGGTACTACCTCATCTACTTCCCAAAACCCACAATTTAATTAGATCCTAATCATGCAATGCTTGAGGATTGATCTAATGCAATAAAACTGAGTAGTAAAGAGGTATGATCAAAGTGTTACTTGCCTTGCTGATGATCCGCGAAACCTAGAGATTCAAAGTAGCAAGCGGCGCACTCCGGATACCCTATCGCAAATAAACAAGCATACAATAAGTACTCAACTAATTCACAGGTAAAACTCAAATAAGAGAACTAACCAGAAAGTTCAACTTAAGAACTCCGGTTTGCAAAAAGAATCAAATCGAACGAAGCAACGAAAGTCAAACAACGAAAGAAACAAATTTCCTTTACTAATCTGGATCTAGGTCAAATTTTACAGAAGCAAAAACTTGTTTCAGTTGGTTAAAAGGAGAGAGGGTTTCGAGACGAAACTCTAGGCGCTTGAATCACCTGATTCCGATAAACGAGCGAAAAGTTATACTAGAACGAAAATTGGATCAGGAATCGCGATCAGAAATTATCGCGGAAAATCCGAGAAAAAGAAAAACGACAAACAGATTAACGAATGAACATTTGTTTTCTGTAACTAAACGGTGCACGCATTCGTTAAAACGAACAAACGAGCGAACGCTTGCTAAATAAACTAAACCGAAAAAAAACCGATCTAAAAAACGGATAATAAGATAAACCGAACGGAAAACCGGCGGAAAACCGAACGGTTTTCTCGAAGAAAACCGCTGGCGAGGCGGGGCGGGGTTAACCTCCAGCGGGGCGGCGGCAGGGTCCGGCAGCGGCACGCGGCGTCGGGCGGCGGCTCGGGCGGCGGTGTCCGGCAGCGGCGGCGGCGGCGGCGGGGGGGGGGGGGGGGGGGGGGGGGGGGGGGGGGGGGGGGGGGGGGGGGGGGGGGGGGGGCTTGGGCTAGGGTTAGGGTTGCGGCGCGGCGTGGCTTGGGGCTAATGGGCTCGGGCGGCGCCTTATAAAGGCCAGGCCGGACAGAGTCCTGGCCGAACACGGCCCAAAGTCGATTTGCGTTTTTTTTAAATAATTACACGCAGAAGAACAAATAAAAGAAATACTAAACGGACTCCAAAAATCCTGAAATAAATTTTCCCCGACTTCTAAAATCAAGCCGGTCTAGATGAACATTTACTTGGGGCCTAAATGCAATTTTGAAAAACGCGCATTTTTCCTAAGTTCAAATAAAATAGCGAGAAAACTCCGAAATAAAATCTTATTTGATTTTATTATTAAATCCTCAATATTTCTTTATTTTGGGAAAGTCATTTTATTCCCTTTCTCATATTTTTATAATAGAAATAATTGAAGATAAAATAAATAAAATCAAATGATCCTATTTTCAATATTTGAGAAAACTCAAATATGAAAATAACGAAATCCCCAACTCTCTCCGAGGGTCCTTGAGTTGCGTAGAATTTCTAGGATCAAACCAAAAGCAAATAAAATATGATATGCAGTGATGATCTAATGTATAACATTCCAAATTGAAAATTTGGGATGTTACAGAAGTCCTGCTCTGCCTTTTTCATATAAGTGTTTATGACAAAAACACCATAAGGATTTTTTTGATCCAACACTATTCTGTCTGGGATATATGTAGACATCAATTAATTATTACATACTAGTTAAACATTTTTGGATCCAGGTATAGTTGGATCCTTCATTGATGAACTATTCCTCAGATGGGTTTGGAGGATTAACAGTTATTTAGTTTTCCTATCTCTAAGGTCTAAAGTGAATTGGGTTGGGGCGGGAGTGGGAGAGTCAAGCGTAAAGTATGGAAGGATGTGACTAGGGCCATGGACTCCACAACCATCCTCTCCGGCAACACAACCTAGTTTTGCAGTGTGACTGTTGTGTCATTCTCATCGGGTATCGACGTGAATTTTGCCGCACCCTTCCCGAGCCTCATTGGCAGCTTAGTCATCTCGACCACCATCAATTCCGTTGCACACTCCATGATTACCGTCACAACTGCCACCCTTAGCATTCCAGGATTATAGCTTGCAAGCCGTTTCACGTTTCCTCTCTTAATGAATATTTGGTGGGAATGTCCTCCAAGATGCTCGTGCTCCACAATTACAAATATCTTCTTTGCATGCTTATTTTCCATTGATTATTATAAGAGTGGCATCTGAGCATGTTGTAGAATAATTTTTTTTCTGCATCCAATAGACCGAGGTACCACCTATGCCATATAAACCACAAAAAGTAAAACCATGTCTAGACAATGAACCTTTATTCATGCAACTTATCATACACACCATCTTGACATCACTCGTAACCAACCAAAAGCTATATGTGCTAGAAGAAGAGACCTCCTTCGGAATTCCCCTCATGATTTTCATTAATTTTCTCTGCAACTTTTTTAGTTCACTTTGTCATATCAACTATCACATCTTGGGACAATTCAATACCACTGGTGGTTTCTGGAAAGCCCGAATTTGCAAAATATTCTACATATTTCCAAAACTAAATCCTACATGTAAGTTACAGCCAAAAGTATTTCAATTTAGATTTTGGTAGAAAAATGTAACTATTTAGAATCTATGCAAAATCAAATATGTTACTTTTTTGAACCATTGTAAATGACCACATTTTTGAACAGAAAACCCATGTCAAATTACACCACAACCTACATAGTTAGTTTAAGTTTTTTTGCATATATAAAGCATTTATTCATACAAATTGGATGGCGGGCGAAGGGGAAGGGAGCAATGCCACGGGACTATTCTGATTTGAAGGGTAAAGGGAGCTCAAATTTTCTTTGAAGAAAGACAAGAAAAAATATTTATGTGAATTTTGTTACCTAAAAACATGTCAAACACAATATTATAGCATCCACAATAAAATAAGTGTACCAAGACATTGAAAATAGAGCACACATAACACTTTAAATAAGCACCAAACAATTGCATTACAACATGCATAATGTATCTTTGAGGCAGCTACCTCACCATTATATTGAACAATTTGGATTATCAGTCTTCACCGGTCTCCATGAGAGGTAAAAGATAAATAACTCTCTAATGAAAATTTTCATTATGCAGAAGCAAAACCATGTCTAGATTGGTGACAATCAACGAAAAACAACCAAGATCAGTAGAAGGGTGCCCGTTCAGGGATGCCCTTCCGGGGTCGGCGGCGGTAGCTAATCCATCCCGGCGGACGATTGCTAGACCCCGGTAGTCCATCGCCGCCTTCATCTTCTTCTTCTATTTGTAGGCCCGGGTCTTCCCGGTTACGTCTTGGATCAACAATGAAAGTTAGATTGGGATCAGACGCCATTCCATCAAGCTGACATCAACAAGAAACAAAATTTTCCATTACTAAAGTCTATAAACTAGCTTGCTAGTGCATACAAAATGTGGCAAACATAATTGATCATGATGCTCATATGTACTCCGATAAGTCTAAGTTACTGAAAGAAGAAGAAATTGTTTTGGAAAATTTTATGTCCATACAAGCAAATGCGTAAGATTGCATATGTATTCTACGGTAGTAGATCTTTGAGCTCATATTAGTAATAGAGTTGTCAAAAGAACATCCAAAGTCCAAAGGTTATATTCATAGTTCTCGGATCAAAATATGCTCTGCTCGCAGGGAATGTGATGTGACCAATTAAGAGGCGATTCTGTGTCAAAAGTTTATGCGCCACTTAGGAACATATAGGACTTCAAGCATTGATGGTCCACGTGTCCATAGGATGTATTTTGCACATAATGCATACAATCATATTTTTGCATAGAATGTCGGTGTTGTGAAGTTCTCTCCAATATCCCTAAACTGGAAAATAATGAGTGAGCTAAGTAGAGGGTCTTGGCTTTACAAATATGACTACTTTACTGGGTATTGGTCGTGCTATTAGATTTTGTTCACATTTTAAGTTTTAATTTACAAACATTATCCAGTGAAACAAACAAACACCTACACCAAGGCACCTCATCACACATCCACATAAAGACAACCTACGTTTTCCATGTTGATGAAATCAGCATGGATGTTTGTGAAACTTAGCATTGTCAGGGGTACTCCCGACACCTTAGGAGGGAATAATAGATAGAGGGATGGCCAGGGCGCCCAAGCAGGATGAGCGGCCAGGCGCTCGGGGTAGCGCTACCAGCCATGGGTGGTGAGGGCGGTGGGCGGCCGACACTTGTGGGGTGGGCGACCGGAGGAAAAAAATAGTGCTCGCAATGGAATCACAGGCTAGATCGTGAGCCCATCGTGAACTAGGTGGAATCAAGGCCATTAGTTAGGTTTGCATCCCAGTCATATCCACTACTCCCTCCATCCAGGTGTGTTGGGCTCCTAAGAAAGGCACTTTTCGATTTAGGTGCGTCTTAATTGGCTACAACAATAATTTTGGGCCCAAGAGATAGCCTATCAATGCACATTTTCTTAGGTGCCAGACACACCTTGATAGAGGGAGTAGTATTATTTTCCAAAAAAATAGGCACCTTTCATCCATGTCATTTACTACCCTATTCATCTATGTGGTCCTACATTTCACAAAAGTTATACTACCTTCTAATGTTAGATCTTGTCCATCCAATTCAAAGACCGATTTCAGTTAATTGATCTTATCGAGCCACATGGTGCCCTCACAGCAAACGCACAAATATGGAAGGTAATAAGTGCTCCAGCGAGGCAACAGTAAGATATGTGCATGTACCTTACAGCTCAGCGAGCAAAAGAGGAAGTTGGCGTCCACGAGTCCCCGACCGCATTCCAGGCACACGCCGGCGGGGCCGACGCACTTGACGCCGTGTTGCGGCGCCTGTGGCCGCCGGTTCAGGAACACCACCCGGTTGTAGTTGATGACGTACGTCTGCACCTGCGAGACGTCCGCCACTTCCTTCAACTCTGCAACTTGGATCACTTCGCGGTATGACGACTTTCGAATCTGAAATTGCGTCCATCCAAAACATCGCCGCCGTCGTTAGTGTGCGCCGGAGATGTGAATATATTGCGCTACACACATCAATAATCTAGCCTATATGCATTACATACCTGGACGATGTGGTGGTTGCGATGGGCGGAGATGCACTGGGTGCAGCAGATGGCGTCGTCCTCTCCCGCGCAGTCGAGGCAGTAATGGCTGCACTCGTTCTTCACAAGGTAGGGGTGAGTGGCGCACGGCTTGAAGAACTCTGCACCTAGCAGCGGCCCTAGCCAGGCAGGGGTGCGCCCCTCCGCCGCCACTGCCTCATGGCCTAATCTGATGTTCATCTTTGATGACGTTGCCTCCTGTTTGTATGCTAGCAAACACAAGAAAAATGGATCATTGTCAAGAATTCCAAGGAGAACATATATAAGTGCTAGCAAGGATCATTGGCATGTAATACAAGTGATTGACATCTGTGTTGTTGTACCTGAACCGACGTTGTTCCGCTAGAGGTGGCGGTGGCGCGACTTCAATTCTATAGATTTGTGAAATGGAACGCGACGGTATTTGCTACATATATAGTAGTTGGGAGGGAAGCAGAGAGGTTCAAAAGGAAAGGAAAGAATGGAGGAAAAGTTTCAAGCGTTTCTTTCCATGGATGGCTACATATCCAGGTGGAGTACGTCTTCACAAGTGTAGGTTCCGTGTGTGCCTGACTATTTGGCCATGTGTACTAAGAAATGAATGGAAATTATATCGGCTTGGTGATACGTCCATTTTGCATCATGTTTTCTTACTGTTATTTATAATGTTGTTGTCCATAATAATGCTTTTTGGAGTAATTCTAATGCCTTTTCTCTCATAATATGCAAGGTACACACAAAGAGGGACAATTCCGGCAGCTGGAAATCTGGACCTGAAAAAGCTATGTCGGGATACCTATTCTACAGAACTCCAAATGAGCTGAACCTTCACGGAGAATTTTTATGGAATATTTAAGAATTATTGGAGCAAATAACTACCAGAGGGGGCCCACCAGGTGGGCACAACCCACCTAGGCGCGCCAGGGAGCCCAGGCACGCCCTGGTGGGTTGTGCTCACCTAGGCCCACCTTCGGTGCCCATCTTCTGGTATATAAGCCATTTTGACCTAGAAAAAATAAGGAGAGGACTTTCGGGATGGAGCGTCGCCGCCTCGTGGCGGAACTTGGGCAGCAGCACTTTTGCTCTCCGGCGGAGCGATTCCGCCGGGGGAACTTCCCTCCCGGAAGGGGAAATTACCGTCATCATCATCACCAACAACTCTCCCATCTTGGGGAGGGCAATGTCCATCAACATCTTCAACAGCACCATTTCATCTCAAACCCTAGTTCATCTCTTGTGTTCAATCTTGTTACCGGAACTAGTAGTGTTTGCGGGTGACTAGTTCATTAAATTGGTGCTTGCGGGTGACTAGTAGTGTTGATTACATCTTGTAGTTGATTACTACCAAGGCTGTACTGACCACTTGGTTGCTTTCTGCCAAGTAAAGCAGTAACGGCTCTTGAGGTTTAGGTGCAACCAAGGTAGGCACAGATGACAGGTAAGCCTTCAACTCTTGCAAGGTTTTATCTGCTCCCGGGGTCCACTTCATTGACCCCGCCTTCTTCAAAATTTTGAAGTATGGCAGGGCACACTCGGCAGACTTCGAAATTAATTTTCTTAGAGCGGCAACGAGATATGTTGGAGATGTATCAAGCATCCCCAACTTAATTCCTGCTCGTCCTCGAGTAGGTAAATGATAAAAACAGAATTTTGGTGTGGAATGCTTCCTAACATATTTCTCAATGTAATTTTCTTTATTGTGGCATGAATGTTCAGATCCGAAAGATTCAAGATAAAAGTTTAATATTGACATAAAAATAATAATACTTCAAGCATACTAACTAAGAAATCATGTCTTCTCCAAATAACATGGCCAAAGAAGGTTCATCCCTACAAAATCATATAGTTTGGTCATGCTCCATTTTCATCACACAAGAATGCTCTCATCATGAACAACCCCTATGACAAGCCAAGCAATTGTTTCATACTTTAGTCATCTCAAACTTTTTTAACTTCCACGCAATACATGAGCGTGACCCATGGATATAGCACTATGGGTGGAATAGAATATAATGAAGGGGGTTATGTGGAGAAGACAAAAAAGCAGAAAGTCTCACATCGACGCGGCTAATCAATGGGCTAGGGAGATGCCCATCAATTGATGTCAATGCAAGGAGTAGGGATTGCCATGCAACGAATGCACTAGAGCTATAAATGTATGAAAGCTCAACAAAAGAAACTAAGTGGGTGTGCATCCAACTTGGTTGCTCACAAA
Source organism: Triticum urartu (assembly GCF_003073215.2). NCBI lineage: Eukaryota > Viridiplantae > Streptophyta > Magnoliopsida > Poales > Poaceae > Triticum > Triticum urartu. The sequence goes on along the minus strand of NC_053027.1, from coordinate 163,853,598 downwards.
GACCTAGGGCACTTGAGGAGGCCCATTATTGGAATATACAAGCCAAGTTCTATAATGAAAAATTCCCACTAGCATATGAAAATGACAAACCAAGAGACTCTTTATCATAAGGATCATGGTGCTACTTTGAAGCACAAGTGTGGAAAAAACGATAGTAGCATTGCCCCCTTTTTTGGGCCTTCTTTTTTTATTATTTGGCCTTTATTTTTTTATTTTTTATGGGACACTGATCTATTACTGATGATCATCACACTTCTATTTATACAACTCAATGATTACAACTCGATACTAGAACAAGATATGACTCTATATGAATGCCTCCGGTGGTGTACCGGGATGTGCAATGACTCATGAGTGACATGTATGAAAGAATTATGAATGGTGGCTTTGCCACAAATACGATGTCAACTACATGATCATGCAAAGCAATATGACAATGATAATGTGTGTCATAATAAATGGAACGGTGGAAAGTTGCATGGCAATATATCTCGGAATGGCTACGTAAATTCCATAATAGGTAGGTATGGTCGCTGTTTTGAGGAAGATATAAGGAGGTTTATGTGTGATAGAGCGTATCGTATCATGTGGTTTGGATGCACTGGCGAAGCTTGCACCAACTCTCAAGGTGAGAAAGGGAAATGCATTGTAGCGAAGATATGAGCAACACCAAAAGCTTGCATTGAATCCGATGGAGAATAAAAGAATGAAGAATAATTAACTTGTAGAGCATCTTCATGAGAACCACCGGGTAAGAACATTGATGGAAAAGAATGGAGATACTTCCCATCAATAAAATGATACTTGATTAAGAATCTAAGACCTTGAAGAAAAAGAAAAGGGTGGGAGGGTGGTAAAAACAAAGGCAACTTTGGACGGATGAAAAACACCGATGAGAAAACTGAGATTGGATCTTGCAAATGGGAAAAAATGACCAGATCCACTTGAAGAGAAACACGCCGGTTGAAAAAGGATTGACATGACAATCTCGATTATCAAGAAGGATTGGTATCACATAGGAATATGAAAACACCATTTCGAAAAGGTATGGAATCCACATTTGACATTGAAGCAACTCGAATACCACAAACCAAAACAAATCAAAGGATTTGGCTCGGAGAATAAGCCGGAACAAACATATGATAGACCCCATATCGTATCATGTGTCTATTGGAAGGATATCCTACGTGATACTTGAATTCCCACTTATAAACTACCGAAACTTTCTGGTTATGCAATCAGGTGTTGGGGATACAAGGGAAGCAATATATCTCACCCAAACTAACAATCCCTACATCTAGCTGTATCCATCCTTCAAAACATAACCAAGAAACCTTTGGAAATCATGTACCTCAACCTTCGAAAAACATCCATTATATGAGTTATGGCAATACTCCTGAACTCCCGCCCCAGTACTGGGTGGCGTCGAGGTTATCTCACCAACAACTACATAAAAGAGATTTTCGATGTTGGTGAACTCAGGTATTCCAGAACTGCAACGATAAAATTGTGACGACAACACCTCGGAGCTCAACTCCCCGGGAGAGTGCCACATCCCCTAAATGTCAAGAGGCACCGAGAACAATGTTCTAGTCACAAGACTATCAGAACGATTCCAAGATACCTGCGTGATCCTAAAAAAAATTTAGTGAAGTTTGAGAAGAGGAGAGTCAAAACTTCTACGTCAGGAGGCCTCACTAGAGCGACAAAGGGACTGAGGAGTAAAAATAATCCTACTCTCCGATATATATAATCCTAAGACTCAAAACATTTTGTTCTAGACTCAACAACGCCAGCGATTTGATAGAGCAGGGGGCTCCTAAGTCGGGGATGGCTATGATTACCAACTTGTAACACCCACAATGCGGCTATATCTCCCACGTGTCGAGGCACGACTTTGAGGCATAGCCGCATGGTAGTTTAGTCACAAGTGGGGTAATCTTCATACAATCCCATGTACTCAATAAGAAAGGGATAAAGAGTGGGCTTACAATCGCCACTTCATACGAATAACAAGTTAAACATACATCATCCAGAATACAATCAAGGTCCGACTACGGAACCAAAATAAAAGAAGACAACCCCAAATGCTAGATCCCCGATCGTCCCAACTAGGCTCCACTACTGATCATCTGGAAAAGATACAAAAACAATGACCCAGATCTTCATCGAGCTCCCACTTGAGCTCGGTAGCATCACCTGCACTGGAATCATCGGCACCTGCAACTATTTGGAAGTATCTGTGAGTCACGAGGACTCAGCAATCTCACACCCGCGAGATCAAGACTATTTAAGCTTATGGGTAGGATAAGTTAGTGAGGTGGAGCTGCAGCAAGCACTAAGAATATATGGTGGCTAACATACGCAAATAAGAGCGAGAAGAGAAGCAACACAACGGTCGAGAAACTATATGTGATCAAGAAGTGATCCTGAAACTACTTACGTTCAAGCATAACATCAAAACCGTGTTCACTTCCCAGGCTCCCCCGAGAAGAGACCATCACGGTTACACACGCGGTTGATGCATTTTAATTAAGTCAAGTGTCAAGTTCTCTACAATCGGACATTAACAACTTCCCATCTGCCACATAACCATGGGCACGGCTTTCGAAAATTTATACCCTGCAGGGGTGTCCCAACTTAGCCCATCACAAGCTCTCACGGTCAACGAAGGATATTCCTTCTCCCGGAAAGACCCGATCAGTCTCAGAATCGTGGTTACAAGACATTTCGACAATAATAAAATAAGACCAGCAAAGCCACCCGATGTGTCGACAATCCCGATAGGAGTCGCACGTATCTCGTTCTCAGGACACACCGGATAGGTCAAGCTACGAGTAAAACCAGCCCTGAAGTTGCCCCGAGTTGGCCCCGCAGGTTGCCCGGTTCGGACCAACACTAAGAGAAGCACTGGCCCTAGGGGGGGGTTACAATAAAGTTGACCCTCGGGTTGGCCGACCCAAGGGAAGGGTAATAGGTTGTTAGGAAAATGTAAAACCAATGTTGGACCTTGCTGGAGGAGTTTTATTCAAAGCAAACTGTGAAGGGGTTCCCATAACACCCAACTGCGTAAGGAACGCAAAATCAAGGAACATAACACTAGTATGACAGAAACTAGGGCGGCAAGAGTGGAACAAAACACCAGGCATAAGGCTGAGCCTTCCACCCTTTACCAAGTATATAGATGCATTAATTAAATAAGAGATATTGTGATATCCCAACATATCCATGTTCCAACATGGAACAAATTTCAACTTCACCTGCAACGAGCAACGCTATAAGAGGGGCTGAGCAAAAGCGGTAACATAGCCAAACAACGGTTTGCTAGGATGGTGGGTTAGAGTCTTGACATGGCAATATGGGAGGCATGATAAACGAGTGGTAGGTAGCGCGACATAGCGATAGAGCGAACAACTAGCAACCAAAGATAGAATTGATTTCGAGGGTATGGTCATCTTGCCTGAAATCCCGCAAAGAAGAAGAACGAGTCCATGAAGAAGACAAACGGACGAAGTCGAACGAATCCTCACAACTCCGGAACGGAACAGAAGCTAATGAGAGAAGCAACCCGGAAAGAAGCAAGCAACATAGTAAACAACCATCACATGAACATGGCATGTTGCACAACCAAGTATGATGCATGTCCGGTTTAATGAGGCATGCCATGGCAAACTGCACAAACAACTATAGAAGTTAAGTGGAGCTCAGTATGCAACGAGTTGCATATTGACGAAACACCACAGACTTATTTAGTTCTCTCTCGTTTATGTACCCAACAATATTAAATGTTGTTAAACATGGCAAGAGGTGAAGCATAATAAAACTACCTATCTAGGCAAGTTTAAATGAGGCCGGAACAACAAGCAACAAGTCTGGAAAATCCTCATGTGCATATTTTAGATTTGGTACTGTTATGTCCTAAAGTATATTTTGTAGTTGTTAGACATCCAAAGTAATGCCACCATGTTAAAATAGGCATTTTTCTACCCCATTTACATATAAAGTTTATTAAATTCGGAGCTACGGTTAATTAGTTATGAAACAAAGCATTTTAACATGGCATTTGAGCTAATTTAAACAAACATCAATTTTAAACATTTCAAACATGCATGAAAGTTGGATATTACGAAACTAGACGAAAATCTAAGCATTTTACATATATGAAGTATTTTAATTCGATGCACCGTTATGGAGTTATTATATGCATGAACATGGAGGGTTTTTCTGTAAAACTATAAAACCTGGGATATTAGCCAAATTCGCAGCACAGTAAAAAAATACTACGAGATGCATCTCGAGCAGGCTTGGTTTCTCACCAGAGGGCTCTGCCCATGCAGTAGAGAAGAGCAAGGCCACTAGGGGGAGCGTCTGGGCCTTGCGGTTGGGCTTGGTGTAGCGGCGCAACTGGGCCGAAATGCTGGACTTGCTCGAGTCAACGCAGGCGCGTTGGACGAGCGGAAGCAGAGAAGCGGTCAACGTTGCTATTGTGCGTGCGCTTGCATGCACTTGAGAAGCAAGGCTGCGAAGGCGTTCGATGTAGGGGCGTCCCATTGACGTCGGTGGCTGAATGCAGAGCAGGCAGGGTCCGGCAGTCGCAGGGGCGACGAGGAGGTCCAGCAGGAGATGTGGCGAGGAAGCAGCTTGGAGCTCCTGCAAAACGGTGGCGACGCGGCTGATTAGGTGATGGGTGAGGAAGCAGAGATAAAAGGAGAATCTGGAGGAAGGAGGGAGGCGGGGCGTGGCAGGGACTTGGTGGTGCGCTAGTCGTGGACTGCGTTCGGCGTCTCCTCGACGAATAGGAAGCGTACGAGGCAGGGGTCACGTGCACAGGGACTGGGCGTGACGACTCCTCAACACAGGAAGCAGAGGGCGAGCAGGGGAGGTCGATGCAGTCCTGCACGGCTGCTGCATAGGCTCTGGCGGTGCTGGAAGTGGCCGGAGGAAGCGGATCCGGGCAACAAGGTCCTCGAGACCCACCGGATCGAGTTGGAGGGCAGGCAGAGGTCGCGGGCGAGGCGGAGCTCCTTCTGGATGGCGCCATGGCTGCTGCCTGGGTTCCTGGACAGAGAGAGAGAGAGGAAAATGAGAGAGGAGGGGGAGCACGGGAAGGAGGAGGAAGGACAGGGAGGTGGCCGGTCCTGGTGGCTGGGTTCGCCGGCTGTGACGGCGCCATGGAGGGAGGAGCAAGCGGGAGGCGCTTGGCCGGATGAGGTTGGTTCGATGCTGAAAACGGGGGACGTGGTTTGGGCTGCGGGACAACGAGGAGGATCTTCTCTCCTTGGACCGTGTGCACGAGGCAGAGTGCTCTGACTCGGCAGAGCGAAGGAATAGAGGGAAGGCTTGGGTTGGTTGGTGGATGGATCGGACATATCCCGAGGAATAAGGTAGGTAGGTGGCGGCGGGTAGGGGATGGATGGGACAAACTCCCTAGAAGTTAGGGTTGGTCAATATATATATCATAGGGATATTAGATTATGGGCTATTTGGCCCCTCTGATTTAGATCGCACAGTGGAGAAAAATAGGTTGGGGAGTCCAAATAAAGAAATAGAGATGCTTTATAGATTTTGGGTGACGATCTGGACTCAACAGTCACGAGTGCCCGGTCGGTTTCAGGGAAGTTTTTGGACGCGCGAAGGGGTCTGAGAACTGTGCGGAGAGGGGGGGGGGTCCGACAAAAGGCCACGGAGGCAAGGGGTTTGATGTCTACTACACAACCTTCTTCTTGTAGACGTTGTTGGGCCTCGAAGTACAGAGGTTTGTAGGACAGTAGCAAATTTCCCTCAAGTGGATGACCTAAGGTTTATCAATCCGTGGGAGGCATAGGATGAAGATGGTCTCTCTCAAACAACCATGCAACCAAATAACAAAGAGTCTCTTGTGTCCCCCACACACGCAATACAACGGTAAATTGTATAGTTGCACTAGTTCGGCGAAGAGATGGTGATACAAGTGCATTATGGATAGTAGATAATGGTTTTTGTAATCTGAAAATATAAAAACAGCAAGGTAACAAGTGGTAAAATTGAGCATAAACGGTATTGCAATGCTAGGAAACAAGGCCTAGGGTTCATACTTTCACTAGTGCAAGTTCCCTCAACAATAAGAACATAATTGGATCATATAGCTATCCCTCAACATGCAAAAAAGAGTCACTCCAAAGTCACTAATAGCGGAGAACAAACGAAGATATTATGGTAGGGTACGAAACCACCTCAAAGTTATCCTTTCTGATCGATCTATTCAAGAGTCCATAGTTAAATAACACGAAGCTATTCTTTCCGTTCGATCTATCTTAGATTTCATACTAGAATAACACCTTAAGAAACAAATCAACCAAAACCCTAATGTCACCTAGATACTCCAATATCACCTCAAGTATCCATCGGTATGATTATACGATATGCATCACACAATCTGAGATTCATCTATTCAACCAACACAAAGAACTTCAAAGAGTGCCCCAAATTTTCTACCGGAGAGTCAAAACGAAAACATGTGCCAACCCCTATGCATAAGTTCATGAGGTCACGGAACTCGCAAGTTGATCTCCAAAACATACATCAAGTGGATCACGTGATATCCCATTGTCACCACAGATAAGCACATGCAAGACATACATCAAGTGTTCTCAAATCCTTAAACACTCAATCTGATAAGATAACTTCAAAGGGAAAACTCAATTCATCACAAGAGAGTAGAGGGGGAGAAACATCATAAGAACCAACTATAATAGCAAAGACCGCGATACATCAAGATCGTACCACCTCAAGAACACGAGAGAGAGAGAGATCAAACACATAGCTACTGGTACATACCCTCAGCCCGAGGGTGAACTACTCCCTCCTCGTAACGGAGAGCGCCGGGATGATGAAGATGGCCACCGGAGAGGGATTCCCCCCTTCGGCAGGGTGCCCGAACGGGTCTAGATTGGTTTTTGGTGGTTACAGAGGCTTGCGGCGGCGGAACTCCCAATCTATTCTGCTCCTCGATGTTTGGGGGGTATATGGATATATATTTTAGGAAGAAGTACGTCGGTGGAGCAACGAGGGGCCCACAAGGGTGGAGGGCGCGCCTAGGGGGTGGGCGCGCTCCCCTGCCTCGTGGCTGCCTCGTTGATTGCCTCACGTATACTCCAAGTCTCCTGGATTGCTTCCGTTCCAAAAATAACTCTCCCGAAGGTTTCATTCCATTTGGACTCCGTTTGATATTCCTTTTCTTCGGAACACTAAAATAGGCAAGAAAACATCAATTTTGGATGGGCCTCTGGTTAGTAGGTTAGTCCGAAAAATAATATAAAAGTGTATAATAAAGCCCATAAACATCCAAAATAGATAATATAATAGCATGGAACAATAAAAAAATATAGATACATTGGAGACGTATCAAGCATCCCCATGCTTAATTCCTGCTCGTCCTCGAGTAGGTAAATGATAAAAAAGAATTTTTGATGTGGAATGCTTTCTAACTTATTTCTCATTGTAATTTTTCTTTATTGTGGCATGAATGTTGAGATCCGAAAGATTCAAGATAAAATTTTAAAATTGACATAAAATAATAATACTTCAAGTATACTAACTAAGTAATCATGTTTTCTCAAATTAACATGGCCAAAGAAAGCTATCCTTACAAAATCATATAGTCTGGCTATGCTCTATCTTCATCACACAAAATATTTAAATCATGCACAACCCCGATGACAAGCCAAGCAATTGTTTCATACTTTTGATGTTCTCAAACTTTTTCAATCTTCACGCCATACATGAGTGTGATCCATGGACATAGCACTATAGGTGGAATAGAATAGTGGTTGTGGAGAAGACAAAAGGGAGAAGATAGTCTCACATCAACTAGGCACATCAACGGTCTATGGAGATGCCCATCAATAGATATCAATGTGAGTGAGTAGGGATTTCCATGCAACGGATGCACTAGAGATATAATTCTATGAAAGCTCAAAAAGAAACTAAGTGGGTGTGCATCCAACTTGCTTGCTCATGAAGACCTAGGGCATTTGAGGAAGCCCATCGTTGGAATATACAAGCCAAGTTCTATAATGAAAACTTCCCACTAGTATACGAAAGTGACTACATAGGAGACTCTCTATCATGAAGATCATGGTGCTATTTTGAAGCACAAATGTGGTAAAAGGATTGTAGCATTGCCCCTTCTCTCTTTTTCTCTCTTTTTTTGTTTTTTTTGTTTTTTTGGGCCTTCTCTTTTTTTCGTCCGGAGTCTCATCCCGACTTGTGGGGGAATCATAGTCTCCATCATCCTTTCCTCACTGGGACAATGCTCTAATAATGATGATCATCACACTTTTATTTACTTACAACTCAAGAATTAGAACAAAATATGACTCTATATGAATGCCTCCGGTGGTGTACCGGGATGTGCAATGACTCATGAGTGATATGTATGAAAGAATTATGAACGGTGGCTTTCCAAAAATACGATGTCAACTACATGATCATGCAAAGCAATATGACAATGATGGAGCATGTCATAATAAACGGAACGGTGGAAAGTTGCATGGCAATATATCTCAGAATAGCTATGGAAATGCCATGATAGGTAGGTATGGTGGCTGTTTTGAGGAAGGTATATGCTGCGTTTATGGTACCAGCGAAAGTTGCGCGGTACTAAAGAGGGTAGCAATGTTGGAAGGGTGAGAGTGCATATAATCCATGGACTATACATTAGTCATAAAGAAGTCACATACTTATTGCAAAAATATACTACCTCTCTCTCAGTTTACAGGGCGTGCGCGTACCCCTAGGTCATCAATTTGACCAACCTAATAAAAGTCATATATTACAAAAAATATACCAACATAAACTTCGGAGTTTCTACTTTCAACAGGTATAATTTTTGTGTTATATAGTTTATATTAGGGTGATAAAATTAGCAACCTAGGTATACGCTTAGGACTTGTAAACTGAAACAGAGGTAGTATTAGTTATCAAAACAAATTATTACGGGCATGCTCCTAGGGGGATAGATTGGTAGGAAAAGACCATCGCTCGTCCCCGACCACCACTCATAAGGAAGGCAATCAATGGATAAATCATGCTCCGACTTCATCACATAACGGTTCACCATACGTGCATGCTACGGGAATCACAAACTTTAACACAAGTATCTCTCAAATTCAAAACTACTCAACTAGCATGACTCTAATATCACCATATCCATATCTCAAAACAATTATCAAGTATCAAACTTCTCATAGTATTCAATGCACTTTATATGGAAGTTTTTATTATACCCACCTTGGATGCCCATCATATTAGGACTAGTTTTATAACAAAAGCAAATTACCATGTTGTTCTAAAGACTCTCAAAATAATATAAGTGAAGCATGAGAAATAAATTATTTATATAAAATATAACCACCGCCGTGCTCTAAAAGATATAAGTGAAGCACTAGAGCAAATGACAATCTACTCCGAAAGATATAAGCGAAGCACAATGAGTAGTTGTATAATTATGCAACTGTGAAGACTCTCTAACATTTAAGAATTTCAGATCTTGGTATTTTATTCAAACAGCAAGCAAAACAAAATAAAATTAAATGACGCTGCATGCAAAACACATATTATGTGGCGAATAAAAATATAGCTCAAAGTAAAGTTACCGATGAACGAAGACGAAAGAGGGGATGCATTCCGGGGCACCCCCAAGCTTAGGCTTTTTGGTGTGCTTGGATTTTACCTTGGGGTGCCTTGGGCATCCCCAAGCTTCGGCTCTTGCTACTCCTTATTCCATAGTCCATCGAATCTTTACCCAAAACATGAAAACTTCACAACACAAAGCTTAACAGAAAACTCGTAAGCTCCGTTAGTATAAGAAAATAAATCACCACTTAGGTACTGTTGTGAACTCATTCTAAATTCATATTGGTGTAATATCTACTGTATTCCAACTTATCTATGGTTCATACCCTCCGATACTACTCATAGATTCATCAAAATAAGCAAACAACACATAGAAAACAGAATATGTCAAAAACAGAACAGTCTGTAGTAATCTGGATCAAACGTATACTTATGGAACATATAAAATTATCAAATAATTTTCTGGACGTGAGTAATTTATCTATTAATCATCTTCAAAAAGAATTAACTAAATATCACTCTCAGTAAAACATGGCAGCAAATCTCGTGAGCGCTAAAGTTTATTTTTTTACAGCATGATCGCAAAGACTTTCCCCAAGTCTTCCCAAAGGTTCTACTTGGCACAAACACTAATTAAAAATATAAAACCACATATAAGCAGAGTCTAGATGAATTATATATTAAACAGGAGCAACAAGCAAAGAACAAATATAAAATTGGGTTGCCTCCCAACAAGCGCTATCGTTTAACTCCCCTAGCTAGGCATGATGATTTCAATGATGCTCACATAAAAGATAAGAATTGAAACATAAAGAGAGCATCATGAAGAATATGACTAGCACATTTAAGTCTAACCCACATCCTATGCATAGGGATTTTGTGAGCAAACAACTTATGGGAACAAGAATTAACTTGCATAGGAAGGTAAAACAAGCATAACTTCCGGATTTTAAGCACATAGAGAGGAAACTTGATATTATTGCAATTCCTACAAGAATATATTCCTCCCTCATAATAATTTTCAGTAGCATCATGAATGAATTCAAAAATATAACCATCACATAAAGCATTCTTTTTATGATCTACAAGCATATAAATTTTATTACTCTCCACATAAGCGAATTTCTTCTCATGAATAATAGTGGGAGCAAATGGTAAATTGGATAGGTGCACTAGTTCGGCGAAGAGATGGTGATACAAGTGCAATATGGATAGTAGATAATGTTTTTTGTAATATGAAAATATAAAAACAGCAAGGTAACAAGATGTAATAGTGAGCATAAACGGTATTGCAATGCTAGGAAATAAGGCCCAGGGTTCATACTTTCACTAGTGCAAGTTCTCTCAACAATAATAACATAATTGGATCATATAGCTATCCCTCAACATGCAACAAAGAGTCACTCCAAAGTCACTAATAGCGGAGAACAAATGAAGATATTATGGTAGGGTACGAAACCACCTCAAAATTATCCTTTCTGATCGATCTATTCAAGAGTCCGTAGTTAAATAACACGAAGCTATTCTTTCCGTTTGATCTATCATAGAGTTCGTGCTAGAATAACACCTTAAGACACAAATCAACCAAAACCCTAATGTCACCTAGATACTCCAATGTCACCTCAAGTATCCATGGGTATGATTATACGATATGCATCACACGATCTTAGATTCATCTATTCAACCAACACAAAGAACTTCAAAGAGTGCCCCAAAGTTTCTACCGGAGAGTCAAGACAAAAACGTGTCTCAACCCCTCTGCATAAGTTCACGAGGTCACGGAACTTGCAAGTTGACCACCAAAACATACATCAAGTGGATCACGTGATATACCATTGTCACCATAGATAAGCACTTGCAAGACATACATCAAGTGTTATCAAATCCTTAAAGACTCAATCCGATAAGATAACTTCAAAGGGAAAACTCAGTTCATCACGAGAGAGTAGAGGGGGAGAAACATCATAAGATCCAACTATAATAGCAAAGCTCACGATACATCAAGATCGTACCACCTCAAGAACACGAGAGAGAGAGAGATATCAAACACATAGCTACTGGTACATACCCTCAGCCCCGAGGGTGAACTACTCCCTCCTCGTCATGGAGAGCGCCGAGATGATGAAGATGGCCACCGGAGAGGGATTCCCCCATCCCGCATTGTGCCGTAACGTGTCTAGATTGGTTTTAGTGGCTACAAAGGCTTGCGGCGGCGGAACTCCCGATCTATTCTGCTCCTCGATGTTTGGGGGGTATATGGATATATATAGGAGGAAGAAGTACGTTGGTGGAGCAACAAGGGGCCCACGAGGGTAGGGGCGCGCCCAGGGGTGTGTGCGCGCCCCCTACCTCGTGGCTTCCTCATTAATTGCCTGACGTATACTCCAAGTCTCCTGGATTGCTTCTGTTCCAAAAATAACTCTCCTGAAGGTTTCATTCCGTCTGGACTCCGTTTGATATTCCTTTTCTTTGAAACACTGAAATAGGCAAGAAAACAACAATTTGGGCTGGGCCTCCGGTTAATATGTTAGTCCAAAAAAGAATATAAAAGTGTATAATAAAGCCCATAAACATCCAAAACAGATAATATAATAGCATGGAACAATCAAAAATTATAGATACGTTGGAGACGTATCAGGGGTTAGGAGTGGTTTTTGGAGCCTACGATTGCGAACGATGGTTCCGATCGAGAGGGGGGATAGGTAGGCCTAGGTGGGCTGGTTGTGACTATGTACAAGGCCGAGGGCTACGGGAGAGATGATAGCGAGAGAGACCCAGCAGGAGTTTTCGGAGACCGAAAACGTCCGACGAAAAGACCGGCTATACTGCCGCCATAGTTATCCGTTGGGGCGTTAAACGGACTCCAAATGCGATGAAACTTGGCAGGCGGCCTATCTACACTATAACAACACCACATGCCATCTTTCAACCCATTCCGAGAACATTTTTCTGCCACTTATAAAATACTATTTCGAACGTGCTGCGGGCGCGTGCAAGTGTGTCTGGGCTCAGAACGGACAACGGAAGAACTGGGGGACCCGAACGGATGCAAGTTTTGAAAACATGATGATGCAATGCACATGATGACATGGAAAGATGCAACACGCAAGCGAATGACAAGGCAACAACAACGAATAACTGGAAGACACCTGGCGCAACGGTCTCGTGGCGTTACAGACGGCTCCTGCCGGGATTGACTCCTTGAGACGTGTCGGTAACCTACAACTCTTCCTCTGCTATCTGAAGCTTGTTAATAACTACTGGGAAAACAGATTCAACCCGGCCCCGCCATCCACTTGCATCTTTGTGTCCTTGAGGTTGGGAATTGTTGGGGAAACCAACAATGGCAAACATCCTACTGCAGTGGTTCGGCAAGGGTGGTCCTCCTCATCAAAGATGATGGTAGTGCGGGACCATTTGAGCAGCTTCCGAGCCTCCGGCACTGGCTCCACAACATTGACCTCTCGGGCCCATCACTTGAGCTGGCGATGGGAGGAGTGCAAGGACGCACCCCCATCAATGCACATGGCATTAGTGGCCCTATGAAATTCTTGCTCACTGGCTTCCTCTTCATTCCCTCCATCACTCAGATCATCACAGGTTTCCTTCTCTTGGCCCCGGGCGGGTTTTCCTTTTTTCCGAAAGGGTTTGCTGGGGCGGTTAGCTTCACCACCTCGGCCCTTTCCGCCAGCAGCATTCTAACCTTTCTCCTTATCACGCTTATTATACTCTATTCTCTCTCTTGACAAGCTGCTCAACTTGATAACATCCATGGACGTCGTGGCCCCTGGTCTGATGGATCTTGCAGTACGACCCTTCACCTTTCCCGGCTTTCTGCAAATCAGCGGTTTCCCGGTAGGCAGTGCACATCGCAACTTCCTAGCCGGGGGCCTCAGCCTTGGCCTTCTTATCGGTACTAGGCGTGCCAGAACCTTCCACAGTCATCACTCTCTTATCTATTGGCTTCTTGTTGCGTTTCTTGCCCTTTCTTTGACTGGTTGATTCATCTTCTTCCTCTGAATCAACATTGATGCAATCCTCCTCTCCGGGCAAGTTCCTTCCTTCCTCCATCCGAGCACACTTATCCACTAGTGTGTACAGCTCCTTCACAGTCTTGGGAAACCGCACCTTCATCTTAGAATGAATGCGACGGTTGCGCACATTGGACTGGAAGGCTGCTATAACAGCTGTAGGATGGATATTCGGAATATTCCTATGGACTTTACTAAATCTTTGCAAATACTTACGGAGATTTTCTCCTTCTTTCTGCTGGAGAACTTGTAGGTCGCTGGGCCTGCTGGGCTCCTGGTGGCCACCGGTGAAGGCATCGATGAACTCGAGGTACAGGTCTGCCATGATGAAATGGAGTTTCCAGCAGGTGCATCAGCCAAGATCTCACATTAGACTTTAGAGCCAACAGGAAGTAGTTGGCGAACACCATCTCATCTCTCCCCCGGCGGCCTGAACAGCTATGGTGTAGATACTCAGGAATTCTACCGGGTTCAGCCTCCCGTCGTACTTCTTGGGTATCTCTAGCTTGAACGTGCAGACGGACGGCCAGCGGACTTGCTGCCGCTCGCGTGTAAAGGCAGGGTGATACGTCTCCAACGTATCTATAATTTTTGATTGCTCCATGCTATATTATCTACTGTTTTGGACATTATTGGGCTTTATTATCCACTTTTATATTATTTTTGGGACTAACCTATTAACCGGAGGCCCATCCCAGAATTCCTGTTTTTTTCCTGTTTTAGGGTTTCGAAGAAAAGGAATATCAAACGGATTCCAAACGGAATGAAACCTTCGGAAACGTGATTTTCTCATCAGATAAGATCCAGGAGACTTGGACCCTCCGTCAAGAAAGCCACGAGGCAGTCACGATGGTGGAGGGCGCGCCCCCTGCCTCGTGGGCCCCTCGAAGCTCCACCGACGTACTTCTTCCTCCTATATATATCCACGTACCCCCAAACGATCAGATATGGAGCAAAAAAAATCTAATTCCACCACCGCAACTTTCTGTATCCACGAGATCCCATCTTGGGGCCTGTTCCGGAGCTCCGCCGGAGGGGGCATCGATCACGGAGGGCATCTACATCATCATCCAAGCCCCTCCGATGAAGTGTGAGTAGTTTACTTCAGACCTACGGGTCCATAGCTAGTAGCTAGATGGCTTCTTCTCTCTTTTTGGATCTCAATACAATGTTCTCCCCCTCTATCATGGAGATCTATTCGATGTAATCTTCTTTTTGAGGTGTGTTTGTTGAGATCGATGAATTGTGGGTTTATGATCCAGTCTATCTCTGAATAATATTTGAATCTTCTCTGAATTCTTTTATGTATGATTGGTTATCTTTGCAAGTCTCTTCGAATTATCAGTTTGGTTTGGCCTAGTAGATTGGTTGTTCTTGCCATGGGAGAAGTTGTCACATCCCTAGTTACGGTATGACCTAGGCTACCCTTCATGTTTGCATCATGTTTAAATTCCATTTAAAATTGAAATGGGGATTTGTGAAACCCTCAGAATCATTTCTGAAAATGATCCAAGTAAAAATTGCTCCAAAAGGGTCCAAGAAAATGCTGATGTTGCTCTCTGAAAATATTGGACAGAGATAAGAATCAAATCTATATTTTTAAGAGCTCATAAGTATTTATTTTGGGCATTTGGAATTAATCCAGTAATTATTTGCTTTGGATATATATTTGCTATATATATAATATATGTCCAAAAATTCTGAATTTTGGTGAGGGGCTTTGGATTAATCCCTTAGGTCCTTGCAAAATTTGAGAGAATTAAATAAAATTGATTTAGTATTTTACTAAATCAGAAACAAATGTTAGAAAATAGAAAATAGAAATAAAAGACAGAGGAGAGAGGTACGGCTTACGTGGCACTCACCTGACATGGCCCAGCACGGCCCAGCCCACCAGAGCCAGGCGGCAGTCGTCTCCTTCCTTGCCAGGAGGACGACGACGTGGCGCACGCACAGGAGGCGAAGCCACCTCCTGCTTCCACCTTGTGCTGCCTCCCTCGTCCTCACTCGAGCGCCACGGAGTCGCCCACAACCCCCTGGTAACTCTCCCCCTCTCTCCTGTGCCTATCCCTCGTCTGTCCCCCTTCCCAAGGCACCACCGAGCGAAGCTCGTCGCCGCCGCTCACCGTCGCCGCCGCTCACCGTCGTCTGTCCCCCTTCCCCATGCCGAGCCCCGTTGTCGTGTCCCACTGGTACACCGTCGAGCACCGCCTCACCAAGACGAAGGTCACATCGCCGGACTCCCTGTGATGACGCCTCCGAGCTCGTCACTGCCGCATCTGCCGCTGGACTTCTCCCGTCGATCAGCGTCGTCCAGTGCCTCCCCGAGCTCAACGACGGCGCCGTTCGAATCTCTGTGAGCCCCGCCGTCATCTCCCCCTCCTCCCCTTGTTGCGCCTGCCCTCTACGCCGTAGCCCCGCCATGGCCGAGAGCTTCTCACCGTCATGCTCGTCCCTGCTGTTGCTAGCAAGCCATGACGACAAAACCGAGCTCGCAGACTTCTTCCACGTGCTGCGTAGATGCCTCTAGGCTGCTCAGCTCCCTCGCCCGCGAGCTCTAGCCCTCCCAGCCGCAACCACCGAGCTCCGACCGCCGCCTAGAGCCCCGCTCTGGCGAGCTCCGGCGCCCCTGCAGCCTCCCACCAGCTCCCCTGGATGCGGGCGACGACGGGCTACGCCCCAGTGGTCTTCGCGCGTCCATACGCCGCTCGTAGCACAAGTCCAGCGAGTCACCGCTGCGCTATTGGTCGCCGCCGGCCCGAACTCCGGCGAGCTGACGTGGCATCATAGTTGGGCACTAACTACCCCCCTAGAGACACTGACAGTGGGCCCCAGTGCCACTAAGCTAAATTAGATTAGAAATAACCCCTCCGTTTAACACTGTGACACTGACGTGTGGACCCACACGTCAGGTTTGACCTGGTTAGCTGCCTTTGACATGCTGACGCAATGCTGTTGTCATGCTAACGCAATGCTGCTGTCATGCTGACGCAATATCTCATTTTCTGGTTTTAAAATAAACCAGGAAATTCCAGAAATTAGCCAAAACTTCAAAAATTCATAGAAATTCAACCGTAGCTCAGATTGAAATAATTTATATATGAAAAATTATCAGAAAAATTCAATCTATCCATCTGTACCATTTTGATGCATGACAAACCAACCAATACATGCTGTATATATGAAAACACACTTATGGCATATTTAAGAGCTTATTTTGGAGTTGCATTTGAACCTTTGGTTCAAATGGACCTCAACCAAATGAATGCTAGTTGCATTAACTCAAACAACATCACATACTCATGCCATGTTCATGCATCATATTGTTGCATATGCTTGTGTTTGATTTTCGACACCGTTCCTTCTCGATAGGTCCTGCTCCGGAGACCAATCCAGAGTACCTGTCAGTGGAACAGTGCCCCCTGTTGATATACCAGGCAAGCAAACCCCCTTGTTCATTCCTATACAATCCTACTCTCTTGCTCCTGCTCCCATTTATTGCATTAGGACAACAACGATTTAAATGCTACTGTATGCTGTGGTAGTTGAACCTATTCCTCTGCATGACCTATCATTGCCACAGTAAATAGTTAAAACCCACTAGCATGTGTAGGAGTTGATTGAGCCATGTTGTGTTCCTACCATGCCATGCCTGCTATTACCTAGAGTTGTGTCAGGTCTGATTCATTGGGAATGAATTGGAGTGAAATGCTATGTTCTGATGCTGCGAGTTAAGTGTGCGAACATGATTTGGTAAAGGTAGCGGTGAGAGGCCATGTAGGAGTACATGGTGGGTTGTCTCACTTGAAACGTCCCTAAGAACCGAGTTCTGTGTATGTTGTCCAAGGACTAGCTACTACCACACATTGGGTTCCGGTAACTCGACCCCTCTCGACTTATTAGCCAACTTGATCTCTGTTCAGGAGTTGCAAATAGTTTCTGGTGTTTGTAGGTAGTGCTATTTTTCTACCAAGTGGCACCCGACAGGGTGGACTTGGGACAGACTAGGCACACATGGCCCGGTGTACCGAGTGGCACCCGGATGGTGGGCTCGGGAACCCTGTACACATCGTTTGGGGCCGTGAGCGAAACCACGACCGGATCTCCTTGCGGATGGAACCAGATTAGGCGATAAACCTGGACTAGAGTCTTGCGTGGTTAGTCAGGTCGTGGCCGACACCCTCGCCAGGCTTCCGCTTGAAGGTTGCCAAGATACATGACGTGTATATGGTGATAAGTGGTGAGAGCGTGTGTGAAGAAGTACACCCCTGCAGGGTTATCATGATCTATTCGAATAGCCGTGTCCTCAGTTATGGACTTCTTGGATGCTTACGTGGTACATAAACAACTTAAAGTGGATACTCTAAAATGCTCAAGACAAGTGTGAGTGATATGGATGGCCTTCTCGTGGAGAGACGGGGATGAATCCATAGTGGTGTATTGATGTGGTGAGTAGTGGACTCGTGTGCGCTGCCTCATCTCAAAGAAGTTTCTCGTTGTCGTAGAACAGGATAGCCACTGAGTCAAAGCTGGATTGCTGCAACTAAACCCCACATTACCTTCTTGATACAAATGCATGTATGATAGGATCTGATGTAAGTCTTGTTGAGTACCTTTGTACTCACGTTTGCTTTATTTATGTTTTGCAGGTGAGACATCTGTCTCACTAGGTGTACCGCTTGGACTTTGATGAGTAGCTTGTTACCTCAGCTACGATCTTGTACCCTTGGGAGGGTCTTGTAGATAGTCAGGCTTCTCAGCCTATTTCTTTTGTAGTTGTCTGTACTCAGACATGTAATGCTTTCATTGCTTGTATGCTCTGAATGATGGGTCATGTGACCCCTGTTTGTACTTAATGCTATGTGGCTCTTCTGGGCCTTTATCTATATGAGTTTGCGTTATGTTGTGATGCCATGTTGTACAGCACATACTTGCATGTTATGCATACGTGTGACGTGTATTGCTATGTGTGGGATCCGACAATCTAGTTGTTTATCCTTGGCAGCCTCTCTTATGGGGAAATGTAGTCTAGTACTTCCTTGAGCCATAGTAGTCCGTTACAGCCCGGTTCACCGGAGTCCTGCTAGCCCAGCACTACTGCTCAGGACACTTGACTGGCCGGCATGTGTTTCACTTTGTTCCTGTGTCTGTCCCTTCGGGGAAATGTCACGCGGTGACATCTGGAGTCCTGCCTAGCCTGCTACACCCCGGGTTCCCCGTAGTCCTGTTAGCCCAGTGCTACAGCCCGGATTCACACGCTGCTGACCGATATGCTCGATGTGAATCATGTATGCCTGTCCCCATAGGTTAGTGCCGCTTTGGGTTCACGACTAGCCATGTTGGCCCAGGTTCTCTGTCATATGGATGCTAGCGACACAATCATATATGTGAGCCAAAAGGCGCAAACGGTCCCGGGCCAGGGTAAGGCGACACCCGTGGGGATACCGTGCGTGAGGCTGCAAAGTGATATGAGGTGTTACCGGCTAGATCGGTGTGACTTGCAATCGGGGTCCCGACAGCTTTGGTATCAGAGCCTGATTGCCTGTAGGATTACCAAGCCAACCTAGTCGAAGTTGAGTCTAGAAATTCTATAGCTATATAGAGGAATTGATTGTGGAAGGGAAGCTAAGGCTCTTTTTACACCTTATGCCTCATGCCTTCTGATCTGAGTCATCCTATCTTTCCTATGGGGTTAAGGAACTAGGCTTTCTCTTCCGTCTATCAGGATCACGTGTTACTACTCCGTAGTCTCTAAGGTTTGGTTGATCTGAGTCTTATCCCAGTTTGAGTACCTTCGGTGTAGCCTATTTAGTAATATCTCAGAACCTTGGGTGATGATGTTGAGTTTGGTGCTGCCCCATCATTTGTAGGATGTCTCATTTTGAGCATTTTACTGCCGTTATGCTGCCGGAATAGTCCGAGGAGTTCAAGGGATAGTATTTTCCTCGTACTATATTCTACATCCTTATGATGATGCTGAATCCATCCTTTGTTTCCTTGGTTGGTTCTTCAGGATGTCGTCAGTTAACCGAAGTTCTGTTGCTCGTAGCCGGAACCACGGAGATGGTAGGGATGAGGATCCTCTCGACCAGCCTTCATTGGCAGAGTTCATGTTAGAGATGGAGAAGAACAAGCGAGAGTCTAAACGCTTGTTAGCACGTATTGAGGAGAACACCTCCCATCAGCACAAAGAGTCAGCGACCATCTATGATTTCATTGGTCTGAAACCACCTACCTTCCATCATTCCATTGAACCACTCGATGCAGATGACTAGCTCCGTAGTATCACACACAAGCTGCTAGTATTTGGTGGCAGACTTTTGAGGCTATGCTTCCAGCTGGCCATATAACCACCTGGAGAGATTTCACCGAGGCTTTTTGCGAGCATCACATTCCTCAGGCTCTCATCGACCGCGAGATAGAAGAGTTCTGTAGTTTCACCCGGAGTAAGATGGTTGTTGATGCTTACAGTAGAGAGTTTGAGAACCTTGCCCGCTATGCTACAGAAGAGGTGTCCACGGACGCCAAGAAGCAGGCTAGGTTCCGGAAGGGTCTCAACCCCAAGTTGCGTCGTGATCTCCACTTGCATCATTGCAATACATTACAGGCTCTTGTGAACAAGGCCATTAATGTAGAGACAGCTCAACTCACTTACGAGGAGTCTCGTAAGCACAACCATGGTTTGGATTCTTCCTCCGGTTCTACTTCTTAGAAGCGCCGGATTTGGGTTCCGAACAACGCTCTTCCACCCGGTTATTCACCGAGGCCCTCTTACGTGGCACCTCACCCAGTTCAGTTACATGCTCCACCCAGGCCTATTGGTAGACCGCTTGTCAATGCAGGTCCACGTCCTACTTCAGGGACTTGTTTCACATGCGGAGAGCCAGGACACTATCCACGTGACTGCTCTCAAACAATGACCCTCCACCCCAGCCTGAGAAGTCTGTTGGCCGTGGTAAGCCACCATGCAAGATGATTTGTGTCAAGTCAGCTCCCACTGAATGTGGATGTGTGCATCACGTCTCAACTAAAGACGCTCATGATGATCCGGATGTCGTTCTTGGTACACTCCTTGTCAATTGCCATCCAGCTTCGGTTTTGTTCGATACCGGAGCATCTCACTCCTTCATGGATTCTGTTTTTGACAGATTCTGTTTTCCGTGTGTTGTTTTCTTATTTTGATAAATCTATGGCTAGTAAAATAGTTTATAATCCATAGAGAAGTTGGAATACATTAGGTATAACACCCATATAAATAAAGAATGAGTTCATTACAGTACCTTGAAGTGGTCATTTGTTTTCTTTTGCTAACGGAGCTCACAAGTTTTCTACTTTAAGTTTTGTGTTGTGAAGTTTTCAAATTTTGGGTGAATACTTGTGATGGATTATGGAACAAGGAGTGGAAAGAGCCTAAGGTTGGGGATGCCCATGGCACCCCCAAGATAATCCAGGGACACCAAAAAGTCAAAGCTTGGGGATGCCCCGGAAGGCATCCCCTCTTTTTCGTCTACTTCTATCGGTAACTTTACTTGGAGCTATATTTTTATTCACCACATGATATATGTTTTTCTTGGAGAGTCTTTTATATTTGAGGATTTGCTTATTAGTTTACCACAATCATCCTTGCTGTACACACCTTTTGAGAGAGCCATACATAATTTGGAATTTGATAGAATACTCTATGTGCTTCACTTATATCTTTTGAGTCATATAATTTTGCTCTAGTGCCTCACTTATATCTTTTAGAGAACGGTGGTGGATTTGTTTTATAGAAACTATTGATCTCTCATGCTTCACTTAGATTATTGTGAGAGTCTTTATAGCATGGTAATTTTCTAAATAATAATATGTTTGGTATTCAAGATTTGTAAAACTTTCTTTTGAGTGCGTTGAATACTAAGAAAAAAATTGATGCTTGATAATTGTTTTGAGATATGAGGATGGTGATATTAGAGTCATGCTAGTTGAGTAGTTGTGAATTTGAGAAATGCTCGTGTTAAAGTTTGTGATTCCCGTAGGATGCACGTATGGTGAACCGTTATGTGATGAAGTCGGAGCATGATTTATTTATTGATTGTCTTCCTCATGAGTGGCGGTCGGGGACGAGCGATGGTCTTTTCCTACCATTCTATCCCCCTAGGAGCATGCGCGTAATACTTTGCTTTGATAACTTCTAGATTTTTGCAATAAGTATATGAGTTCTTTATGACTAATGTTGAGTCCATGGATTATACGCACTCTCACCCTTCCACCTTTGCTAGCCTCTCTAATACCACACACTTTTCGCCGGAATCATACACCCACCAAATACCTTCCTCAAAAAGGCCACCATACCTACCTATCATGGCATTTCCATAGCCATTCCGAGATATATTGCCATGCAACTTTCCACCATTCCGTTCCTTATGACACGCTCCATCATTGTCATATTGCTAGCATGATCATGAAGTTGACATCGTACTTATGGGAAAGCCACCGTTCATAATTCTTTCATACATGTCACTCTTGATTCATTGCATATCCCGGTACACTGCCAGAGGCATTCATATAGAGTCATATTTTGTTCCAAATATCGAGTTGTAATTGTTGAGTTGTAAGAAAAATAAAAGTGTGATGATCATCATTTTTAGAGCATTGTCCCAAGCGAGGAAAGGATGATGGAGACTAGGATTCCCCCACAAGTCGGGATGAGACTCCGGATGAAAAAAAGAGGCCATAAAAAAAAGAGAAGGCCCAAACAAAAAATGAGAGGAAAAGAGAGAAGGGACAATGTTACTATCCTTTTACCACACTTGTGCTTCAAAGTAGCACCATGATCTTCATGATAGAGAGTCTCTCATTATGTCACTTTCATATACCAGTGGCAATTTTTCATTATAAAACTTGGCCTGTATATTCCAATGATGGACTTCCTCAAAATGCCCTAGGTCTTCGTGAGCAAGCGAATTGGATGCACACCCACTTAGTTTCTTTTGAGCTTTCATATACTTATAGCTCTAGTGCATCCGTTGCATGGCAATCCCTACTCACTCACATTGATATCTATTGATGGGCATCTCCATAGCCCGTTGATACGCCTAGTTGATGTGAGATTATCTTATCCCTTTTTGTCTTCTCTACAACCACCATTCTATTCCACATATAGTGCTATATCCATGGCCCACGCTCATGTATTGCGTGAAGATCGAAAAAGTTTTGAAAATGTCAAAAGTATGAATCAATTGCTTGGCTTGTCATCGGGGTTGTGCATGATTTAAATACTTTGTGTGGTGAAGATAGAGCATAGCCAGACTATATGATTTTGTAGGGATAGCTTTCTTTGGCCGTGTTATTTTGAGAAGACATAATTGCTTTGTTAGTATGCTTGAAGTATTATTATTTTTATGTCAACATGAACTTTTGTCTTGAATCTTTTGAATCTGAATATTCATACCACAATTAAGAAGATTTACATTGAAATTATGCCAAGTAGCACTCCGCATCAAAAATTCTGTTTTTATCATTTACCTACTCGAGGACGAGCAGGAATTAAGCTTGGGGATGCTTGATACGTCTCCAACGTATCTATAATTTTTGATTGCTCCATGCTATATTATCTACTGTTTTGGACATTATTGGGCTTTATTATCCACTTTTATATTATTTTTGGGACTAACCTATTAACCGGAGGCCCAGCCCAGAATTGCTATTTTTTGCCGGTTTTAGGGTTTCGAAGAAAAGGAATATCAAACGGAGTCCAAACGGAATGAAACCTTCGGAAACGTGATTTTCTCATCAGATAAGATCCAGGAGACTTGGACCCTCCGTCAAGAAAGCCACAAGGCGGTCACGAGGGTGGAGGGCGCCCCCCTAGGGCGCGCCCCATGCATCGTCGGCCCCTCAAAGCTCCACCGACGTACTTCTTCCTCCTATATATATCCACGTACCCCCAAAAGATCAGATACGGAGCAAAAAAACCAAATTCCACCGCCGCAATTTTCTGTATCCACGAGATCCCATCTTGGGGCCTGTTCCGGAGCTCCGCCGGAGGGGGCATCGATCACGGAGGGCTTCTACATCATCATCCAAGCCCCTTCGATGAAGTGTGAGTAGTTTACTTCAGACCTACGGGTCCATAGCTAGTACCTAGATGGCTTCTTCTCTCTTTTTGGATCTCAATACAATGTTCTCCCCCTCTCTCGTGGAGATCTATTCAATGTAATCTTCTTTTTGCGGTGTGTTTGTTGAGACCGATGAATTGTGGGTTTATGATCCAGTCTATCTATGAATAATATTTGAATCTTTTCTGAATTCTTTTATGTATGATTGGTTATCTTTGCAAGTCTCTTGGAATTATTAGTTTGGTTTGGCCTACTAGATTGGTTGTTCTTGCCATGGGAGAAGTGCTTAGCTTTGGGTTCGATCTTGCGGTGTCCTTTCCCAGTGACAGGAGGGGCAGCAAGGCACGTATTGTATCGTTGCCATCGAGGATAACAAGATGGGGTTTTTATCATATTGCATGAAACTATCCCTCTACATCATGTCATCTTGCTTAAGGTGTTACTCTGTTTTTAACTTAATACTCTAGATGCATGCTGGATAGCGGTCGATGAGTGGAGTAATAGTAGTAGATGCAGAATCGTTTCGGTCTACTTGTCTCGGACGTGATGCCTATATACATGATCATACCTAGATATTCTCATAACTATGCTCAATTCTGTCAATTTCTCAACAATAATTTGTTCACCCACGATAGAATACTTATGCTCTTGAGAGAAGCCACTAGTGAAACCTATGGCCCCCGGGTCTCTTTCTCATCATATCAATCTCGATCACTTTATTATTGCTTTGCTTTTACTTTTCTTTTACTTTTTACTTAGCATCTCTATACCAAAAATACCAAAATATTATTTATCATCTCTATCAGATCTCACTTTCGTAAGTGACCGTGAAGGGATTGACAACCCCTAAGCGCGTTGGTTCCCTTGAGTTATTGTTTTTGTGTAGGTACGAGGGACTCCAGCGTAGCCTCCTACTGGATTGATACCTTGGTTCTCAAAAACTGAGGGAAATACTTAAGCTACTTTGCTGCATCATCCTCTCCTCTTAGGGGAAATCCAACGCAGTGCTCAAGAGGTAGCATAGGGCAGCGGACCTCTAAAGGTAGGCACCCGCCAACACCGAACTCAGGCTCGTCGACGTTGAGGCCGCAGCACCTGTCGGTCTGGCGGAGGTCGTCGAGCGGCCGTCCCCCGACAGCGCCCGTGTCTCCCCGCCCCTATCTTCTGGGGTCCATCATTGGCCCGGACAAGCTCGACGTTTGGAAGAGGCCATCGAGATGTCATCGGGATCTTAATCTTGCTTCGCCCGTTCCTGCTACCTTGGTGGGGACTGCACGGTAGGGATATCCCCCTCCGTTCGGCCAGAAGTACGAGCAGTCGTCATCACTTGGGGAGGTCATGGCAGGCCAGCGTGCCGCGAGCCCCCAGCCTTAGCGAAACCGAGCAGACTCTGGATGGTGGCACGCCATTTATCCATTTTCTCGGCTGCTGGAGGGAACCTTAGTAGCAGCTAGGCCTGTGCCATAGCCTCCATGGCTTTGCTTGGCATGGAAGTTGATGACCTCAACCTCATCGTCGCCTGGCTCCTGACGGTGACCGTGGCGGGGACGGCGGTGGCGCGCCCGCGCTTCGGTGGGGCGGCCACCTGGGCAGCGGGGTTGCACGATGATGGCGCTCGAGGGTCCACGGCTCCGTCGGTGGGAGGAAGGGTTGTAAATGGAGTCACCCTCCCGTCCATACCTTGCGGAGCTTGACCGTCGAAATGTTGCTGAAGTTGTTCTCCTCCGAAGCCTCCAACCCCTATGCCTACCGCAGGGGGAGTGGCAACGGTGCCACCTGCTCTTGCCATGCCCCAAGCAGCGCTCACGTCCTCACTTGTCCCCGTATCCCCCGCGGCATCTAAGGTCGCCGGCGGCGAAGCCTTCGAGGTGGATGGCTGGGCCGAAGGGCCAGACTTCTTCTTCTTGGGCGCCATGGTCGATGGCATTGGCGAAGATGAAGATGGCGATGAAGATGACGTGATGCGCGCACTTTCAGGTTCGCACAAGCGAGCCCCCTACCTGGCGCACCAAAGATGTCGCGGGACATCCGTGGCCAACTATGGGACCGGGCGGCCCCTTGCTGGTTTGGCGGGGGACTTCGCGTTGCACAAAGAGCAGACTAGCGTGCGGCAGCACGATAGATAGAACACAAGCAATTTACCCAGGTTCTGGTCGCCGCAAGGCGTAACACCCTACTCCTGCTTTGGTGTATTGATGGTGAAAATTAACGTGGTGGTGTGTGGTACACTTGCCCGGCAAGGCCTGCCTTAGGGCTACGGTGACCACAAGCGTATGGTGGCTTGGGTTTGTCAAGTTTCCAGCCCTCCAACCCCCTCCTACGACTGCCATAGGCCTCCTTTTATAGATTAAGGGGTCACCACAGTGGCAAAACAGTCATTACCTACTGATATGATAGCAAATAGTGCTATCATACCCAACTCTGCGGGCTGGCAGGGTGCATTAAATGCACCGCTCAGTGTCACATCATTAGCTGCCTGGGAAGGCCTGCCGGGCTTATCTCGCCAGCTCCGCATTTGTTCTCTTAACACGTAGCTGGACGGGTGTCACCTGTGGGTTTCTTCTGTAGGAGATGGCTGCCATGTGGCAAATGCTGCCACTTAATCACATTGCAGCTTGACACCGCACTGATTGACGACGTGGGTCGTACTTGCGCGGTTGGCGGGGTGGTTCAGGCCCCGCATGCCTCGGTAGGTGCTGTCGGGGAGTCTTGGTTGCTTGCTTCAGGTGGTGGCCTGGCCCCTTGTCGGGCTCGCCTGCCCAGCGAGGGACGCTCTTTCCTCGTACATATCTTGTTCTCTGATCCATCCTTTGTCCTCCTTGGTTGCATACAGGTTCTTCAAATCTCATGGGCCTTCAATCCCTATATTGAGTTGGTGCATCAATCCTGATCTTGTACCTGTGCATAATTGGGCAACAAACCCAGGGTTTGTTGCACCGACAGCTTCATCACCACCATCATCTTCTTCACCACCAAAATAGAACTGAGTACCGGGTATGGACACTCCCCTTGGCTTTCGCCAAGCCTGGGGGAGTTTCCCCAGTATCGTATCATCCCACTATATTTTTACTTTTACTTATTTTAGTTTCATCTTTTCTTTAGATGAATAAAAGTTTAGTTTGATCCTTTCTTCTTTTGAGAGTTTGCTTAGTGATCTATCTTTGTAATCATGTGCAACTTATATAATAAAGTTTAGTGTGATTTTTTGCTTTCTTTTCTCTCATGCTGCAAATTAAAGAAAAGAAATAAGAAAGGAAAAAAGAGAACGGAAATAAATAAAGAAAATATTATATACTAATCCTATGGTAGGTGATGGCACCACATAAGGAAAAGTATAAGTAGAAAATTTTATTAGGGACTGAAAAACATAGCATTAGTCAATGATGCAACTCATGAAAGAATTAATAAAGGAAAAGAAGATTCACATATAAATATACTATCCTAGAATTTTTTTGTGATTGTGAGCCCTCATCAAATTATTATATGCCAAAATTGTTGACGCTAGACAAGGAAGACAACTTAATGATTTATGTTTGTTCATATTCACACAGAAGTCATATTGTCATGGATCCATTAACATGTGGTGCTTGCCCCCTATCTTTGCTAGCCAAAAATTCCTCACTAAGTAGAGATACTACTTGTGCATCCAAAAACCCTTAAACCCAAATCTCTCATTTTCAAGAGTCCACCATACCTACCTAGGGATTGAGCAAGATCCCTGAAGGAAGTTGTCATCGGTGCAAAAAGGCAATAAAAATTGCTTCTAAAAGTGTGAGATCATTTAGTGTAAGAGAAAATTGAGTGTTGCACGAACTTGTGATCGTGAAGAATAAAAGCGACATACTGCATAATAAAGGTCGCTATCACAAGGGGCAATGTAACATGATGTTCTTTTGCACTAAGGGATTGAGCATACAAACAAATAAGCGCATGGCAACCTCTGCTTCCTTCTGTGAAGGGCCTATCTTTTTCTTTTATGTAAGAGTCAAAGTTTTTCTCTCTACTCCTTTTATTTTTCTCCTTTGGCAAGCATCATGTGGTGAGGAAAGATCTAGGCACATATGCCCAGTTGAATGTGGGTGGCATGAGTTATTATTGTTGACATCACCCTTGAGGTGAGTACGTTGGGAGGCAAAACTATAAGCCCCTATCTTTTTATGTGTCCGGTTGAAACGTTTTGCTCATGTGTACGCGGTGAGTGTTAGCAATCATAGAAGACTATATGATGGTTGAGTATGTGGACTTGCCTAAAGGCTCCGACACATGACCCTTCCTGAAAAGATGATGAATTGTAGTTGCAAAGTTAACTGAGAACATAGTTTGTTGGTTTCTAATAGAGTTTTTGCTTTATACTTCAATTGTGTGAACTATTACTTATTCATGAGAAGTATGTCATAAAAGTTCTACGATTAAAGTCATATGTTTAATTTTGTTGCTGTTATAATAATCAACATGATGCTTCTATGTTTGTATTTTGTTTTTATCGACGCCTCTCTCTCAAAGCATGTGGACCTGTTTTTCGATTTTGGTTTTCGCTTGAGGACAAGCGAGGTCTAAGCTTGGGGGAGTTGATACGTCCATTTTGCATCATGTTTTCTTACTATTATTTTTGATGTTTTTACCCATAATAATGCTTTTTGGAGTAATTCTAATCAAGGTAGTCAGAGTCGGGGTTCGGAGTCGGATCGGTTTTCCTCAGACAGAATCGAGTTGTAAGATCAAGTCGTGGAATCGAGGATTCTACTAGATTTACTCAAATAAAATATTTTGTATGCACACAAGAAATTTATATGGTTTCTATAGATTTTTGACACTAAATATGGTGCAAAGAATACACACATCAATGTTAGTTGTATTCCACTTCTTTTTATGGCTAACCTACCATCTAGCTCGCATGTATGGAACATATATGAGAGCGAAATATATAGAACATTTAAACCTTCAATGCAGGAAATTTACTTATGTTATTTTTAGAGTGCGTGAGTAGTCGATCACTTATCTATCTGACCTACAGTGTTAAACCTTGAAGGGTCTTGCTCTCCTTCTCCGATCAATCTTGAAGCATCCTCCTTTTCACGCCCAATCCATATGCCGACAATCATGATCCTCAATTTCAACCTAGGGTTTCTAAGAGCTAGATCAAAGGTGTCTATGGCTGAGTATTTGGACTTGGGAGGGGAATAAAGGACCATGAGGTATATGAAAAGGTGTTTGGATGATGGCATACTATTTTGCTAAAACTAAACACACGGCTTAGATAAGTTAGTAGAATCAGATGTGCACAACCCACTTGGGCGCGCCAGGGAGCCCAAGCGCGTCCTGGTGGGTTGTGCTCTCCTTGGCCCACCTCTGGTGCCCATCTTTTGGTATATAAGTCATTTTGACCTAGAAAAAATAAGGAGAGGACTTTCGGTACGGAACACAGCCATCCCAAGGCGGAACTTGGGCAGGAGTAGTTTTGCACTCCGGTGAGCGATTCCGCCGGGGGAACTTCTCACCCGGAGGGGGAAATCATCGTCATCATCATCACCAACAACTCTCCCATCTTGGGGAGGGCAATCTCCATCAACATCTTCAACAAAACCATCTCCTCTCAAACCGTAGTTCATCTCTTGTGTTCAATCTTGTTACCAGAACTATAGATTGGTGCTTGTGGGTGACTAGTAGTGTTGATTACATCTTGTAGTTGATTACTATATGGTTTATTTGGTGGAAGATTATATGTTCAGATCCAATATGCTATTTAATACCCCTCTGATCATGAGCATGCTTTTCATTTGTGAGTAGTTACCTTTGTTCTTGAGGTCACTGGAGAAATCATGTTGCAACTAATCATGTGAATTTGATATGTGTTCGATATTTTGATAGTATGTATATTGTGATTCCCTTAGTGGTGTCATGTGAACGTCGACTACATGACACTTCACCATATTTGGGCCCAAGGGAATGCATTGTGGAGTATCAATTAGATGATGGGTTGCGAGAGTGACAGAAGATTAAACCCATTTTATGAGCTATTCCGTAAGGGACTGATTGGATCCAAATGTTTATTGCTATGGTTAGACTTTATTCTTAATACTTTTCTCGTAGTTGCGGATGCTTGTGGGACGGTTAATCAAAAGTAGGTGGTTTGTTCAATTAAGAACAACACCTAAGCACTTGTCCACCCATATATCAAATTATCAAAGTACCGAACACGAATTAAACCAACATGATGTAAGTGACTAGATGAAATTCCCGTGTACCCTCAAGAATGCTTTGCTTATCATAAGAGACCATTTTGGCCTTTCCTTTGCCTCAAAAGGATTGGGATACCTTGCTGCACTTTTGTTACTACTATCGTCACTTGCTCATTACAAACTACCTTGCTATCAAACTACTCTGCTACTTACAATTGAAGCACTTGCAGACATTACCTTGCTAGAAACCACTTGTCATTTCCTTCTGCTCCTGGTTGGGTTTGACACTCTTACTAAACGAAAAGAGCTACAATTGATCCCCTATACTTGTGCGTCATCAGCCGTCATCGTGGCCCTAGCTCCAGCCTCTCAAGTGGTTTCTCCCATGATGAGATAGATCCAGAGGGGTCTAATGTAGGGCAAAACCCTAATTAGTGTAATGTGTCCCGATGTTCATGAATTGGAGGTGGATTCGACGAAGAACACAAGGGGATTTAGTTATGCTCAGTCAAAGCCTTGGAAACCCTATTGACCAGCTCAAAAACCCTCTAAACCCTACGGGGTTTCGGCTAACCCTAGCTCCGAAGGTCACGCGTTTGATCATACCCTGGCGCCAAGCGATAACCCTCAAATGTGGTCTTCTAGAAGGAATTCGGTGGGTAGGCTGCATGTAGGCTCCGCGTCGTTGGATCACATGGACGGCTCCGCATCGTTGGATCATGGGGCGATCCACGAGAGGCGATCTTGTTGGTTGTGCTCGGCTCCTCACCCACCACTGACTCCACGAAAAAATGTAGTTATTGGGCCCAAAAGGAAACCAAGCTTTGGTTGGGCCGTCTAATTGCATCATGTTTTTGCATCGTTTGCTCTATTTTTTTTGAACGTGCTGGCTCTAGTTTTTTGCATCGTTTGAAATTACACAAAAATTGACATTGCCTGGAAAATTTAGTTCTTTTTGTTCAATACGAATGCAAAATGACCAAATTTATAAGGGCCAAATTTATTTTTATCATGCAAAATGGCCACAAACTATTCAAAAATTGTCTCTTTTTGTTCATATAATATATATGACCATGGATTCCCACGCGTTTAATTAGCTTATTTTTCTTCTTCTTTTAAAACAATGGTTTCCCATGCGTGTACACTCCTGATGCCGCGGTGGGTGTGGAAACGGGCTACTTCACATTTGACCCCGTTATTGCCACGGCGAAATAACATGTAGCACTACGGCTATTTAAGCCACCCTCTGCATCTGCCATCCCTCAAACATCTCCCATCCTCTGCCATATGCCCTTCTTGCTCTTTGACCCCTTCTCCTTCTTCTTCACATCCCTCAGCCATGCAGTACACCAGACCAACCTACTGCTTCCCAGCCATAGTGCTGGAGAGGCTCTACCCTACCGACGTGTATGTTGAGTGCACACTACGTGTGTGGGCGATAACAAGGTGGAGGACCGCAAGGAACTTCACCGAGTTCTTCCTCGCGGCCGGCTACAGCCACCTCCCATGACGATCTCCAACGATGTTCCGCATTGAGGAGGTCATCCAAAACTGGGTGGTGGTTGCTCTCCTTGCCCACTTCACCAACACATTCGACGCCTTCTACCTCATCGACCGAGTGTTTTGGTGTGGCTGCGAGTTCATCACTTTGACCACCCACGACATGTTCACGGAGTACACCAACATCTTCCCCACCGTGTCGCGCATGCGCACTCTTCCGTACCCCATTGACAGCGCCCCCGGGGAGCAGTGAAAGGCGCCCGGAAGAGGAACGAGGTGGAGAAGACGGCGTCTGGGGTTCTAAACCCTCTATCTATTTTTCATTTTTTTAGTCTATGTTATGTTAAGTTGTAACTGAACTATGTTGCAGATGTTATGGGCTTGTTGGCCCTTTTATTAAGTTCTATTATTATGTTCTCTATCTATTCTATTATTAAGTTCTTCCTAGTTTGAACTATGTGATCGTGCTATGGGCTTGTTGGCCCTATCTACATACTTGTTGATTGTTTTCTTAGAGAGCTCGCTTTGTTAGTAACCACCTAGTGCATTCAGCCACAACGAACCATTCTATTTTTTACACAAGCCACAAATATGTAGCCACCTAGCTAGTGCATGCAGCCACAAAAATATAAAATATATTGTTCAATTTATTTGTTGTAGCAAAATGGGTGATGATGCGAGTGGATCCGAAAGGCTGAAACTAATCGTAAAAACGATGCTCTATAGCGTGCGAGTAGAGAGGAACCAGCAGCAGCAATCGTCGCTACATCCGTGGTGGCTGGCGTGCACGAAAGCTGCTCGCTCACTTCATCCACTACAAAAAAAGACACATCCGTGACATTTTGGGCCAAACGAAATTTTTTTCTGTCGCACTTATGACACTTCTATGACGATAATTGTGACAAACCCCGGTATCATCATAGATGTGGTGGGCTCCTACTTCTATGACAAAAAATCATGATAGAAAATGGGCTTTTCGTCCTAGGCGGGCCGGAGATGTAGCTGCATGAAATTCTTTGGGCCGTCCATGACGGAAAAAACCATGGTGGAAGCGAGGACGAGGAAAATATCGGGGTGTTCCTGGTTACGGTGGGTGGTCGGGGCCGAGCGATGCGCGTTTCTCTCGTACACGCACGCGCGTGGGTGCGAGGCATTGGGCTCTAACTGAACCCGAGCGAGGCGTTCGCCTACTGAACCCGAGCGATTGCACTGCAGGCTCCGCGTTACTGAACCCAAGCGATCGATCGATGGTTGTTAACTGAACCCGATCGAGCGATTCCTTCGCCACTGCTGCTAACTAAAGCCGATCGATGCTGCCTCTAGATGAACAGTGAGCGTTGCTGGGGGGTTTGGATGCATAGTTCCCAGTGGGGGTGGATGAACAAGACCCCGTGGTGTTTCCTCTGCATGAACAGGACCCCGATCGATCGAGCCGGTTAGGGCTGGATGAACAGGACCCCGTGGAGGCCTGGATGAATAGTAGATGGTGGAGGGGTGGATGAACAGTAGCCCGTGGAGGGGTGGTTGAATAGGAGCCCGTGGACAGGGCTGGTTGAACAGTAGCCCGTGGAGTAGCGCACGGTGGAGGCTGGATGAACATGAGCCCGTGGATGAACAGTCGCAGGTGGAGGCTGGAGGAGGTCGACGGTGGATGAACAGTAGCCCATGGAGGCTGGAGGGGGTCCACGATGGAGATGAACAGTATCCCGTGGAGTCCCATTTTGCGGTACGCCACACCCCTCCCGATGAATAGGACCCCTGTTTCGACGGTAGTGCTCCAACACAAGTCCGTTTCCTCCGTTTTGCAGTACGCCACACCCCTCCCGATGAATAGGACCCCCGTTTCGACCGTAGGAGGTCTGTTTCCTCCATTTTGTGGTACGCCAGACCCCTCCCGATGAACATTGTCCTGTTTCGAACGTGGCCGGTCGAACACAAGGCCATTTCCTCCGTTCTGCGGTACGCCAGACCTCATTTCAATCGGCTATTCCGTCCAAGCCGGTTGGCTCCCACGCGTTCCGTTGCCTCCCGATGAACACGACGCATTTCGCTGCCTCCCCATGAACACGACGACGACGCAGTTTCTCCATTTCGACCCAGCCATGTACACGATCCCTGGCCGTACGTATGCGCGAGTAGGCATTCGAGACCCCGCCTGTATGTACACACGTGGCTGTATTTTCTTTCTTGCACACTGGCGATGTACGTACGTGTACATGCTACGAGCGCGCCTCTACTACGACACGTGCATGCCTCTACATCGACCAGTATGTACGTACACGTTCGCGACTAGAATGACAATGTTACCTACGCTTCGACCAGGAGGGTCCCGACTGTCAGGCACTTCCTTGCGTGCGAAGATGTAGCTGGTGGGTCCCAGCAGTCAGGGGGGCCAATCGTTTTTTTGCCCGGAGGCACTTCCTTGGGTGCGAAGATGTAGCTGGCAGGTCCCAGCAGTCAGGGGGGAAATGTTTTTTTTGCGAAATACGGTTGCCCGTCCGGTGGTTCCCTGCTGTCAGGTGGAGGAATCATTATTTTCCGCCTAATAAGGAGGAACTTCCTTGCTGCGGCCGTGGACCCAGCTGTCAGCCTCTTGATGTAAAGTGCACGTCCGATGGAAGCCGTTCCTTGAGCATGTTGACCACGCCGTGCCAAGAGCACCAGGGCGGTGGATGACGGCGAGGCCTAGGAAGGGGACGACGCGGAGCCGTGAAGACGCGGCAGTGGATGCCCACACTTAGAGGAGTATGAGGGTTCACTGGTTCGCTGCGGTGTGAGGCTGCCGTCGCCGCAGAATAATAGGTGGTGTGGGTGAGAAGAGGGATGGCCTGGCCGGCGGTGGGAGTAATAGGGGGCGGCGAGGCCTCCGCCGCATCGCAGTCGGCCACGGGAGGCAGTAGCACTAGGCACGACTGGCACTGGTTTGGGCGGCTGGAGCAAGAAGACCAGAGGTTGAAGAAGCACTACGGCCGTTGGATGGACACCGTACGGTCACTAGAGCTAGAACCATGCATATTGACTAAGTTGACAAAGCCCTCCGTCCCCTTCAACTTAGTAGGACCACAAGTCAGCCTGCCACTATACTGGGTCCTAGCTAGCAGGGGGAGTATTCATTTTTTTGTGCGTAATAAGGAGGCACTTCCTTTCGTGCGAAGATATAGCTGGTGGGTCCGAGATGTTAGCGGCGGTAATGTTTTTTCGCGAAATACAGAGGCCCTTTCGGTGGGTCCGAGATGTCAGGTGGAGGAATCATTATTTTGCGTGTAATAAGGAGGCATTTCCTTGCGTGCGGCCGTGGACCCAGCTGTCAGCCTCTCCACATACAGTCCAATTCAGATGCATGTCGGTCGTTGACCACGTTCACTAGGCAACGGCGAGAGCACCAGGGCGGTGGACGACGGCGAGGCCTAGGAAGGGAATGACACGGAGCCAGGGAAGACTCGGCAGTTGCTTCCCATGCAGAGGGGAGTACCACTGTGCGAGGGTTTACTGGTTCGTCCGCCGTCGCCGGAGAATAACAGCAGGTGTGGGTGAGTAGAGGCATGGCTAGGCCAGCGATGGGAGTATGATGGGGTGGTGAGGCCTGCGCGGCAGCACAGCCGGCCACGGGGAGGAGGGAGCAGGCAGTCCCGCCGGTGCTTGTTTGAGCGGCTGGAGCAGGAAGAGCAGAGATTGAAGAAGCACGACGGCCGTTGGATGGACATCCAACAGTCACTAGTTGTGCGTCAACCTTTTTTTAGGGAAGCCTCAAATCTATGGAAAACAGCATACAACTCATCTGCCATTATTTCTAATAATTTACAGCCCATTTGCTAATTCTTATGTTTTTTTGGAGCCCATATTCTTTTTGTTAGCATTACAGCCCATATTGTGGCCACGGTTAAAAAGTTATACGAAATTTCGCATATTTCGGTGCGGTCAACTGTTTTTAATCCTGAAATTTCCAGTCACTTTCAAACTGATTTTAAAAATAAATGTATGTCAATATAAAATCCAACAAATTGTCCACGCATAAAAAACAATGTAATTTAAAATCTCGAAATGAAAAAAATAAATTTGAAACTAATTGCCGGTTTCATGTGTTTTTAAAATGTATAGCCCATTTCTCATTACTCATAGGCCATTTTCTTGGCCAGCCGAATGAAGCTCTCCTCGCCTTCAAAGATTTGCAGCCCAACAGGCCTGACAAAGCGACTTACTTGGCAAATCACAAAAAAATGGGCTGTGGCCATGGATCCAGCTGTCAGCCTCTCCACGTACAGTACTCTTCCGATGGAAGTCGGTCGTTGACCACATTGACCATGCCACGCCGAGAGCACCAAGGCGGTGGACGACGGCGAAGCCTAGGAAGGGGACGACGCGGAGCCGGGGAAGACGCAGCAGTGGATGCCCACGCGGAGTGGATTATGAGGGTTCACTGGTTCGGCTGCGGTGTGAGGCTGCCGTCGCCGCAGAATAACAGGGGGTGTGGGTGAGTGGAGGGATGGCCTGGCCAGCGGTGGGAGTAGTATGGGGGTGGTGAGGCCTCCGTGGCAGCACAGCCCGCCACGGGAGGTAGGAGCAGGCGGCATGACCGGCGCTTCTTTGGGCGGCTGGAGCAAGAAGACTAGAGGTTGAAGAAGCACTATGGTTGTTGGATGGACATCGTACGGTCACTGGAGCTAGAATCGTTCATATTGACTAAGTTGACAAAGCCATCTGTCCCAGTCAACTTAGTAGGCCCACAAGTCAGCCACCACTACGGTGGGTCCCAGCTAGCATGGGGGTCTTCATTTTTTGTGCGTAATAAGGAGACACTTCCTTGCGTGTGAAGATAGAGCTAGTGGGTCTGAGCTGTCAGAGGCGGTAATGTTTTTTTGCGAAATACAGAGGCCCTTTCGGTGGGTCCTAGGTGTTAGGTGGAGAATCATTACTTTGCGCGTAATAAGGAGGCACTTCCTTGCATGCGGCCGTGTACCAAGCTGTCAGCCTCTCTACGTATAGTCCACTTCAGATGCATGTCGATCGTTGACCACATTGACCAGTTCGCGCCGAGAGCACCAGGGCGGTGGATGATGGCGAGGCCTAGGAAGGGAATGACACGGAGCCAGGGAAGACTCGGCAGTTGTTTCCCACGCGGAGGAGTATGAGGGTTTACTGGTTCATCTGCCGTCCCCGGAGAATAACAGCTGGTGTGGGTGAGTAGAGGGATGGCTAGGCCAGCGAAGGGAGTATGGTGGGGCGGTGAGGCCTGCGCGGAAGCATAGCTGGCTGCGGGAGGAGGGAGCAAGCAGTCCCGCCGGCGCTTGTTTGAGCGGCTGGAGCAGGAAGAGCAGAGATTGAAGAAGCACGAGAGCCGTTGGATGGACATCCAACAGTCACTGCTCTCGTGTGCATTATTTCTAATAATGTACAACCCATTTGCTAATTCTAAAGAATTTTTTTGGAGCCCATCTTCTTTTTATTACAATTACACCCCATATTGTGGCCACAGTTAAAAAGTATACGAAATTTTGCATATTTCGGTGCGGTCAACTGTTTTTAATCCTGAAATATCGATTCACATTCGAACTATTTTGAAAACTAATTTATATAAATATAAAATCCAAATAATTGTCCACGCATAAAAATTAATGGAATTTAAAATCTTGTCATGAAAAAATTGAAACTAATTCCCGGTTTGATGTGTTTTAAAAATGTAGAGCCCATTTCTGGGCAAATTGAATGAAACTCTCCTCGTCTTGAAATATTTGCAGCCCAGCAGTGTCGGCGTCCTGGGAATGGGGGTCCCCGTACTTGCCTTCCTGCGGCCCGCTGCGTGTCTAAGCCAACAGGCCGTACGACCCGTCTTCATCAACAAGCCATCCAAGACCCTCGCGAGGGGCCAAGCGTCGCGAGGTGGATGACACAAGACCTCCTCTGGAGTGGCCTAGTCATGCAAGCTCACGAGGAGCGGAGATATCAAGGAGAGGAAAACCTCACGAGGCTCTCGTGACGTGAGCCATGACGATCGACACCCGGCGGGCGCTAGGCGAGCGACAGCACGCGCGGCGTCCTTGTTTCCTCTTTGGTGCTATGGAAACCAATGCAGGTGAGGAGTACCGAGTCATCAGGAAAAGGTTGCCATTTTGGTGCAACATGACCAAGAACAGAAGGACGGCAAGACAGAGGTCATCGTGGAGCCCAAGACGGCGTCACCACCAGACCTTTGGCAGGCGAAGACCACTTTTGTCACGATAGCTTGTACTAGCTGTCCCCCTTCAAATTTGCCCGCCATTGTTGGCTCCCTTCCCACTCAAGATTTGGGAAGAGGACTAGGGCCTCTATAAGTAGGACTAGCCACCACCATAGGCAAGGGGAGGACATCTTAGATCACTCTCACCCACACAATTTGGCCAAGCACAAGAACACCTCAACCTCAGGAGGCTGTTCTTCCCCTTGTATTGTTCATCATCAGCCCAAGAGGCAATACACCACCACCACACTGGAGTAGGGTATTACACCACAATGGTGGCCCGAACCAGTATAAATCTTGTGTCTTTCTGTGTTGCGAGTTCGTCGAGTTCGTCCGCAAGATCATAGTGAGCTACGACGTAGATCAGTGGGAGAAATAGACTTCGTGCGCACCCCAGTGTTCGAACCTTAAGGCTTTGCCGGAACCCCACATCTGACATTTGTCGCGCCACGTAGGGGTGCGCTGGAGCTTCTCCTCCGACAACCGACTTGCAGAGGCTCCGTGGCCGCGATGTCCGACGACCCAAGAGCTGACTCCGACCGCTAGGTGGCATAGCCAGCCCCGTCGACGCCGCCCGCCTATGAAGACCTCAACCCCGCGCTCCCGGCGTCACGAGCGCTGTCCAATCCGGTAGGGCGCGGGCGACGCGGCGGGGCATCATCTACCCCCACTCCATGGCAAGTGCTGCCCGCTGCCAGAGCAGGAAGCCACGCCGTAGCGACGGCGCTGCACTCACGGCGGTAATAAGCAAACACGTGGGCAGCACTCACCGTGGCAAGGGAGCTGCTGTGGTGCCGGCAGATGGAAAGCGGCTGGGACACGCTGCTGGAACGCATCGCCGTGCTACTGGACACGGCGGCCTCAGGAGCCCCGCCCTTCTGCCATGAGCTTCCTCCTCAGGCCGCTACGGGGATTCTCGGCTAGCCACGCCGCCACCGCGCACCATCAGGCGCGACAGGGGGCTTCGTCAACACCAGCCTGGCCGGTGGCGCCAGGGGCTCTACCACCCCTGTACCGCCTGCAACAAGCATGGGCACAAGCGTCGCCTTCCATGGCCCAAGTGGGATGCCACACTATCACCCCCAGGACGTCACGCTGGGTCGGGCGACATGGAGTGTGGGGCACCATGGCGAGGTGTTCGTGGTAACATCCCCAGAAGCCTACGTGCCCCGCATGACAGACCAAGAGTACGCGCCGGAGGACAACCCCGACTCGTTCGTTGGAGAAGATTGGGAAGAAGGGATGCTAGGAGTCGAAGCCTTCCAGGAGCTGCCGGGGAACCACCATGACAGCGTGTGTGACGACCACTATAGGGTACCCCTAATCCCTCAGGAGCAAGCTTACGCTAACCATGAGTCGCAGGAGGAGCAGGTCACCGCAGCGGCAGGCGGCCCTAGCTCGACGACCCCGCTGGCAGCAGGAGGATCACGCTGGGGGCTGTAGGAGAGGGGCCGGGAGCCAGTCCCCTCCCCAAAGCATGCAAGGCCAGGGGATACCCGGAGGTAGGCCCTCTGCCAGGGAGGCTTCGACGACCCTTCCCCCGGCAGAGGACCTGTGGTCGCCGACGGAACCATTGGCGTCCCCTTTCCCTCCTTCGTGTCGTCCTAGTGACTGGTCGACACAGAGGAGGTCGAGGGCGGCGCAATGAGGGGCCCTCGTCTGGCGATATAAAGCAAGGCCGGTTCCTGTGAAGAAGGCCCAGTGCCTGTGAAGCTCGCCGCCCATGACACTCTCACATAATAATGAGTTGGGGCTGTACACGCCCCGGAGTCTCAGGAGCGCCGACCTCAGGCCCTGGGGATCCCTCCCACGCCTAGTAGCAGCACTTAGCTCCGCGCTGGTGAGAAGACATGAAGACCTGAAGACTAGACTAGGTGCCGGACGCAGCCTTTTGCTTTGGATCTCTCTTTCTGTGGCTCTGTTTTCTGGACCTGGATTTAAGTTGAAGCTGGATTTTTTATCGATGCGCGCGGGGGGTGCCTTTTCTCGTTTGAGCCATTTCTCGCCTTCTGGATCTCGTTTGGTTTGGGACTCATGTCCATCGCCTTTCCCTCGCAAGCTCCTCGTGAGCCAGACTGCGCAAAGCGCACGCTCGTCAAGCAAGCGCCAGCACTGCGGCTGGCGCTCACCTCTTGAGGGGCCCCCTCAAACGAGGTGATAAGCTCCACAGGATTATCAAAATCTCGTCGCTTCACGACCCAGCCCAGAGCCGATGCTTACTAAGGTAAACCACGACGGGAAGCTCGCCCCCGGCTTCACGAGTTCACGAGGACACATACCCACATCACATAGGAAAGTAAAAACTGCAATTTGCTTACATGAGGGGCTCCCCCTCTCAAAATACTCTTACAAGTCTTCCAGGGCCACGCCTGATTTCTTTGTGCAGGATGAAACAACAGGAGAACATCGGATCGGCCAAAAATATCACTCGCTACATCACCCACGGACGCGTCACTCGCATCATCGTCATCTTCGTCGCTGCCGTCGGCGACGCCCCCATCGCCGTCGTCAACCACGTCGCCTTCGTCTGCGACGACCACCACCGCGTCATCCTCTGAGTTGAAGGCCCTGACCAACGCGTCCACATGATCCTCTACCCAACGCGCCAGGTCGCCTCGGACGGCCGTGGGTACGGGGGCAATGGCAGCGTCGAAGTCAAAGTTGGGGTCGGCATTCAGAAGATGGCTGAAAGACCTAGGAGAAGGCGCGTTGAAGCAGGCCACGACCCCTTTCCTTCACAAGCTGGCGAGCCCTGGCAGATCGAGCCTCCAGGCGCGTCACCACCTCGGTAAAGAAGGTCAGGTGGCTGCCATAGTCATTCGAGTGGGGGGGCGGAGCATTCTCATCATAGATATAACCGAGGGCGGTGTTGGCCCTGTTCCGGAGGCCTTGAAGCATAGGAGGATGCTCGCGCTCCAGCGTCCGGCGCTGGAGCACATTCTCCCTGTTTTGTCGTGCGACGGCCTCAGCATTGTCAACCCGGTTCCGGAGAGAAAGCAGCTCGGCGCGGGCGGAGGCCAAGTCCGCCTGCGCAGTAACCTGGGCAGCGGTTGTGGCCTCCGCATGCCTCTCAGCCTCATCCAGCCTAGGCCTGAGGGCGGCGGCTCTGCCCGCATCCTCCAGACCCGCGAGTTTTAGCTTCAGGGCGTACCTGCCCTCCAGATCTGCACGAACCTCGGCCACCCGGCGATTGATCTCCTCCTCGACTATGGCCTCGCGGGCCCCGATGGCTTCTTCTGCATGAGCAACTTGACGCTCCCTCGTCTCCAGTTTCTCGAGCTCGAGGCTGCGCTCCACGGCTTCCACGACCAGCGTCTCCTTGCGCTTCCGGACCTCCTCTTCCTCCGCGGGCGTCCCCCTCAGCGATGCAAGAGCGGCCCCGCGCGTCTCCACCTCCTTCCCAAGGGACGCGCTCCAGGCCTGGAGCCCCCACGCGTGCTCTTCCGCTGCATCGCGACGGCGATCGGCCTCGCGAGCCTCTTCCAAGGCTCGGAAGCGGGCTTCATGGGCGATCTTGAGGGACGCCTCGGCCTTCGCATTCTCGAGGTCGTGCTGGTAGAGACCAAGGTTGATGGCCACCTTCAGCTTGCGCAGTTCCTCCACCAGCCGGAGACCTTCAGCCTCAAGACGCGAATAGACACTAGCGAGCTCCTCACCAAGGCGGCTCATCGTGCCCATCACCTCCTGGAAGAGCTCATGACGAACCACGCTCCGCCCGCGCTCGAGCTCGAACACTCGACCCGCCTAGTCCTCCATATCAGGGGCAGCAGGAGGAGCATCAAGTGGCGCGCCACCTCCCGGCGAGAGGCTGGGGGCTGGCGCCGCGCCTTATGTTAGCCCGTCCTCGCAAGGAGCCCAAGCTGATCGGGGCTCGCCGCTTGAAGAGGAATCGAAGATCGAGGTCAACCAGCAGTTGTTCAAGAGCAAGGGAGGAGTCTTGGGCATGCCTGCCGAGCTGCACACCAGACCATGGGGGATGCACGGCCGAACCGCGGACTCAATGCGCCACGAAGGCGAGGACGTCCCCCGACCAACCCTGCTCCAAGGGCGGCAGGCAGGCCTGGAACGCTCAAGGCTGATGGATGAGTTGATGAAGGAGGAGGTAACCTCTTGAAAGACACAACAGCTTCAACGGAAGGAGCCCTGAAAGACAGACGTCAGAATAAGAAGACCACACGTAGGAAGCCACGACAATAAGATGCTCACGCGTCAATGGCGATGTACTTATGTCGCTTCAACGGCACGAAGATATTGCTGCCGCTGGGGGATCCCTTCCTCTTGCGGAGCTCCTAGAAGTCCACACAAAGACGACCAAAGCGCTGGAAGTGACGGCCGGTGCGCAGCGGAGCCGAAGAAGAACCAAGAGGCATGGCTTCATGGGAGCCCGATCATGGCGAACAGCCCTGCGCCCTCTCACTGCAACCTCCCGCGGCTCCTGGAGCCTCAACCTCGGGAGCCGTATGCCACGCCTCCTCAGCAACCAATGCCTCAGGAGGGGGGTCGCAGGCCCCCGAGGACGACGCCCCCGGATCACCGCTCGTCATGTGCTCCTCAGCACTTGAGCCGCCGGCCTCCGTCGAAGCTTGCCCCCCGCACCATCACCTGTGGCGAGCTCGGCCCCGGCGGCAAGGAGGGGGACCACGATGACGGGGTTCTCGCAGGATCCCATCAAGCCGATTGGGCGCAGCCCCAACTCATCAAAGGAAGGCATGTTCATGTCAAATGAGACTTTGTTTTCGCAGCGGTACAACAGGTAGTTGTTCCTGGGCATCTCATCCGGCAGAGGGACACTTGATAGGACCGTGAGCACTGTTTGCCACGTCGCAAGAGGAAGCCCCTCCTCCTGAACCTCATGTTTGTCCTGGCTGCGGAGCAAGTCCCACATCAGGCGGGAGTGGTGCTTAAGTGGAGCGACTCGACGCCTGACGAACTCACTCACCACCATGGGCGCAGTCACGCCGAGGTCCTTCAACCACCTCAGTCTAGCCCAGACGGGGGCAAGGCAGGGGCTCGTGAGCTTCTAATGACCCCAGCCAGAGTTTGGAATAGCAGGCCCCATCGGAGCTTGGAGCAGAGGGTTGAGCACGCCGGCGTCAACAAACAACCATCGACTACGGAACTCGCTCATGGATGAAGGAAGCTCGAAGTCGATCCCCGTGCCTGCCGTCGCAGCCACGGCCTAGAAGCCCACACACCCCGAGCTCTGCCAGGGACCGGTGAGATGCATCAAGAAGAAGTGGCGGAAGAGTGCCATGGAAGGAGTGATGCCCACCATGGCCTCACACAAGAAGGCGAAGACAGCAAGAAGGGTCACAGATTGAGGGTCGGCATGGAGCATGTGGATCTGATAGTGCTCGAGCAACGCATTGAAGAAGGCAGAGAAGGGAGGAATCAGGCCAGCCTAGAGGGCCCCAATGAAGATCGGAACCTCGGTGACTGCCTGAGCCATGCGAGTGCGAGACGCGGGCCAAGCCGTCGTTGCTCCCCACTCGTTGAAACTGGAGGCAAGAATGGGGCGCACCTTGTCCATGGCCTCGTCGTTGAGCACCCGAGGCTGGCTGAGCACCGACTCGAAGGATGGAGGTGCAGTTGGCGAGGACAGAGGTTTCTTCCCCTTCTCGTCTTGTTTCGGCGCCATGGCGGCACTACTAGGAAAAGGGCTATAGATAATATGGACACTAATGGTGCACCAGTCAAGTGGTGTGCCACTACTATATAGCAGTGGAGCACCATGTGTTGGTGCGCCACTACTAACATTTTTTTTCCAAAAATACTAATGGCGCACCAAGGCACAGTGCGCCATTACTAGTTTTAACTAGTAATGGCGCACCACTCACCCGGTGCGCCACTACTATCATTTTTTTTGCAAAGCTACTAATGGCGCACCACCAGCTGGTGCGCCATTAGTAACCAGGGTTACTAATGGCACATTTGTTGGTGGTGCGCCATTAGTAACCTCGGACCAGCTAGATATTTTGGACAGCCACCTACACACTCACTTTCCCCACTTGATTCTCTCCACCTCCTCCTCCAAGCTTGTCTCGGCTGCCTCCTCCTCCTCACCTCATTTGCACCATAGATTCATCCAAATTAAGAGATTAAATTACCTTTTTTTATAGGTAAGTAAGGGGAAAGCTTTCTTTATGTTGTAGATCTACTTTTTTCTCCCTCCAACAACGTGCACATGCACTTTTTATGGCCTAGCTAGATCTATGTATGTTTGTGGTGTTGCATATGTTTGTGGTGTTGCATATATGTTTGTGTTTGCAGGTACCGGTATTTGAAATGAGATAGTTGCCAATATTTTGCCGGAATGTTGATTCATTTCCGTTTTGGCGAGAATTTTGGCACTATGCATTCTTTTTGGTCCTATTTTTAGGGAATGTCATGCCAAATTTTTTCTTGGTTCTAAAATATCATTTTGCTCTACCCCGCAGGCGACCATGGTCCGCACGATTATTGAAGGCATCG
Organism: Triticum urartu; assembly: GCF_003073215.2. Lineage (NCBI taxonomy): Eukaryota > Viridiplantae > Streptophyta > Magnoliopsida > Poales > Poaceae > Triticum > Triticum urartu. Next base: position 163,809,488 of record NC_053027.1, on the reverse strand, counting down.
TGAATAGGTTTTTGAGCTCCAGGAAGGCCGAGATGCTTCAAAAGGATGAGACGGAGATAAGATGTCCATGCCGATGATGCATGTTGAAGAGCCTTATTGTGGACCCGGATTCCGGGCAGGTGTGGGACCACCTGCTCTTGCGTGGTTTCATGGATGGCTATCGGTGACAAGGTGATGAAGATGACTATGAAGTCGTCCATGGGGGTCGGGCAAGAAATGAGGAAGGGCAGCAAGACAACCACCGTGGCGAGGGCGGGCGAGAAGACGAAGAATCTCCAGGACATGATCACGACAGTGATGTTGTACACAGTCATCATGTAGAAGATGCCGGACATGATGATGAGGAAGATCCAGACGAAGGGAATGATCATGAAGATGGAGATGCCAGAGCAGACAACGATGGACCATCGATGGGCTGAGTGCAGGACCCTCATATTCAAGAGCTGCTTCTCAAGCAGACGGATAACGCAAGAGCTGCCGCCCGAGAGAAAGCCAAGCTGGATCAACTGGAGATAGACGCGGTTACTCCATTGTATGAAGGATGCACGCCTGAGGATACCCACCTGAAAGTAACGCTCGTGGCTCTGGAGATGAAGGTAAAACATAAAATGACCGACGCTTGCTTCGACGAGAAAATGTCATTCTGGCACGAACGTCTTCCCAAGGGGAACAAGTGCCCGACCAGTTTCGAGGAGGCGAAGAAAATCGTGTGTCCTCTGGATTTACTGCACGTGAAATACCATGTGTGCATGAACAATTGCATCATTTATCGGGACGAGCACGCAAAGTCCCATATGTCTGGTGTGCGGCGTCACTCGATACAAGAAGAGGAAGAAAGCTCCTCGAAAAGTGGTGTGGTACTTTCCGATCACTCCTCATCTGCTGAGGTATTTCGCGGACCCTAAGGTAACAAAGCTCCTGCGTTGGCACATGGATAGGGAGGAGAAAAAGCGAGAAGACGATGCAAATGATCCGGAGATAAATAAAAAAGACAAGATGCTGAGTCACCCTAAGGATGGGAGCCAGTGGCAACCGTTGAACTTCGAACACCCAGAATTTGGGAACGATCCAAGGAACATCGTGCTGGGCACGAGCACCGATGGAGTCAATCCGTTTGGCAGCCAGAGAAGCACACATAGCACCTGGCCTGTGTTTGTGTGGATGTACAACCTTCCCCCCTAGTTGTGCATGAAGAGGATGTACATTCACATGAGTATGCTAATTGAAGGGCTGAACCAACAAGGGAACGACATCAATCTATATCTGGGGCTATTGAAAGAGGAGCTAGACATGCTGTGGAAAATGCCAGCCAATACGTGGGACGCCACAGAGAAAGAATATTTCCCTATGAGAGCCGCACTGCTCACGACGGTGCAGGGCTATCTCGGTTACGGATATGTCGTGGGGCAGGTGGTCCATGGATTTTCTGGATGCGTCAGGTGCATGGATGACATCGCCAGCTAGATAGAGATCCCGGGTCTTCGAAAACCGTGTTCATGGGACATCGAAGGTGGCTTCGCGATGATGACCCGTGGAGAAAACGCAAGGATCTATTCGATGGTGAAACAAAACCCCGAAGACGCCCGCGTACGCAGAGCGGCGAGGAAATAGACGAGCTGTTGAAAAATTGGAAAGATTGCCCACTGTCGGGAAAGAAGCAAAAGGAGCCAGAGCCGGGAAAGAAGCGAAAGGCGCCAGAGCCGCTGCTGAAGGTATGGAAAACGAGGTCTGTTTTCTGGGACTTGCCGTACTGGAAGATCCACCATGTGCCTCACAGCCTTGATGTCATGCATATCACGAAGAACGTTTGCGAGAGTCTGCTTGGTACCCTGCTCAACATGCTAGAGAGGACCAAAGATGGGCCGAAAGCAAGGGCAGACTTGAAATCAATGGGCATCAGGGAGGAGCTTCACGCTAATGATGATGATGATGATGATGAGGTGAAGTAGGACACAGAAAGTCGTCGCAAAGGCAAAAAGGCCAAGAAGACCGGAAATGACTTCCCTCCCGCGTGCTTCACTCTAAGTCAGGAGGAGATCGATCAGTTTTTCACCTGCCTCGTAGGAGTAAAACTTCCTTATGGTTACGCGGGGAAGATAAGCAGATACCTAGACTCAGCGTAGCAGAAGTTCAGCGGTATGAAGTCTCACGACTGTCACGTGCTGATGACGGAGATACTTCCAGATGCAATCCATGGGATCATGGATGCGCACGTCCGTGAAACGCTATTTGGCCTATGCAACTTTTTCGACGTCATCTCTCGGAAGTCGGTTGGCGTGAGGCAACTCAGAAGGCTACAGGAAGAGATCGTGGAGATACTATGCGAGCTTGAGATGTACTTCCCGCCCACATTCTTCAACGCTATGGTGCATATGCTGGTCCATATCGTGGAGGATATCATCCAACTCGGGCCGACGTTCCTGCACAGCATGATGCCGTTCGAAAGGATGAATGGTGTCATCAAAGGATACGTTCGCAACATGTCACGTCCAGAGGGAAGCATAGCCAGGGGCTTTCTGACCGAAGAGTGCATCTCCTACTGCACGAATTATCTAGGCATCGAGAACCCCGTTGGTCTGCCCGTCAATAGGCACCTCGGTAGGCTCACTGGATGGGGTCACCGTGAGGGTCGCCGCGAAATGCATGTCGACTTCGAGGGTCAACTCGCCGACTTTGAAAGAGCAAACCTAGTCATGCTACTACACATAGACGTGGTCGATCCTTGGGTGGTAGAGCACAAAACCTTTATTGAGAAGACGTACAATGACCGAGGCCAAGAGAGGACGGACGGAGATAAAATCAAAGAGCACAACTCATGTTTCACGCGTTGGTTCAAGAAGAAGCTTCTGTCGTACCCTTTACATGAGGATTCTTCCGCGGAAGAACAACTCATATTCGCCTTGTCACAGGGCGCCGAGCACAACCTGATGACGTATGAGGCGTACGATATCAACGGCTACACATTCTACACTGAGGGAAAGGACATGAAGAGCAATGGTTATCAGAACTTCGGGGTAACGATGGAATCCTACACCGGCAACGACAAGGACAAATACTACGGAAGGATCGAGGAGATCTGGGAGCTGAGCTACGCTGGAGAGAAGATCCTGATGTTCCGTGTCAGATGGGCCAAGAGCGTCATAAAATAAGACCGGTATTTCACTACCATGGTTATACCCGAAGCCAAATTCAAGACCGCGGGCGCAAACGTCATCGTGAAAAATGAGCCATGGGTACTGGCTTCCCAAGTGGACCAATGCTTCTTCATTACCGACCCGTCAAAGCCCAGTCGTGTTGTCGCGAGGAGAGGCAAAAGGAAGATCACCGGAATGGATGGAGTCGCCAATGAGCAATACTTCGACAAGTACTGCAACCCAAAGATGGAACATAACGACGACGATGAAGTACCAGCATACACCACAAGAAGAAGCAGGACCACCGTACCTAAAGGACGTCCGTTCAAGAGAAGAACTCCATTTACGAAAAATAAGGGCAAGAAGATTGTGAACAGATAGCTAGCTAAGATCGATTGTATTTAAATTGTAGCCTTCATTTCTCGATTGTATTTCGACATATTGAAATGATATTTCTTCTGTTCTAGTGTCCTCATGAATATTTATTTATGTTTATTACGGTATTGAATTTCTAATTCACAAAAAGTATTGAATTTGTTAATATTTTTTGAACTCATGAATATTTTAAATTTAATTCATGGGCACTTTTTGAATTCATGAATATTTTTTCAAATTTGATGATATTTTTTCATATTCAATATGAGAAAATATTGAATATTTATGAGGACACTCGATCTCGACCCCCCTCCATCTCCATCGCTATCCCCCCTCGCCAGATCCCCCTCGCCGTCGAGCACCTCCTCACCCTCCCCGCCACGCCCGACGACCCCCGCACCTCCCGCTCCACCGCGACGAACCCCCGCACCCTCCCCCCTCCACCGCCGCCGCCGACCCCCCGCACACCCTCCCCCGCTCCACCGCCGTCGACGACCCCCGCACCCTCCCCTATCTCGCTCGGTTCTCGATCTCGCTCGGTTCCCCTGAATGGAATCAGCCGAGCGCACCACCCACCGCCCCCCCCGGAGCGAGATCTAGGGTTCAAGATGCCGCTGCCGGCCCTCCGCTAGGAAACAAAAAATCCTAAAAAAATACTAATGGCGCACCGCTAGGGGGTGCCCATTGCTATCCAAAAAAAGATTACTAATGGCGCACCTCTAGGGGATGCGCCATTCCTATCCAAAAAAAGATTACTAATGGCGCACTGCCAGGAGGTGTGCCATTGCTATCAAATTTTTTTTACTAATGGCGCACCGCTGGGTGGTGCGCCATTGCTAACCCTTCCCCCCACTAAAATCGCCACTCCACTTGATCCCCTCTCCCTCTGGCCTCTCTCCCTCCCTTCGCTAGATCCACGCGCCCTACCCCGATCCATTGCGCCGCTGCCCCGACCCATGCGTCGCCGCCCAGACCCACTGCGCCGCTGCCCCGACCCACGTGCCGCCGCTCAGACCGTCCCCGAGCGCGCCACCGCGCGTCACCGTGGCCATCGACCGCCCCGTGCTCCGTTGTCCTGCCAGCATCGCCTAGGAGCTGCGCCAGGAGCAACACCATCATCACCTTCATCGCCAACGTCCATGGATTGGAGCCGGGTCATCAAGGATCGAGCACATCGACATCTTCTTCCTCATCACCGACCACTGCTTCTCCTTCCCTAGCTCCGCGGTGAACGTCTCCATCCTTGGCCTCGACCACCCTTGGCCTCGCCGTCTCCTTCCCTAGCTCCGCGGTGAACGTCTCCATCGTTTCCCCCACTTTTCACCTTGTTTAGTCGTCGTTTGCGCCGCCCACCACTTCCCTGCGGGCTCGTGCTCACCGCGCCTGCCGGCCCTCGTGTGGCCGTGTGCCACCAACTCACGTAGAGCCTAGAGGATGGCCCCTCGTGTAGAGCATAATGTAAATGCATATTGTAGAAGAAGTTGAATAGAAATAGTTGGTATTTGCGTTAGTTGTACAGATGAAGAAGCTAATTTTTTTGGGTTTCGTACTGCTGTCCATGATTACCATACCGCAGAAGTTTGGTACTAGTAGAAACTTTGCAACTTGGAAACCAAAATCAGTCGAGTTTCTGTTTGATTAGCCTACTGTATTCTTGATTTTTGTTTCATTTAGCATATTGTAAATGCTTTGAAATAACTGAACCAAATTCAGTTTGTATCCTATAGTAATTCAGTTTTTTAGGTTTTGTGCATAGGCGTTTGTCTTCTAAGTTCATTCTGCAAAACAGTTCTCCAACGGTTGCCTTACCTGTGACATGGATAGGTTCAGTGCATCAACAGTGATACTCTAGTATCTAGTTTGTTAATAGGCCTTGTGGTTTGTTGACTTGTTTGTCAGCTGTTGCTTATTATATACAGATTGTGGTTCCCTTTTGTTGCATATTGAAATGCTACTATCGTGTATTATGGATACAAAATCTGAAGGGAATTTTAAGGGAGCATAGAGAAATCATTCACCTTTGGTGATTTCTATAGTAAAAATGTGGCCTTGTTTGTTTGAAATTAGCTTTGGAAGTCTGTTAGTAACCTAACTATCTTGTGCTTATGCTTATATGTTGTACGACATATTTTCTGAAGTAAAAATGGAGATGTGTGAGCATAGCTTTGAAATTAGCTTTGGAAGTCTGAAGCAACAAGTCACAAATAAATTGTTCCTTCTTCTATATTTGACAAGTAATGACTGTTGATAACCTCAGTCATGGATTAAGATGTTTCTTTGCTGTAACATATTGTATATCACTCCACAATGAAATACAATACATATTGATGTGCTTTGTAAAACTTGTTCATGTACTGAACTACTAGTGCCTTGTGATGCTCTGAATTACTTATGATCACATTGAGAAAGACTTGTAAAGATGATGATCATCTTTTACAGAAAACAATTTCTACAAACACGTCAGTAACTTTGCTAGTTTGCTAGGTTTTGTCTCCGACCATCGTGTCTTGATGATTTTGCAGGTACCCCGAGAGGCTCTTGAGTTTGCTGGAATGTTGATTAACTTCCGTTCCGGCAAATTAGGGTACTCCATATGTCCTATTTTCAGCAAAGGTCATGCTAAAATTTTCCGTGAATTTTAGCATGACTTTGCTAAAAATAGGACATATGGGGTACTCATGACTAATGCATGGGCCGGGGTATCTTAGTACTTAATTAAGTAGGATCAACTGCCCCTTTATTCTTGCTGCATTAAACCATAGGTGGCAATAGAGCCAAGTGATTAGGACCAACTTAGAATTCTCCTTCCCAGCTTAGCTTTTCGGATGCCTTGGTGTCGACAAACCATTAATTATAAAACCATGGCTTTTAGGGTGCCTCAGTGTCGATAAAAACCTAAATGATGAAAGCTTAGGCTTTTAGGGTGCCTCGGCGTCGACAAACCCCAAATGATAAAAGCTTAGCTTTTAGGATGCCTCTGTGTCGACAAACCCTAAATGATGAGACCATGATCTTGTTCCCTGACAATAACCAACTTTTTGACCAAACTTTTTTTCCTATTTAGAGCGAAACATGGCCCATAATGATGAGGCCGGTGGTACGGGCAAGCAATTCTGGGAGCTGTCCTAGGAGATGGAGGAAGAACCTCACCGCTATGAGGACGCTGCGGAAGACACCGATCTTGACTACACAACCCCTAGTGGCGTCGGGGATGACACCACTGATGGTGCCGCTGAGGATGCCACCACTGATGATGGCAGCGCATGCACAGATGGCAGCCAACCGAAGAGGCAACGGAAGGTACGACGCTCGAACATGCTCGACACCATCAAGGAGGGATTTACTGAAGTGAACTCCGACGGGCATCCAACGGCGCCCAAAGAATTAGTTAAGGGGTACTCGGTTCAGCTCGGGTGCATTCTCCGGAGCACCATCTCGATCAACACCGAGAACCTAAGGCATAACGACCGAGGGAATTTGTGCAGCCTCCTCTTCACGAAGCTGAACGAACGATACAAGTTCCCCGCTGACTTTGCAAACACACGCCTCTCAGGGAATAAAGTGAACAGTGCTGCCCTCACGAGGATGAGCACGACCTTGTCTACTTAGAGAAGCGTGGTGAAAAGAATGATTCACAAAGGTGATAGTTATGAGAAGATCAAGGCGAAAAATCCTTCGATCAGCGAAGATGACTACAAGGAGTTCAAGATCAAGTGCGAGAGCAGCGCAACCGTGGAATCAAGTCAGTGGGGGAAAGAAATGTGGGAGTTGAACTTAGGGGTCCACCAACTCGGTCCCGGCGGTTACAGAGTGGCGGAGCCTATATGGGACAAGGAGGACGCAGAGCGTGCCGAGCAAGGCCTACCGCCCCGCTTCGAGAAATACCATGACAAGCAGACCAGGAACTATGTCAGGGCCCGGTACAAGGAGGACCCGGTAACAAAGGAGCTTACCACGGATCCGAAGACCAAGGTGCTTGAGCGTGTTCTGGTAAGGAATACACCCCCGCGTAATTAGCTCCATATGGTTGCATTCTAATTAATGAAGCCAAATTTCTAAATGGTTGAGATTACATCCGCAAGAGACTGAAAGCAGTAGCGCGGGGTCACCAGAGCTCCCCTTGGGGCAACACTCTAAATAGGGCGTTGAACATAATGAAAAACAAGGATAAGCTCAGTAAGCCATCGTCAGCTGGTCGTGTGGCCGGCAAAGGCTTGTCCACAAAATGGTCGTCATACTATAACGCTGGTGGGCCAAAGGAGAGAAAGACCAGCTCGGAAAGCCAATCGCGCTAGGTTCAAGAACTCAAGGCACAAGTGGCGCGGATTCCGGAGATTTTCCAAGAGCAAGTGCAACAACAACGCTCACCGCCATTGTGCCTACCTTGATTGAGGGGCTGCAGGCGTGGATTGCGGGCCGCTAACAGGGCCACCCCCGGTCCCCAGCTTCATGGCCAGCAACTCGCACAACACGCAGGTGGCGCCATTGGTGTCTTCGGCGGAGGTGGTGTTGGTATCTCTGACGCCAGCACGGGCATTGGAGCTTAATGCACCTGGGTGTACGCTGGCCGGCACCTTGGCCGCAAGCGGCCCCTCCATTAGTTGCACGCCTGCCGTTGGCGGTGCCTCGACATTAGCCGAGCTCGACGCCATCACGGTAACTAAGCCTCTCGGCCAATGGCTTCATCTCCTTGCCTTTGACTGGGCATCCCTAACGCCCTACATATTTTTGCAGGGCGCCGCCGACATTCCATGCACTCTCCTGCACTTCGTGGGTGGCGAGTTTATCGCTGTCGCCAGGGCAGAATCGTTCAATCGGGCAACCCCGTGTTCCACAGTAATCCAATGCAACCCATCGTGTATAGGGTTGAACAGGTTCGGGTGCTGCCAGGCTGTGATGAGTTGTTACCTCCGATTCGACTCGCTGGGGCCGACGAGGATGATGTGATGACCCTCAGCGCCTGCGTAAGCTGGCCCCTGCTTTGGCTGAAGAGCCAGATTCGTTTGGGGGCGGGGTCACCACCCCACAGACAACACCATCAGTCGTGCCGGCACCAAGCCATGGCAAGAACGCCGCAACGCTACCGGAAGTGCCGGACATCCCTGTGGCACAGGACCCGAACATGCATATGGCACAGGATCCGGATGACAACGACAACGACGACGCTACATTTACCAATGTCGGCAAGTACTTTGCCGAACATGGGTACGGTGACGAATTCTTCGGGGCTCCTTCTCAAGAAGCCAACCCTGAAAAAGACGACCGTGATTTAGCTGGTACCGCGGAGAAACCCAATTGCAACAGGCGTCGTCAGGTGTTCAGTTCTTAGGAGACGCCTCCAGCTGCCGCCTTCACCGAGCCTCAGATAGCCGAGGTGCGAAATATTATCAGCCCCAACACACTCAAGAAGGCGGTTCGTGAGCAGAACTCGATCCCATTACAGCAGAAGAAGAAGGGACGGAAAAGAAAGAGTAACAAGGGTGCGAGCCAGCCGGCACCGACTATGATCCGTGCTCAGGACGGTCCACCTTCACCTAAGGATATCTCGAGGAGGGTGCATGTGGCGGGTAGGCCGATGCTACCGACTAATATGCTCAATGCTGCAACCGGTGCTATGCGCAGTATGCATGATAGTGTTCTTTCTTTGGAGAAGCGGCGTCTCTCCGAGAATGATGTGGCATACCCAGTTTTCGTGGCCAAGGTGCCAGAGGGCAAGGGCGTTGTGGATAACTCCATCGAGGGTATGATCGTCTTGCGGTTTGATGACATCTTCGCTATGTTTGACCTTCATCCGCTGCACTACACCTTCGTTCGCCTATTTTTGCTGAGTATGGAGATGCGGATCATTAGTGATAAGACCCCGCACATCGTGATAGTCGTCCCCTTCTACATGCATGCCAAGACCTTGGGCAGTGCTGGGGACCGGCAAGTCACGAGTTCATACCTCGAAGGCGTCATTCTGGCAAACCCAGATAAGGATAACTTCCTCGTGCCTTACTTTCCCGAGTAAGTCATCCCCTCACCGCCCCGTAACATATGATTTCTTAGATTTTGATCATTCTTTTTTTTTTCTAACATTCCGTGTTTTGTGCAGTGACACACATTGCACACTCATCCTCTTAAGCCCGAAATATTCCATGGCCACGTATTTCGACTCGGACTGTCAGTCGAAGAAAGACTACACAAATATCAAGAAAGTTCTTGATGATGTTCTCCCCGGCTACGCCAGATCTGGAGGCACCTTCACCAGGCCAGTTCGTAGGTAAGGCAAGCACGTGTTCACCCACAATACAACATTCCCCTTCGTCAAGCAGCCGCCTGGCGGTCAGAAGGATTCCTACTACGCCATCCATCACATCCGGGCGATCATACGGTACCATAATCACCTTCTGCTACCAAATAATCTCAAAGATTGGGCCGCAAGCTTGTCGGCAATCCAGGACGCGGACATTAGACAAGAATTCTTTCACATCCAGTTGGAGTTTGCGGAAATCATCCATCAAGATGTCCTTCGTACCTCGGGGCAGTTCTACCTCAGATATCAACCATCCAACAGTGATATAGACACAACGCTACAAATGCAGGCTGACAACGCCCGCGATTCCATGACCATCACGAGAGACGGTGGCTTCATCCACGCTCCGGTCCCTGAGTCGAGTCGAAAGTAGTGATGCTATGTGTAGTTCTGAAATATCGATTAGCTCATGTTGTAATTAAACTTTAATGAACTTGTATGTCTCTTTGGTTTGGACAGTCGTTCAACTTAGATGTAATTGATGCTATTTATTAGTAGGACCATGAATCATGCTATTAATGTCTTGCTTTTCTCTTCCGATCCTTTTGTTGCATACTTATATATTGCTTATGTATTGTCTGTGAATTGCTACTAACGTTTTTGTTTGGCTAGTGCATAGAGATGCCATCGTATGTCGTGTACAAGGGTCAGGTTCCCGGAGTCTACAACGACTGGGAGGAGTGTCGGAGACAGGTTCACCATTTTAGCGGTAATAGTTACAAAGGGTACACCACTAGGGCGGAGGCGGAATCTAGATACGCGCGCTATCTAGAGGGAGAGAGCAGGGAGCGGAGGAGGAACCGGATGAAGACCAGTTTCATCGCGATGATGCTCATCGTGATGACCGCAGCTCTCTTCTATGTGATGGTAGCTTAGATGATCGATATCGACTTGTAATGTGAAGACAAACTCGCTACTCGCGGTCTCGAGACTTGTAATGTTCTATCTTTGTTCGGTCTTTTGAATTCGGAGACTAATATGATGAATTGTATTTGGAGACTAATACTCTATTGTATTCGATGAATCTGCTGTTGCTGTGTGGTGCTGTCTATATTCTGTCCAGTAATATATTTTGTAACATGTGCAAATATCAGAAAAGAAAAAAAATAATCCCTAATATTCATACTAGTCGCGCACCACTCAACACTTTAGTGGCGCACTGCAAAAAGCACACTAGTGGTGCATCATCAACTAGTGCGCCATTAGTAAGCCAAAGCACATGGGTAAATATGGCCCCCTGAGAGGCATACTAATGGCGCACCATGGGATATACTAATGGCGCACTGCGTGGTGCACCATTAGTATACTAGATACTAATGGCGCACCAGTGGTGCGCTATTAGTAAAAAAATCTAATGGTGTGATGCTAGCGGCGCACCTGTAGTGTGCCATTATTAGCCAAAACAGGTGCGCCACTAGCAGGCCTTTTCCTAGTAGTGTGGTGAAGCAGGCGGAGCGCAATCAGATTGGGAGGACGGAGTAGGGCCTCGAGGAAGCAGGGAGATTGGAAGAGCCAGGCGCGGTGAAGGAAGAATAACTTAGTAAGAGGCATGGGCCGCATAGCTAGGCGGATTCAAGGGCAGCATGGGGAAGTGGAGACGCCCACGTCCAATCAGCCGCCACGCGTCAACCGAGGCCGCAGGCTTTTGGGGCCCGTGGTGCTCCCTACTTGGCCCTTGGCTTCGCCGCGAAGCCAAGCCCGAGCGCGTCTTGGGCCCGGGGGCTACTGTCGGCATCCTGGGAACGAGGGTCCCTAGACTTTCCTGCCGGCGGCCCGCGCGTGGCTAAGCTAGCAGGCCATACGGACCATCTTCATCAACAAGGCATCCAAGACCCTCGCGAGGGGCCAACCCTCGCGAGGCGGACGACACAAGACCTCCTCTGGAGTGGCCTAGTCAGGCAGGCTCATGAGGAGCGGAGATATCAAGGCGAGGCAAATATCATGAGGCACTCGTGACGTGACCCATGACGATCGACACCAGGTAGGCACCAGCTCGCACGGCATCCTTGTTTCCTCTTTTGTGCTAAGGAAACCAGCGCATGCGAGGAGTATCGAGGCATCAGGCAAAGGTTGCCATTTTGGTGCAACAAGACCAAGACCAGAAGTACGAGAAGACAAAGGTCATCGTGGAACCCAAGACGGCGTCACCACCAGAGCCTTTGGCAGGCGAAGACCACTTTTTGTCATGATAGCTTGTACTAGCTGTCCCCCTTCATATTTGCTCGCCATTGTTGGCTCCCTTACCGCTCAAGATTTGGGAAGGCGACCAGGGCCTCTATAAGTAGGACTAGCCACCACTATAGGCAAGGGGAGGACATCTTAGATCACTCTCACCCACACAAGTTGGCCAAGCACAAGAACACCTCAACCTCAGGAGGCTGTTCTTCCCCTTGTATTGTTCATCATCAGCCCAAGAGGCAATCCACCACCACCACACTGGAGTAGGGTATTACACCACAACGGTGGCCCGAACCAGCATAAATCTTGTGTCTTTCGGTGTTGCGAGTTCGTCGAGTTCGTCCGCGAGATCTTAGTGAGCTAGGACAGAGATCGGCCGGAGAAATAGACTTTGCACGCACCCTAGTGTTCGAACCTTAAAGGTTTGCCGGAACCCGACATCGGACACGCAGGGCTGATAAAGCAAGTAGGCCTCGTTTGGTTATTTTGTTAAAAAAATAGAACTGGGCTACCCATTTTCAACAAGAAAAAAAGACAACCGGGCTCATGATGTGGTAAACATAAATAAAACCCTGGCTAGACGGGCCACAGCCCCCGCACAGCCCCGTTGTTACCCTAATCCGTCGCTAAAACTAGTATAAATAACAACTGCTCGTTCCACAAAAAAATAAACTGCACGACCTGCTGGGTCCCTGGTGTCAGCCACTCGTAGTTTAATTCTCTCGTTTATTGACTACGTTGACAATGGTGTGAGCCCCAGATGTCCAACCATTTGGACGAACCATATTTTTGGGCTTGTAATATAGACGCACTTGCTTGCGTACTACCATGACGCTGGTGGGTCCCTACTGTCATCCTCTCCACGTATAGTCATCTCCTTGTTCCTCTCGGTTTTTGATGACGTTGACAACGCAAGAGGGCGGCGCACCGCGCACGGCGAGCGAACCAAGGCTGCGAGGCGGAGGACGATGGCGAGGCGGAGGACGGAACAAACATGAGCCGTGGAAGATGCGCCGGTCTAGTCACAGGCGGAGGGGAGTACGAGGGTTGACGGTGGCGGTGTGGTAGGTCGCACAGCGCAAAGGTCGCGGTGTGGAGAGAGGAGGAAAACCGTGAGATGCACATCGGTGCTGAGGGCACAGGTAGATGGTGTTCGGTATCTGGTAGGTGATTTCTAGTGGAATAGTAGAACTCAAGCAGATGTAGTTCTGTGAATTTAGGGGATTTCAGTCACGCGACACGATGCAGGGCAGCGTATGCCTACTCAGGTAGCATGAGGGCATGCAGAGGCTTTGAACCGAGCCCTGATGGGAGGAGATGATGGCTCTGGGGATTTCAAAATCATTGAACAGAGATAGCTGACGACAATCGAGATTAAGGGGCACCGCGCGCCATAGAGGGTGCCACCGAATTGAGAGGACTTGGGTGCGGCAGCAATCCTTGGTGGGGAGAAGCGAGATGATCTCCCCAAGGACGGCGTCCGGGAGATCGCTGATGCGGTCCACCCGAGATTCTATGGGTTCCTAGGATCCAGTGGGGGCGGGGTCGCCGCTTCTCCCCGCGCTGCCGGGTGCGGGATCTACAATAGGCGTCACCGCTGGCTGGAGCCTCATCTTCATGGCGCTGGAGTCAGCTGACTCCATTTTCCTCGAGGGCGTCGCGTTCATGGATTTGAGCAGAGTAATGAATGATGAGCCTAGTTTTAGTGCGAGTGAAGAAGAAGGGGAGCCGTGGTTTTCTATAGTAGTGAGGAAGAAGGGGAGCTGGGGTTTGCTGTAGGAGTGAGGTGAGGAATTTGGGGGTATGAGTGGAGCGAGATGACGTGAGGTGGGTGGGAGTGAGGAGCAAGAAGAACACCCAGGTTTTTTGGGCGGGGGGGGGGGTGTGCTGGGTGTGGGTAGCGCCTCTCATTTAGTAAATATATGGACTTTTGAATTGATTTTACTATTTACTAGGGTGGATGGGCTGTTTTGTCTTGGGCTCAGAGAAACAATTACTACTAGTACAGTGGAGACACTCTACATCTACCCAAAAAAACAATTACTACTACTACAATGGATACAATAACGCTTTTGGCTCCTCCTAGGTCATCGAAACCTCTCCCTCTACTGAATGCCGTTATACTTTCGTTCACCGACATGCGAGCCATGGAGCGTGCGGGCCCAAATGCCACCCACCAAATTAGCAGGCAGTATGCAGGCGGAGAGTCACCCCGGTCGTAGCGCGGCAGTAACGAGCCGTCGTATCACAAAACCCCACCTCCCCGCAGTCTAAGTTTGACGGACGAAGCAACCATCATTTCACTCTTCGCTGAATCCCATTCTCCCTCACCATCTTCAAGAAAGGCAACACTCGCATCTGCCACTGTTCTTCTCTCCCAACAAAGGGAAGGTAAGAGGATCCGTGATGTTGGTATATTTTCGTTCAGAGAAAGAAAAGAACTTTTGCAAAGCAGTAACCGATCCTCGCTCTCTTTTTTGTTTCATTGTCATTGCGGTTGTGTTTTCCTTTCAGTGGTCTCCTAGTATTCGTCAGTTTCATGATGGACCAAGGAGAACCAGGCAAAGATCTGCCGATATTGGATCAGAAACGGGAGCCTGATCCCGACGAGACAGAGAGCTCCAAGAAGATGGAGGCAGCCACCGAGCCGACCCCAGATGCGCTCATGGCCACTACTGAGATGGTCAACGCCCCGTTTGAGGTTACAACCCCCGTGGCACTGCAGGAGCAGTTTGCCCCCTTCGAGGATGTGTCCCACCCCCCTGCTGAGCTGCCCAGGGTGATGTTCTTCTTTGTCGATCTCGATTGTGTTTTTTCATCTAAGTATGTGGTGATGAATAATGCAAAATTTTATTAGCTTCGATGCCATGCTATACATAGTGGTTTAGATAACTTGTGTTTCTTATACTGGAAAGTAATTCAGATTTTGTTTCTGTTTCAATTAGAGCCCTGATGCAGACAAGGATTGTGTGGTTGTACATGTCACTCGCTATGAGGCAGATGACCTGAATATAGGCAC
This sequence comes from Triticum urartu, assembly GCF_003073215.2. Lineage (NCBI taxonomy): Eukaryota > Viridiplantae > Streptophyta > Magnoliopsida > Poales > Poaceae > Triticum > Triticum urartu. The sequence continues at coordinate 163,794,487 of NC_053027.1, read as the reverse complement.
TGGGAAAACAGAGTTTTTAGGTTGTTGGATCCTGGAAGCCATTTGTGCTTATACCAATGAAGAGTTGTATTCTAGCCTCACTGTTGTCAGGCGTGTTGTCTAGGGTGTACTAAAGCACAAGAAGTTCATAGCTACTCCTTCATTTTTGAGGCATACTTTTCTTGTCAATCTTACACAGGAAGATGATGTGGCATGCCTCCACAAACAAGTTTATGAGTGGCAAGGCCACAAGGTTGTCTTCATGAAGGTTCACAGGATTGAGCTGCTGCAGGATGTCCTCGATGATGTTCATGGCAAGGTCCGTCTTGTGTCCATCCCAAATTAGATCGAGGCATGAAATAGTTGCCCCAGCTAGTGTTTAATTGTAGTTTGGATTGTGTCTAATTATCCAAACCTTGCCTATTACCGAGCCCTCTGGGCTAGTACTCTGTTTGAATCCGTCTATGGAAACTGCTGCTACCTTTGTGTGCCCGTGAATCATGTGAGAACCATCGTAATTGTTGCCAAAACAGATGCGTCCTCACTAGTTTTTTCATGAATATGGCATGGTCAGACATAAGTTGCCACGGTTTATCATACGAGCAGTGTGTGTTTTGATGAAATAGAGTACTCGCTCGAGAACTGTGCACCGACGTATACATAAGTACTTGTAAACACTGTTGGTGCTACCCCACTTGTAAGAAGTTGTGCAAAACACGGCACATTGGATTAGCTCACTTCAACACTAGGCTATCGACCAGCTAACAATCAACAATCTGCTGTCTGACATATAAGCAGCTATGTATCTTGTTACAGTGGTTCATGAAGTTAACCGAGGCCACAATTTAAATTCCAAACGTTCACACACTAGTCCAGTGTTCATGTGGAACACTCACATTAAACTCGGCTTCATAAAAAACATGAAAAGCATAAGTTAAGCAATTTTATATATCTCAATGATTCATAGAACATAACAAACATATACTAGTTCACAGCAAAAGACAAAGTTGTGAGAAGATTTACAAATCAGGAAAAAACAAGCAAGGCTTCTCTGAGCAAAGGGCCTCTAGGAAGGCTTAAATTTCCTGGAGTTCACTCTGGTTTTTTCTTGTTACCAACATCCAGGGTTAGGTTCTCTCATTCCAGAATAACCAATTATAATTGTGTTCTCAGCTGGAATGCTGAACTGAACCATGTAGTGTACTGACTAGGTGAAATTCTTCTGCATTCCACTAAATTTAAGCACCGCTATTTGCAGAAATAAGCAGACCACAATGCCTCTTATACGCGTACCTGTCCAAAAAACCACCGTGTAGCCGTGCCAGCTAGTCCTCGGTCCATGGATGAACTGGTAGAAAGTGCATTCCGGACTAGGATGTAGTTGTTTTCGCTCGTCCCTACACTGCAGTCAGGAAGTAAAATTTATGAATCAACTTCTTTTATATTGCGTTGGTCATTCTACCTAGTAACTACCAATGTAGGAACACCTGGAAGACGGGTGGTTAGACGACGGCAACAAGGGATAGCCATCTCATTTTGCGCAGTTCTACTAAAACTAAGGTGTGTGCTTTTTATTGCGCGTATAGAAACGATACGGAGACAGACATCCCGAAATGATATGGAGACAGACATCCCTGTTTGCGCAAATACGAAATACGGTTATTTAAATAGTGACAGATATTTGAAGTGGCATATGATTAACATCAACAACTATTGTGTTATAATTGGCACTAGATTGACAGTATGAAAGTGTCCTTAAGTAAGTAGCATCACATCACATCAACACTGCCACTTGATTAACATGCAGAACAATAGCATTAGTATTACTCTCATGAGAGTAGCACATGGTTAGTACATGTGCAATTGAATTTGTGCAGTTCCACCGGGATGAAGCAATGTTAGTGGTGTGAGATTTAAGTGTAACTGCAAAAACACAATTCGTGGGAAATAAAGCAAGACGGAAGCACTTCATAAAATGGTGGTGGCATTGCTTGAATTTATCGACGGCACTAGACCATTACTTATAGTGACATTAGGTGGCATTTCTTAATGCTTCATGTGATTTTACATTAACGGTCGCGATATGGGCGTAGGGACAGTAGGGGCATAAATTGGTGATGTAGATGTGGTTGCCGAGAGCGGCAAACATTCAGGCAACATGTCTGTATTTGTCCCATTTTTTATCTCCTGGGCGACATTTTCCTATGTGAGCACAAGAAGTCTAGACATGCTCATTCTCATTTGCGTTTTCCCCCAACACCCGTCACTTTCTTTCCTTTTTCAACCAAGAGATAGGTCCACTTCCCCCCACCCTTCGTCATCCACCATGCTTTCTTCGTCTCTTCAACCAAGAGACCGGTTGGGTAGCTAGTATTTACTAATTTCCCCCGTTTCCTCTTAGAACCAAGTCCTAGATTCATGCTACAACTTTCCCACTTTCTTCCCTGTTTGAACCAACTCTTAGAGTCGACTGTATGAACTAGCTTTACCTGTAATACTAGTAGAAGTCTAGGTGGCTTTGGAACAGCGGACAGAAGTAGAAAAAGATCCACACGAAGCCAAGCGGGGAGCTGGGGCAGTAGAGCAAGGCACGTTTCGAAGGAATATATACCTGAGGGTCATCGGCATGTGGCAAAGACGGCGTCGGGAGGCCGCATCTTGGCCACAATACCGTAGGGAGGAAGAAGGGCTCGGAGGCCCTCCTGAGTCGATGCTCTCTCCTAGAGAACGGCACGACCGCCGATCAAGGCGCGCGGGCAGCCATTGGTCTCCTCCCTCGCCACCGACGATAGCGTGAACGATGCACCTACACCGCTGCCCCGGTCGAGGTTGTCCGGCCGGATTTGTGACAAGCCGTGAGATGAGAGAGAGTGTGGCCACCTATGTCTTGCTTAGATCTGGAGAGCATGAGAGAGTGAACGAGAGGAACCCTAGTAAAGCAAGAGCTAAGGCTCCTGCTTATATATATAGTGGAGTGATTTTGTTGTACCAGCTTCAAAAAAATGTGCTCGTACGTGTGCCACGAGTGGGTGTGAGAGAACTAGTGCGTGCGTGCACCGCTTCTCTTCATGAGAGTACAATATACTATGCCCAAAGAATGTTCGCCACACGAGTAATAGTATAAGTGTGTGATGTGTGAGATAAAATAAAATATGCGGGACGTCTTTTGTTTTTAGAAGTTCTGAGTGTAGGGTGTGAAGAGCACATATGTGTGTGACGTCTACCTGCAGATAGACGGTGGGTGTGGGAGGATTCGGGAGAGTCGTGACTCATGAGGGTGCGTGTGCATGAGAGAGAGGGGGCACGTATCAATGCAATGCATGTGTCCGTAAATCATTATCCGACAAACGTTCGCCACAAGCCTTTTCCTGACGAACGTCGTAAGAACCGTTAGATTGGCATCCAACATTGTCAGTTGTGCCATGTCATTTAACAGAACAGCCACTCCTCCTACAGACAAATCTTCCACGTGAGTGTTAGCAACTGCCGTATGCTCCCTCCGTTCCAAAATGCAGTGCATATAGCTTTATTGAAAATTTGAACCTCGCAAACTTTTTACCGAGTTTTCGTGTACCAGATTGGACATGTAGAATACCATGTATATATCATTTCATTCATCTTCGAGAGGTAACTATAAAGATGGGGGAGGAGTCTACAAAGAAAGACCATTGTATCACCTGCAACAATTTCAACATCCTTTGGTGTGGAGGAATATCATAGGAACTCTATATGATATGATTTTTATAGGATTTTTCCCTTTAGAGCCAATTGGTTCATAGGAATAGATTCATATACTCCACACTTCAAAGGAAATAAACATGATATCATTTCTATAGCTTTACAGCCACTTGGTTCATATGAATGGACTAGCACAAATGCCCGTGCGTTGCAACGGGGAAATATACCAGTTCCTATGAAGCATGGTTGATGAGGTCGAGGAACTATGTCAAGTGACAACAGTCGCTCATGAAAAAAATAAAAAGATGCATGATTTGAGGATCGAAACATGAAACTTAGAACATGGATTATGATCCCGAGTAAAAAAATTATGGAAACTTTTGAGCCTATGTGTTACAATGGTAGAGAAAAATTGGCCCATACTAAGATTTATTGAGAATTATTTACATCCAAAATTCATGAAAAAATAGCCTTATCAAGATATGTAGAACACATGAATGAAATGTTTTCAACAATCATTTTGTTATTTGATTTTGAGGGATTTTATTTCGTAAAAACAGATCAAAAAATTAGACGTATATTATGAGAACTTTAAATATATAAATCTTTAAATTAAAATTATCATATTTGTAGTTCAAACCTTAATTTTAACCTAATTGGTGTCTATGTTTTTAGAAATAAAAATATGAATTAAATACTAATGAAATATATTTGTATGCTTTCTTTCAATTTGTTGGCTGTCTACCATCCCGGTAAGTGTTCATACCACCGCGTGTCATGTATTTATATTGACATAAATATTTCACATGTCTGATCATTTATCCTTTTTCTTTCTTGCGTTTTTCTGGTCAATTTTGTCACCTAAGGATCATATTATTCGAGTCTTTCTTAGTCCGCGTGAAAATGAATGAGCGTCTATGTGCTAGATAGAAATCAAGTGAGGCGATCCTAAAAATAGTCAATTTGAGGCAATAGAAATCAATTAGGAAACTCATAGTGCCTGTGTTGTGCTTCTCTGCTATTGTTTTTTTCTTTTGGATGTTTGTTTGCTGCTGATTATGTAAGAAATCAGATGGTGTGTGTCTACTACTGACCATGCATGTGGCAGGGTTGTATATACATATTTTCTTAGTGAAGTATATACATCTATTAATGGTGTGTGTCTCCGGAGGTCAACTTATATGTTGTTTGCTTTTTCAACTAATCTGTTATCTGTATGTGTTATTTTCAGAACAAAACAAAAATCAATATTTTTTAAACTAAGTTCACGTTAGTTTGATACACTAATCTCGGCAAGGCCCTCATAAAGAAAATGTAGGCTCATGTACGCACTACACTACTTGCATGCAACCGAAAAAACTGCTGATGAACAACCATGTGCAGGTTCATGGCTAACATCCGTGCGGCTCATCGCACTTCAAACAGCATGACGCCCACCTGGCCCGCCAGCGCTCGCGCCTGTCGCCCACCTTGCCACAACACCCGTGCATGTCACCTACATTGCCGATGCACCCGTGCACGTCGCCGCCGGTGGTGATTGGCCGGTTCGCTCGATCCGTCCCGCGCTTCGCCGTCGCCCGTCGGTCCGTGAAAACATGACCGGGTGGTCGGTCTGGTCCTGTCTGGACCATCGGCAGCCAGTCCAAAAGGTGGCTCGGTGAGGGACCGGAATGGTAGGGACATTGTCCACCCTACACCGGCTTGATAAAGTGGGGAGCGTGCGTCTTGACTCCACGCTCCGTGTCTCCATCTTCATCGGCATCCGGCATGATGAAGCGGACGACAAGCGATGACTCGGCGTCATGGTGCGGAGATCCTCATCCTTGTCTTCGGCGGCTTTCACGTGGTGATGTGTTTTGCTCGAGGCGCACATTGGCGAAGAAACTCCAGCGTAACCGTGCATGAGTCGGGCATCGTCGTCCGAAGTCATGGCATGTGGACGTAGGAGGTAGTGGGCAGCGTCATTGGCGCACTCTGGATGGCCATGTTGGAGAGCTTGACGTGGACACGATGACCCTACGACGATGGCGTCGATGGTTTGCTGCATCTTTACGCTTTCCGGGGTCTTGTGTGACAGGTCCATCCATCATCATCACGTTGTGATTGCATGCATAATCTCACCGTTCACAAGGATTAGCCACGCCACCATCGTCAGCTGAGTGCTCGGCCGGATACACGTGCGCCTCTGACGAGCCCGACGGCCTACTCTTCAGCCTTTACGTTTATGTGATGCTCGCTCCTGGCTGCCCCCTTGGAGCACTTGCCCGTGCTGTTTTGTCTCCGGGTCCTCACGCCAGATGTAATCGCCTCTAGTTGTTCTTACCTTGGTGTGCTTTGTGCCCTTTCTCTTAATCTCCCCTTGCTGCATACTTGAATTTTGTGTTTTTGTGTGTGTGCGCTTGTGTGCAGGTCGGACTCCCATAAACTGTTAGAAGAAGGAATCTTCATAGACGAGTACGTGCCGGGTTGTGTACGTGCCTTATATTCAAAGTAACGTTATGTAGATATATTTTTAAATCTCAATCATCTATCTTTAGTATTAACACAAAATCAATGGATATAAAGGGATGACCTATGGAGAACTATGAAATCTTCCATCCTTTAATATTAGGTATAGATTCCTATACTCAGAAAATTTCAAAGGAAAATAAAAATTAGCGTATATTCAATAGAAAAGGTCCTATGATATGAACCAAATTACATCTCTTTTCTAATCCCTCCTCATAGGAATTGAGATACATGTCATCTCTAGATTCAATAGAAAAGTTCCGATGATGTGAACCAAATGACATCTCTTTTCCAATCCCTTCTCATAGGAATTGAGATACTCCATGTCATCTCTTTCCCTACAACTCCCATGTATGCATCTTCTATTCCTAAATAGCTAGTACAACCCACTAGTAGCTTTTTTCCAAGACATGCAACTATGGCAGAAGAACTATATAGTGTGCGAATAACTTTGAAAGATGGTCACTGGATGAAGCTAATCCAACGGTGTAGAGATGGAAAATCCGAGCACTACCGACCGTTGGATATTATCAACATTCCACCAGATCTGCCACATGTACAATTTAGAAGACTCCATGGTTGAACTTAAGCATAATGCACAAACCTTAAAACACAAGCACTTCTCCTTTGTTCTAGAATCTTTCGTATGATAATTGAATTTTTTTCTAAATGAAATGCCATTATTTGTTTTTTACTTTATGCTTTACAATGCACAACCCCATGAATCTTAACATTTTTATAAAACTAATTGATTTTGAATGAGATGAACTATAAGAACTAAACGAACAACTACATCATGCATATATGACTCAAAGCTTTACATGCTATAGTGTGTATTTATTCATAATTTGGTTTCGAAATCTCATGCGTTCAATGCATGTGTACCTTACTAGTTTTGAGTAGAGTAGCAAATTTCACGCGGCCCTGGGTATATCAAAATGCAGGGCCCATGCATCATTACCTTTCGTTCGAACCTACGTCCACAATTTTTTGTACGTACTATATCTCCACTGGTCCCCGGACCCAAAATTCTACCTCGTTCCCCTAAAACCAAGGGGCCCGCACATATTTAAGGCGTCGGCTCGAACTCAATCCCTCTCCCGTTTACTACAACGTGGCCCCGCACGCCGTAGTAGTACTCCAACAAACCCTACCACCACACACATCATTGGTTTTCTTCAAGAGGACGAGGTAGAAGCCGATTTGTAGTGGAGGCGCTTTCAAAAAAAATTGATCTGTAATGGAGACCCCTACCCTAGGTTGCCCTAGGTAGCTGCCGCACGCATCATTTGCTTTCTCTTTTCTTTATGCTCTTGCGCCCTAGAGTGAAATGATGGTTTCTTCGTCCGTCCAGCTTAATGCGGGAAAGGTGGGGCTTTGTGATTTGACCCCTCATTGCTCATTTTCTACTACTGCGGCGCTACGACCGGGGTGCCTCCAATTCCAACTGCTACTCCGAACTATAATTTGGTGCATCGCACGTGGAACAAGACGATGGATGAGCCACATGTCGGCCAAAGGGGTCCTGTTAAGTGTGTCGCCATTTCATGTGCGGACTGACCCTACTTGAGTTTCTACGCCAACACGACAGGTGCAGCCTACCACTTGGTTTTGCTCCTTGGTGAATCCTGACTATATTGATCTAAAAAGATACATACTGAACTACCCTCTCCGTCTCGTTTTTTAGGCGTCTCGGTTTATAGGGCGTGCACGTAGTTCTAGGTCATCCATTTGACTAACTAAATATGAGTTACCATGTCACAAAAAGTATATCATTGGATTATTAAGCGAATGTAGTTTCTAAACATATACTGTTCATCACATATATAGCTAGTTAAATTCTCAACCTAGAACAACGTGCATGCCATGTAAACTGATACGGAGGAAATATAGTAGTAAAATGAGGTGATATTACCAAGCGATCAGTGGGGGAGCATGGCCTGTCATGCGGTCCCACGTGTCATGATGTACCAAGGCGATGCGTGTTTCCATCTTGAGGCAGAAGCAATACTATGTGGTTTGATATGATGGCGAACCGAAGTGTGAAATAATGGTTGCTTCGTCCGTCTGGGAAGGTGCGGCATTGTGATTTGACGTCTCATCGCTCATTACTACTACTAGTGGGGCGGTACGACTGGGGTGCGTCCCCCTGTTGTTCTGCACTGTTATTTGGTGCTTGACATGTCGAACCAGTTTCTATATGTCCCACATGTCGGCGACGGGAAGTACAGAATTCATGAAAGTGAGTGTCGATGGAGGAGTAGAATACATGGCTTGGGTTTTTGCTGCTTCGCGCGATCCATCGATACAAACCCGGACTAAAAACAGGCGAGGGAGGGTCTTTTGCGGCGCAGCAGACAGGGGAGTTCAGCATAGTATGTTCGAGGCAAGGAGGCAGGAAGGGAAACAAGCAAATAAAGGTTTTGGGAAAATCTGATTTTACGGAGTACGTACCCACTAGGGTTTATAGGGCTCATCTAAAAACATTCATTTTTCCGTTTTATAAGTCTCAGTTCTACTACTAGTGGTAGTACCATCATATGCTAGATTTCGGGGTGCGTTAGATCACCCAATGCAAGCAGTGTCAAGACAAAACTCACCAATGCATGTAGAAGTTCATGGAAATTTAGTGGGCATTCATGCATTCATTCTAATTAATGCCTCGGTAAACATAACTTCTTGAGAAAAATAGTGTACTAATTACTTGTGCAAACTAGGAGTACGAAATTAATTCAACCACTCACCGTCTTCCTTGGTTGGAGAGATTTTGATATTGAGCCACAAACTAGAAAGGAGGGAGTTGTAACTTTTGTCTCGATTACTATTTGTGGCCTTGTCTAGATGCAAAATGTATTTTTTTTATAGTGGCCATGTATAAGTAAATGGAGGGAGTACTAAAGGACATATATATTCCAAAGAATATGATAATATCTCTAACCAAGGTAGTAGGGACGAGGAGTAAACGGAGGGAGTAGTAAAATTTTCTCCTCGTCCTGCGAGCCACCGCACGCGTGGGCGAGGGAGGGGGCGTAAAGTACTACTACTAGTACGCAAGCTTCACCTCATCCTGCGAGCCACCGCGCCCATGGGCGGGGGAGATGGCGTACTAAGCAAGCTTCTCCTCGTTCTGCGAGTTGACGGGACACATCAAAAGTACTCCAGTGTATAGAGCCTTGCCTCTAAGGTAGGCCCCACATGGTTTGCCTCTTTTGTAACATAACGCGTCAAGTCGCAATTTGTTTGTTCACCCGTGGTAGATGATCCTCCCTCCACCAAGTGGACAACCAGTACACGGTCAAATTACCACATGGGCTGCCTTTTCGTACAGAAATGAGCTCCACCGTGTACCCGCGCGGGTGTGGTTGGGAAAGAGACGGGAGTACGTGCTCCATGCATGCACCTCTTCTCTTCATGCACGTCCCCCACCTATGTGGGTGTGTGAGAGATACAAACCAAGACAAATGGCTTGTGCGGAATAACTACTCATCGCAAGCCATTGTAAGAGTGGACAAAATGGAGAAGGAGGAGATAGGGGAGTGGCGGAGGTGTGCGATTCCTAGCCGGCGTTTGGCATCGTTTAAATAGGAGATTAAATAGATGACGGACGGGAGGAGCTCGGCCGATGTTGTGTTTAATGCATGAAGTGTGTCCAAAGTGGGTTTCTCGGCTTCCACACGGGCGGGTTTCATGGAGGCGTTTGAATGCGGAAGGAGGTGTGTTCAGCCGGGCGTGCAGCGAGTGGCGCCCTCGACTCTGACATAGGACACCGCGCCGTTCTTCCACTGACGTGTGGGCTCTTCGGGTACATGGCCTGCATGTCAGTGACCCAACGCATGCACCACACAGCAGAGGAACCTTTGGTGGGCCAGGGCGGTCAGAAGCGGGCATATCATAAATCAATGATTGTTCATTGAGTGTGACGTCATCCTTTTCATGTAGATAAGCCTACTATGTTGATAGCCTGTTCGATATGTTGTGATTCATAAAGACCACTGCAAACATCAATGTTCTGCTTATCACAAATAAGATTTATTAATACCCGTACAATACATGTCCATAACAAAGGGTGCATGCACGTAGAGGTCGAGAGTGTGTCTTGCGTCGTGTGTTGTGTGCATGCAGGCGTGCGTGTGTTACGTGCGTGCAAGGGTACGTTTCAGTGTTGCATGCATGTTTGCATATGTGCGTGTGTTCGTGAGTGCATGTGTACGTGTCAGTGTTGCACGCCTGCATGCGTGCGTGTGTTCATTATGTGTACGTGTCAGTGTTGCACGCCTACATGCGTGCGTGTGTGCATGTGTACGTGCATGGTGGGGCTACACGTCAGTCGACTGACTTTTTCGTGTCTGGTCATTAGATTTTCCAGCCATTACTTTTTCGTCTCTGTGTTTTCGGAGGCTACACGTCAGTTTATCATCAAACTGCACCCCTTGAGCCGCAAGCCACCACCGGCCGAACCGTCGGCCCCCGCCGCCACGCAGCCCCGCACACCCCGAAACCACTCCCCACCTCCTGTCCACCGCCGCACCAGCCATCCCTCTAGCCCCCCTCGCACCCGAGCTTTTTCTCAGGCAATCCCGACCCCACCGCCCAATCAACGTGCCCCCACCGCCCAATCAACGCGCCCCCACCATCGGCGACTGCCAACCAGAGATCTCACAACTTCGAGTACCCACCGACCACTAATTTATTACCATTTCTGTCCTTCATATACGCGTTGACGAGTGGGCCCTATGGTAATGTGCGCTGCTGAATGTGGACCGTTTGACTGGTCAATTGATCGTATCATCAACAAATTATGGAGCTTTATGGTGAGCCAGTGACCGTATGATCACCCTAAAATGTATTTTATTAACACAGTACAAACTCAAGCTACCATTTCTTTCTTACATACACGGGTTGACTGATGGGCCCCACGGTTACACGCCTCGATGGTGCAACACTAGTTGCGCCACGTGGAATGTTTGACTGGTCAATTGATTGTGTCATCAACAAAATACGGAGTTGTACGGGTGAGCCAGTGACCGTATAATCATGACATGTATTTTTTTAACATGGTACAGACGCAAGGGCTCATATACACGCACAAGCACTCACCGCTATAAGCACACACACGCAGACCCTACCCCTATGAGCACCTTCAAGAGAGTGAGCCAGCATATGATCTTGAGATTTTATGAAGTCACCATAGCTGCCTCGTAGTCGAGTGGAACGTCTCCTCCTACTGAACGCACATCACCGGAAAATACAGAAATTAACCCAGGATAAATGCGAGCATCGGGTCTTTAACCCGGGTGGGCTCGAGAAACCACTGTCCTCCTAACCATCCAACCACATGTTGGTTAGCACGACAAAATGTATGTGGTGACCGTGATGAGCTTATTCTGATGTCCAGTGACCATATCGTGCTTTCGCTTATAATACAATGACCGTAAGTGTCATCAACAAAATACGGAGCACGCATCAAATGCAAAGTCCGTCAGTGTCATCAAGAAAATACAAAGATGTATCGTGAGCTAGATACCGTATGATCACCATGAGAATGTATACGGTGACCGTAATGAGCATATTCTGAAGTCCAGTGACCGTATAGTGCCTTAGCTTGAAATATGGTGACCGTCACGCGTGAATGTGTCATGGGCATGCATACTTTTAGAGGGTCGAGAGATAGTTTGTGTGCGTACGTGAAAGTGGTGTAGAAAGAGGGGGTGTCTGGTGGAGACAAGGAGAGATATGCCCTTCGTTTCGCTTTCCTTTGACTAATATTTTAGGAGAATATATAAACATTCAAAATGCAAAACAAATATTTTTGGATGCACCATGCAATTAACTTTCATGTATAACATTGTACTATTGTATATGCTTATTTTCTTAGTGGCCGATTGCTTGTGTGGTGTGGTGGGCACATCATTTATAGTTGTGGTGGGTCAACATGAGGACTCATGGGTCAGTTCCATCCTACGCCACATAGGTTAGACCGAGACACGTTATATGAAGACCCATGTGGAGGACTCGGCGTACAACACGAAGCTAGCTACCAGAGTCGCGAAGGACTCTATCCCCACTGGTGATAAGCCGACTATATATGATTTGTAACCCTAGGCCCCCAATATGTTATAGAAGCTTGGGGGCTAGTTCATCGATAGTATACACACACACACAATGCCTGGTATTCACGTGTACTTTGTACACACCCCTATCACTAATATATACTACCAGGAGTAGGCTTTTCCCTCAACCGCAAGGGTCTGAACTAGGGTAAACTTTGCCTCGTATTACCATCCAACCTAATAGTCAGGGATATCCTATCGAATGATATGATGGAACCATATCTGCCAACTACTAAGAGAGAGGTGTGTCTGGGGCCGCAATGTGTGCGAGAGAGGCCTAAAGATAATGTGCATGCGGGACACATGTAGTCACATATTTGTGCATATAGAGGGTTAGCAGAGACCATGCGTGTGTATATGTGCATGTGAGAGAAATAGTGTTTTCCAACTGAGGTTAGTGAAAAGAGTGGTACATACTAGTCAGAAAGAGAGAGAGAGAGAAAGAGAGAGAGATGTAGAGAGAGCATGTGCGTGAGACTCCCCTACACCCCGAGAGAGATTGTGAGCATGTGTGAAAGAGAAATGCCGATGCATATAAAGTTTGTGCACTTATTCGGTAGATAGAGAGATATATAGCGCGTTTGTGAGAACGGCCCGAGGCATACTGCATCTACGTGTAAAAGGCGGTTCTACGCATTAAATTAAAATATGAATGGCATTATTATTTTTGGATGAGATAATGAATTTTGCAAATTGTGTATGGATGAAAATCGGTCTATCAGACACCCATACTCTATTGAATTCTAGCATGTGCATGTGTTTATTTAATATTATCAATCCATAGAATGAGAGCGGTTTGAAATACATGCAATGGATGCTTTTGCAATTCATATATAAACATTAATTAGTGCACTCCATGTTGTTAGTGTGAAGCACTTTATACATCTGTCACTTGCATGGATACATTCCAAATTGCTAGCTACAAAACAAAATACATGTCGACTTCAACATAAAGGTTGTTTCGAAGATTTGAATTCATGGGAAGTGCATTCATCTATTTGAACCCGAGATAATGGCATTTGTAAATCAGATGTACCAGGGGGCATCAATCTTTGTTGTGCGTTTGAACATGCTATATATATTCATACGCATGTCTAACTATTTTTTTGAAACCAGGGAGATTATATCTGGAACCATGCACGAACTGAGGTAAGTTGCATATTTTTTAATATATACTCGTGTACAATGTATATTCAATTGTACCCCTCCATTCCAAAATTATCGTAGCTTTAGGATTTTCAAGAGTAAATATTTGTGAAGTTTGACAAATCCTGAAAGTTCAATTCAAGAGAACCGAAAACTTTAATGCTTCTTCTCCCAAATATTGAACGAAGCGCCAAATAGGCCTCTGGTCACCCGAAACCGCGCGAGACTAATGTTTGGTGTTAGGAAATTACTGTCCTGACTCTGGCCCGTGTAGCCTATCAGCCCGATGTCCAAAGGTCTAATCCGGGGTAGGTTTGTAGCTTCAGCATGACGCCAGTCTCAACCGCCTCCAAGAATCATTCGTACGCCATGGGCGCCTAAACACCCATGCGCTCGACCGAAATCTATCCCGCCCACATTTGGGACACCTGAGATTACTGTCCTACCCCCAACCCGCAATATGTCTGAAATTTTAGATGGGGGCAAAGTTTGTAACTTTCCCCAAATTTCAACAAGCGCGTCCCAAAACCGAAACATTGTTCCCCCTTAGTTCCCCGCATCCCTCTGTTTCCCCATTCATACTCTGTGGGCGCCAAAATGCCCTCTCCATCAGCTGCGAAACCCCAGCCTCCTCCGTCCTCCACCCCATAGCACCCAATCCACCGCCGCCCTCCTCCATCACGCCGGAGCCAGTACCCCAACATCGTCGTCTAACGCAACCGCAACGCCCTCAAGGACTTAGCAGCTGAAGCCGAGGTAGATTTGCCTCTACGACGTCGACGCCGACGTGCGTCATACCAGAACCACTCCGACCACGCCGTTGTGCGCCTCACTACTACCACTCCACTATCGCAACCGTCTGCCGGACCGGAGCTGTTCCCGCTACACCGTCGTCGCCGCCTCGGATCTGGTTCCCTCCACTGATAGACGGCCACCGCACCACACTCAACAACTTGGCCATGGGTTCATCCAAGGCTCCACTGTCCTCCACAACTTCTCATTTCCAGCGAACCACAAGAAGATCGTTGGAAAAACAGAAGGAGGACACAACACTGCTAGCAGAAAGAGGTACTCCTCTTCCCTTATTCGTGCAAACCTTACGTCTCTGCTCACACTGTATTCATCCCACGAAAGAAACATGCTGAGCGCTTCTTACTGCATCTTCTTCATGATACTAAATGCACAAGGTTTCCTCCATTTACTATTTCACCTTTTCTAGAGGTCAGTAGCCCACCTGGATTTCAATTCAGGGTCAGTCGAATAGCAATTAAAAGAAGCAGCACCCGCTTAGGCGCACGCAACACCAAGTTTGCTTGTTCGCCGGGGAAGCGACGTATCGATGGCTATCATAGGGGTGTGGGGCGCAGGAGCTTCTTGTGTCCGATCTGGAGGTCGACGGGGCTTGAATGGATGGCCGGGGGTGGTGCGTAGCAAGGCGGTGCGATGAGGTCGAGGGGACGGCGCAGGCAGGGGACTAGGCTAGTGGTCACTGCTGTTTCGAGGAAGATCGTCAATGCTAACTGGTTGGAGGTAGATGAAGGTGATCTGCCCGTTCTTTGTACATCGGACGGTGCAGAAAAAAATGGACTGAACTATTTGTTTTTATTCGACTATTATTTTCATAGAATCCAGTAGTAATTTAGTGTGCCATGCATGTTGTAGAGCTATCATATCTCTCCCGTCTTTTATTTCTCACCGACCTGCTATCTGCTACCTTTACACTATACTATTTGTGCACACACTTCACCCATACTCACACTATTTTTTTTATGCATGGGTATTTTAGACTCTGACGCAGTGTTGATGAATGCAGAAAAGAAAAGATAGAAGTCGCTCTAGTGTAATTCAAAGATAAGCACTAAGCGTTTCAGTGCTCTAAAGGAGGCGGTGTCAGCAGTTGGAGACAGTAAACAGAGCTCTGCAGTTGATGATCTCAATTGCCAGACACAACCATCCCAGGTGTTTTCTTTAACTTTGCGCTGTCAAATGTGGTTGCATTTTGCATATGGTGTCTAGGTTGTATTGCTTCCAATTTGGTTAAATTGCATCTGCTTACATTACACATTATACCTTTCATAATGACATGCCTTCCTGTTTTTGATACATACTACATATGTCTAATAAACATGTTCGTACATCAAATTAATGCTCTTTTGTACCCCTCGTCAATCACATATGATGAGACAATCACCCCAGTGGGTTACTGTGAGACGCCATACTTGTTTAAAGAGTGCAGTGTCATCCTCCCCACATGATTCTCATGAAACAGCAAGGCTAAATGAAGATAGTCAACGTAGCTCTCTAGTTGATGACCGCAGTTCCCCCACACCACCATCACAGGTACTTGATCTAACTTCGCAGTGTGATATGTGGTTGCATGTTGCATACAGTGTCTAGCTTGTAATTCTTCTAATTAGGGTAAATTGCATCTGCTTAGTTTACACATTATACCTGTGAATATGTCATGCCTTCCTATTTTTGGTACACACTACATCTATGTGTTAACTTTGTTCTTACATGAAACTACCTCTCTTTTGTATGCTGCATCAATCACTTACGATGAGTCACCTTTATTCGTTGCATATTGCATATTATTTCTAGCCCGTTTCCATGTATTGCTTCGAATTTGGTCAAATACATTTGTTAGGGCACCCTTTTAATTTGGAAGAGTGATATTGGTTTCATCTTTCATATGGTTTCTAGCTTGCATTGATTCTAACAAGTTCAAGCACCTTGTGCTTAGTTTACACTATATACATGATACATGTCAATATGTCATGTCGTCCTATTTTTCATACATATTGCATCCTCCTATCATGGGGCTGCCTTACATGAAAGTAGTGTTCGTCAGTATCATGCATCAATGAGTTCTAAAGAGCACATTTTATTCCTTTTTCTTGTGGGTTTGACTTGACAAGGCAAAATCAAGAAAGAGGAAGGAAAAGATTAAGGAAGGCGATGATGGTGGTCCTCTGCAGCAATGAAAACGGAGCATTTGTACCGATTCTCCTTGTACTGATAGTGCATTACAAGGTCCAAGTCTTCGCTCCCCTACTCCACCATCCAAGGTGCTTGCTCTAACTTGACAGTGTGACATCTGGTTGCATCTTGCATATGGTGTCTAGCTTGTATTGCTCCGAATTAGTCTAAACTGCATCTACTTAGCTTACACATGATACGTGTGAATATGACACGCTTTCCTGTTTTTGGTACATACTATATCTGTCTATCACGCCATGCTCTTACATGAAACTACTCTTCTTGTGTATCCTGCATCAGTCACTTATGATGGGACACCTTTAAGTTGGCAGTGTAATACTGGTTTGCGTCTTGAATATGATTTCTAGCATGTATTACTTCTAGTTTGATGATCGCCACCTATGACGAGACAGTTTTAACTTGGCAGAGTGATATTGATTGCAACTTTCATATGGTGTCTAGTTTGAAGTGCTTCTAATTTGTTGAAGTGCCTTTTGCTTAGTTACCACATCATAGGTGGGAATATGTCAATCCGTCCATTTTTTCATACATATTCCATCCTCATATCATGATTTTTCCTTTCATCAGAGTAGTGTTCATCAGATCATGCATGAATGAGTTCTAAAGAGCGAATTGTATTCCTTTTTCTTGTTGGTTTGACCTCACAATGCAAAATAAATAAAGCTGAAGGAAATTGGCAAGGCATTGGATAATGGTGGTCCTTCCAAGCAACTGAAATGGAGGTTCTCTATAGATTCTACTCCGCCATCCTCCCAACAAGATTCACAAGACAACACAAGGCTAGACAATCAACGTAGTTGTGTAGATGATGAGCACATCTCCCCTACTCCACCATCACAGGTGCTTGCTCTAACTTGGCACTATTATATGTGGTTGCATGTTGCGTATGATGTCTAGCTTGTACTATTGCTTCTAACTTTGTTGAATTGCATCTTCGTACTTTACACAGAATCCTATGAATATGACATATGTTCTTGTTTCTAGAACATACTATATCTGATCACACGATGTTCTTACATCAGACTATTGTTCTTGCATATCCCGCATCAGTCACTTATGATAAGGCACCTTTAAGTCGCCATTGTGGTATTGGTTGTGTCTTGCATATGATTTCTAGCATGTACTGCTTTTAATTTTGTGAAATGCCATATAGTTTGAACTTGGCAGAGTGATATTGGTTGCATCTTTCATATGGTGTCTAGCTTGGAGTACTTCTAATTTGTTGAAATGCCTTCTGCATAGTTACCACATCATAGGTGTGAATATATCACGCTATCCTATTTTTCATACATATTCCATCCTCGCATCATGTGTTTGTCTTTCATCCAAGTAGTGTTCGACGGTATCATGCATGAATGAGTTCTGAAGAGCAAATTTTATTCCTTTTTCTTATCGGTTTGGCTTCACAATGCAAAATCATTACAACTAAAGGAAATTAGTCCGGCAATGGATGATGGTGGTCCTTCGGAGCAACTCAAACAGGGGGTCTCTACAGATTCTACTCCGCCATCCTCCCAACAAGATTCACAAGACAACACAAGGCTGGACAGTCAACGTAGCTATGTAGATGATGAGCACATCTCCCGTACTCTAAGATTACAGGTGCTTGCTCTAACTTGGCACTATTATACGTGGTTGCATGTTGCATATGATGTGTAGCTTGTATTGCTTCTAACTTTGTTGAATTGCATATGCTTACATTACACATAATGCATGTGAATATGACATGTGTTCATGTTTCTAGAACATATGTGTACATGATGAGCACATCTCCCCTACTCCACCATCACATGTGCTTACTCTAACTTGGAACTGTTATATGTGGTTGCATTTTCCATATGATGTCTAGTTTGTATTGCTTCTGATTATGTCGAATTGCATCTGTATAGATTACAACTTATACCTGCAACGATCACTTACCCATAAGACACATTTAACTTGGGACTGTGATGTAGGTTGCATCTTGCATTGTCTTCTAGCTTGTACTGCTTCTAATTTCTTGAAATGGCACTTACGACGAGACACTTTTTACGTGATAGGGTGATATAGGTTGCATGTTCATATGGTGCCTAGCTTTCATTTCTTCTAATTTTGTTGAAATGTGTTCCGCTTACTGTTTTTTCATACATATTCCATCCTCCTATCGTACGTGTGAATATGAAACGCCGTCTTTTTTTGTATATATTCCATCCTCCTATCATGCGCTTGCCTTACATCAAAGTAGTGTTCGTCTGTATCATGCATCAACCAGTTATGCAGAGCTAATTTTATTCATCTTCTTGTGGTTTTGACTTCATAAGGCAATATCAGAGAATAGGAAGGAAAAGAGTAAGTTAGGGGATGTTGGTGGTCCTCCGCACCGACGCAAACAGAGACTCTCTAGATTTCCAAGTCTACATGATGAGTTCATCTCCCGTACTCCACCATCACAGGTGCTTGTTCTAAGTTGACAGTGTGATAATTGGTTTCATGTTGCATATGTTGTCTAACCTGTATTTCTTCTATTTTTATTAAATTGCACCTGCTGAGTTCATATGTTATACATGTGCATATCACATGGCATTCTGTGTCTAGAATACACTGCATGTGTCTATCATAGCATGTTCTTACATCAAAGTACTGCTGTTGTGTATCCCGCATCAGTCACTCATGATTGGACACTTTTAACATGGTAGTTTGATAGGGGTTGCATCTTGCATTGATTTCTACGTTGTACTGCTTCTAATTTTTCGAATTGCCACTTATGACAAGACACTTTTAACTTGGCAGAGTAATATTGGTTGCATCTTTCATATGGTGTGTAGCTTGCATTACTTCTATTTTCTTGAAAATCCTTCTGCTTAGTTTACACATCGTAGCTGTGAATATGTCATGTCGTCCTGTTTTTCTTACATATTCCATCCTCATACGGTTGTCTTACATCAAAGTATTGCTTGTCTGTATCATGCATCAATGAGTTCTGAAGAGCGATTTTATTCTTTTGTGTTGTGGGTACGGCTTGACATGGCAAAGTCAAAAAAGAGCAAGGAAAATAATATAGTAGGGAGTGGTGTTACTCGTTGGGAGAAATGGAAAAGGATCTACCGTCCAGATTCTGCTAGTAATTATGGTGCAGTAGAAGGTGCAAGTCCACCGACTAAATCGACAAACACAGTATCACCTGCTCCACCAGCTGCAGCATCCGCTTCAACTGTACTAGCATCTCAACGAGTTACTCGTTCGTTTTCTCCGGAACTGGCCAGTTCCCAAGATGCCTTCACACCTAACACTACTTCCGAAGCACTGCTAATACAACAGGACTTGGCAAGATCAGATGAACCTCATGAGCATCAACACCAAGACGGTACCTGACCGAGTCAAGTTGCAGTTGCATGCTCCTTTTTATGTACTCTCATAGTTTGATGTACACTAACACTTTCCATATTCGTTGTTGAACCAGCACCACGGCGCAAGCGGAAGCAGACATCAGAGGATAATGCTTGACAGATTAACAAAATCTAAAGGAAGAATAATGGAGATCCATTTTGAGGCAGGTTTAAAAAGGCCACGTGATTCTACAGAGTCAGCCAAGTTAGTATCAGAGGCAGCCGTTGCCGTTAGGTGTCATGCACTTATCCTCCCAACGTGGATACAATATAGGAATGAGAAAGACAATACCCAGTTTAACACCTTCCTTGACCATTTATCCGTAAGTAATGTTATTCATCGCAATTAGCAATATTGTCTTGCTCTATCCCATACTTTCTAGCTTCCTCCTAATAAGACTCACATTGTTTTTCCAACAGATGAGGTTCAAGTTGGATCCGAAAGATGATGCAACTAAACAAGCATGCACTCATGTTTTTCAGTCTGCTCCGCGACAGTATCGGTACCACCTTAGAAAATCTCACTTTGAAGGCAGGTCCAACAATGAAATCGCTCAAACATCTCCAGTGGAATATATTACTCCCTCCGTTTCTTTTTAGTCTGCATATAAGGTTTAGTCAAAGTCAAGCTTGCAGAGTTTGACTAACTTTATATTAAAAAATATAAACATTCACAATACGAAATCAATATTATCAGATGCACCATGAAATGTATGTTCATACTATATAGTTTTTAGTATTGTAGATGTTCATATTTTTAATATAAATTTGGTCAAACTTTGTGCAGTTTGACTTTGAAAAAAGCTTATATGCGGAGTAAAAAGAAATAGAGGGAGTACATATGAAGACTGGACAACCCTTGTTAAACACTGGTCTAATCCAAAGTATCAGGTAGGCTATATGTATTTGATCAGAGCACATATTGAACTTGTATTTATGTATGTGCCTTACAAGTGTATCTTCTTCTGGGCTATCTGTTTGAAGAACAAGACCAACCATTCTAAAGTGAAATTCCAACAGACAACATGATCTTGTAGCTATATTCCACACTAATCTACATGTTCAAACTTTCAGTTAGCTATGGAACAAATCATTGAACAGCCACAACCACCTGAAGGTGACGAGGCTACCACAGGCACAATGTCACCTCTTGCTGAAGTGCGTCAGTATCTCTCCACTAATAGTGCAAAAAGCACCTTCTTGCATAATTCTGGGTTGGTTGTCAAGGTAACCTCATCCAAATCACCCACTGAACAAAATCTTCCTTCTAGACAGAGTGATATATCTGTGCTCCAGACACAAGTGCAATCCCTAATGGACGTCATTTTGTAAACAAGAATAGTGGTTGACAAATGTCGTCAAGATATGAATGGTTTTGAAACCAGACTATCAGACATTCGATTCGTTGTTCAAGAGAAATGGTGGGAAAAGGTGAATATCGTGCTGCTCCATCAGATTCTACATCCTGAATTATTAGCACTCAGGTCAAATGATCTGTGGTTATATACATCTAATGGTGTTTTTATCTGCAAGGACTATAAACTTTATGCCAACAAGCCTTTTGTTGTATGGTTGGAATTTATTTTGTTGTGATACAACATTTATGATGCTGCCAAAGGCTGCAGTAATTACGACGCTATTTTTATATGGTGTAGGTTTATCTTAGGAATGTATTCAGCCGAAAGCTTCGTAGGAGCCCAACATGCCAACATTCGTCAGGCCCATTCCAATTGGGCTAAAAACGATTATGGGCCGAAATTTGCATGTAGCCCACTAAAATATCTGGGCCTAAATCAGCATAAGCTTTCATATTTTTCTGGTAGTCATGTGCCCATAGAGGGCCTTTAACAGGCCTAAACATAATTTGGGCCCTCAATAACAATAGGCTGTTTACAGGTGTAAATATATCGAGCCCATAAAAAATATGGGCCTTTAATAGACTGAAAGTGAGATTAGGCCCTGATTGTGCCAAATAACCCACTGGTCTTAGCAGGCCGAAATGGTGGCCCATTTACGATGCGGATCTTTCACAGGCCGAAATTCGGATGGGACATAAATGCGCCGACCTAATACATGGGCCTTTGACAAGCCGGAAGTTCAGTCGGGCTAGATTATCATCATTTTTATATGGGACGTTAATGGGCCCGATGTGACGTTGGGCCACATATGGCCCACGGATTTCATCTGATGTTAACCGGCCGAAAATCACAACAGGCCGAAAGTGGCCCAAATCTATAGGGGGCCTCTAACAGGCCGAATGTTAGACATGGCCGAATATGACCCAAATCCTTCACGGTCGTTTATGGGCCGAAAGTTTCAATGGCCTGTAAATGGGCCCAAATGAAGCAGGACCTTTAACAGGCCAGAAATACACCGGGCCATAATTCGGCCCATATACTTAGCGGACTATTAACGGGCCAGAAGTGACCATGGGCCGCAATGATGACAAGTTTAGGACATGCCGTTGACTGGTCGATTTGACACTAGCCGTACGTGCCTTAACTGAGAATGTTGGGCCTTTAGCTAGGCCGGCCCATTATGGTCTGCAAAATCTTGTGGGCCTTTAGCTAGGCCAGCCCATTATGGTCCGCTAAATCTTGTGGGCCTTTAGTTGGGCAGGCCCATTTGAACTTTATGGGCCTGTCCATGTGTGAACATATCATAGGCCCATCTCAACCGTTGGATGAGTGACACCTGTGCCAAAGTGGAGCTGACGCGTAGTTCCGTCGGCCAATGAGAATTTTACACGTGGAAAATCGGCATTGGTCGTGGCTGTAAGCGAGTTATCAGATCCAAAACCGGACCCGATAGCTTAACGGCATCCCGTTATGGTGGATGCCACGTGCTCGTCACCCATGACGAAAGCACTTCTATGACGCGCGATTTATCGTCATGGAAGTGGACACTTGCGTGATGATAATTTTGGTAATTTCATGGAACACTTCTACGACAGCACAGGTATGACTATCTTCATTCTGTCATAAATTTGTCCTAGATGTACATGCATGACAGAAAACGTGACCTACTATGACAAACACGTTTCATCACATAAGTGTATTTTTTTTAGTGATCATGGCGGCACGCATCGGTGCAAGCAGGCTCGGTCGGCGCATCCTGGCGGCGCGCATCGACGCATGCAGGTAGGATTTGGTGGGTGCATGCATAGTAGGCTTCTGTCATGGCGGTGTGCGCATGCGTTTAATGCAAGGGACATGTCAGGACCCCGATTCCAAGCCACATCGATCTAGCCGGTAACACCTCATATCACTTTGCGGCCTCACGCACGGTATCCCACGGGTGTCGCCTTACCATGGCCCAGGACCGTTTGCGCCTTTTGGCTCACGTATATGATAGTTTTGCTAGCATCCATATGACAGAGAACCCGGGCCGACATGGCTAGTCGTGAACCCAAAGCGGCACAGACCTATGGAGACAGGCATACATGAATCACATCGAGCATGTCGGTCATCAGCGAGTGATTCCGGGCTGTAGCACTGGGCTAACAGGGCTCCAGGGAACCCGGGCTGTAGCAGGTTAGGCAGGACTCCGGAAGTCACCGCGTGACATTTCCCCAAAGGGATAGACATAGGAACGACGTGAAACACATGCCGGCCATTCAAGTGTCCTCAATAGTAGTGCTGGGCTAGCAGGACTCCGGTATTTAAAGGCTCCAGAGAGCCATACATAACATGTTCATACAGATAGGGGTCACAAGACCCGACACTCAAATCATACAATCATACAAGCACAAGCGGAAGCAAATAGTCTACGTACAGACACTAGAAAGAAAGAAGGCTTATCGAAGCCTGTCTATCTACATAGGGCCCTCCATGGCCAGGATCACCACCTAGGTGGCTAGTCACTCGTCGACGTCAAGGTCTACGTAGAACCCATTGGAGGGGGCGGTGTTGTCGTCCGAAAACAGTAATTAAGCAAACATGAGTACAAAGGTACTCAACAAGTCTTACAACAGAACCTACCATACATGCTCATTCTCAAGAAGGTGGTGGGGTTATTGCAGCAAGCCAGCTTTGACTCTTGGCTAAGCTATCCTATGGAACTCCACTAGTAAAATAGTTTTCGCACACGAGTCCACTACTCACCAACACAATACCCCACCAGGGATCCTCCCTCGTCATCCTACGAGAGGGTCATCCTCAGTACTCACACTTATCTTGAGTCTTTTAGTAGTATCCATTAACTTGTCTACGAACTGTATAGGCAACCAAGTAGTCCTTTACCGCGGACGCGGCTATTCGAATAGTTTTATACCCTGCAGGGGTGTACTTCGTCACACATGTTTCCACCACTTAGCGTCTGCACACGACATGTGCTCGGCAAACTTCAAGCGAAAACCGACGTGGGTGTAGACCACGACCTGACTAACCTCACAAGTCTCTAGTCCAGGTTTATCGCCTATTCAGGTTCCATCCGCAAGGAAATTTGGCCGGGGTTTCCTCAACGGCCCCAAACGATGTGTACAGAGTCCCGAGACGCCAAATGGGCGCCCGGCATACCCGGTCACAATGTATCTACCGCATCATAGCCCACCCCTAGGGTCAGCGCTACGCACGGCCGCCAACACATAACCTACAAACACCAGAAACTAGTTGCAACTCCTGGACAGAGGACGAGAGGGGTCAGTAAGTTGAGCGGGGTCATATTTCAGGGCCCAATGTGTGGTAGTAGCTGAATCTTAAATCACGCATACAGATCTCAGTTCTTATGGACGGTCTCAATGAAACAACCCACCATGTACTCCTACATGGCCTTTCATCTATACCTTTACCAAAACATGTTCAACACATCCCTCACATTACCGACATAATCATATCACTCTAGCCCATCACCCGGATGAACCAGACCTGACACAACTCTAAGCATAGTAGGCATAGCAAGGTAGGTATCACATACATGGCTCAAACAACTCCTACACATGCTAGTGGGTTTCATCTAGTTACCGTCGCAATGACAGGTCATGCAGAGGATAAGGGTTCAACTACCGTAGCACACAGCGGTTTGAATCGCGTTGTCTTAATGTAGTAAACAAGAGCAGAAGCGAGAACATGGTTTTGTATCGAAATGATCAATGGGTTGCTTGCCTGTTGTAGTGGTAGTATTGTACTGCCCTTCAGACGGATACTTGGGGTTATCCTTGGAGGCAGAAATATGCAAAAATATGATGCATGCTATGACATGGCAAGATGAAAGTGTCTTGGCCTAATGCAAGCTAAAACAGAAGGGGATGAACTCATTTGAATCAAAGATTCAAATATTAGCTCATTAAACATGGCCTTATTAGTGCATAACCTTATTCTGCTTAAACAGCAAGGTTAACTTGTTTTGTCATGCATGAAACCATTACAGATGGATAGATTGAATTTTTCTGATCATTTTTCATATATAAATCTTTGCATTTGGAGCTATGGTTGATTTTCTATGATTTTTAGAAGTTTTGACTATTTTCTGGAATTTCCTATTAAAGAATAAATCCAGTAATTGAATTAATGCGTCAGCACTGCATCACTGTGACGTCAGCGGGTCAAAGGCGCCAGCCCAGGTCAAACCTGACTGGTGGGCCCCTTCTGTCAGTCTCTTAGCTAACTAACAGAGTTGGTTAGTGTTTAGTTAGCGCTAAACGGGGTTAGTTAGGCCCTGGGCCCACATGTCAGTGAGAGAGGGTTAGCTAACGATGTCATTAACCTCTAATAGTGTGATTAGCTCTAATTAAAACTAATCTAATTTAGTTAGGAGCCGGCCCCACCTATCAGTGACTCAGGAGGGGTTAAACTGGGGTCAAACCCCTGGTCAGCAGGGGTTAATCCCGCCGGCGTTGAGCCGCCAGCGAGGCCGAGACGGCGGAGAGCGTTGGAAACGCTGCTCCGGCCACAGTTCGATGCGCGGGTGGGTGCTATGGGTAGCTAGAGGTGTGGCGCATCCATTGGTGGCATTGGTTGGTGCTGGGGTGGCCAGAACGACGATGGCGTCGAGCCGGGCGGCGGCCGGAGCTCGGCCGTTGGTGGTTTTGCTGCTGCAGCGAGCTAGGGGGAAAATGGACGTGCTAGCGAGGCGCTACGAGGTGCGGTGAGTGCGTTAAGCACCCGCGATTGACCAAATGGTCACCGGAGTGACGCCGGCGTCAAGATCTTGCGGCGGCATGCTATGGTGAGCAAGGGGCGACATCTACAGTGAGCAAATGAAGCAGAGAAGAGGGGGGATCGGTAGAGGAGGTCACGACGGTTGCAGAACTCGTCTCAGCGGGCTCGGGGAAGGTCGGACGTCGTCGGGGCGTTGCCGGCGATCTCGGCGGACCGAGGAAGAAGAAGGCGTCGGGAAGGCGCTTGGAGGCATCCGGCGTTGCGTGAGTCGACGAGGAGGCGTAGACGATGGAGGCGGAGCTCACGGGCACGTCAGGGAGGCGAGGGGGTGGCTCTGGTGGCAACTACGGCGAACGGCGGCGAGGATCGCGCTCGGCCATCGCGGGAGAGGGTGAGGGAGATGAGGGGGAGAGAGGGGAGGAGCGCAGGGAGGTGCTGGGCGTCTCTGTGGCACTCGGATGGGGACGAGGAGGCAGTAGGAGGTGGAAGCAGGAGGTGGCCGTGGGAGCACACGCCGGCGACACACCTCTACCTACTGGCAGAGGTGGGTGACGACTGGCACAGGCCAGGTGGGCCGGTCCAGCACAGGTAAGGCCCAGGTGGGCTTCTCCCTCTCTCTCTTTTTTCTGATTTGTTTTCTTTTTCTATTTAACTGCAACTGTTGGGCTTTATTAAAAATACTAAAACGTTTCCAAAAATCCTGAAAATAATTGTGGGCTCTGTTTAGAATATTTCCAACAGCCCACACTTATTTCCAGAATTATTTGAGAATTTAAATTATTTTATAGCATTTAAATGCCCAAATTCAAATACTTATGAATTAATTCAATGACCTTCTGTTGACCTAGAAAATTGAGCACCAATTTTGCCATAGGTTCTAACCCAAGACAAAGAGAGTGAACTTTTTAGAAGGGCATTTCAGGTTCATTCAAAATAATTTTAGTAAACCCTAGTTGTTTCCAGGGGGGTGCTGGGGATTCTGTCTTCCCCATTTCAAATTTAAGAGGAATTTAAACATGATGCACACTCTAATGCTTGAACTAACTAGGGTGTGACAACTCACCGCCACTCAAAAGAATCTCGTCCCGAGATTTAGGATCCTCCGGGAAGAAGGTGGGGTACTCGACTCGAAGACGATCCTCCCTTTCCCAAGTGGCTTCTTTCTCGGATTGGTGTGACCATTGAACCCTGAGAAACTTGATATTATGACGTCGAGTGGTACGCTCGGCTTTATCAAGGATACGAATGGTATATTCCCGATATGAGAGGTTATCTTGTAGATCAAGCGTTTCGTGGTCCACTCCACGGATAGG
This sequence comes from Triticum urartu, assembly GCF_003073215.2. NCBI lineage: Eukaryota > Viridiplantae > Streptophyta > Magnoliopsida > Poales > Poaceae > Triticum > Triticum urartu. Next base: position 163,767,290 of record NC_053027.1, on the reverse strand, counting down.
ATCCGTGAAGCAACGCCTGAGTTGAGAAACGTGGAAGACATCGTGAACCCTGGAAAGATGCGAAGGTTTTTCCAATTGGTAGGCAACTTCTCCTCGTTTGGCAAGAATGCGAAAGGGTCCGATATAACGAGGAGCCAATTTGCCTTTAATACCGAAACGATGGGTTCCCTTTAACGGTGTAACCCGAAGGTAAGCCTTCTCGCCGACATCATAAGTCATGAGCTTATGTTTACGATCATATTGACTCTTTTGACGAGATTGGGCTATTTTCAATTTCTCACGAATAACGCGAACCTGCTCTTCTGCTTCCTGAATCATATCCGGGCCAAAGAGTTGCCTTTCCCTGGTTTCTGACCAGTTAAGAGGCGTTCGACATTTTCGTCCATAGAGAACTTCGAAAGGAGCCTTTCCCAAGCTAGCTTGATAACTATTGTTGTAAGCAAACTCCGCGAATGGAAGGCATTTCTCCCAACCCATTCCGAACGAGATGACAGAGGCTCAGAGCATGTCTTCCAGAATTTGATTGACTCGTTCTACTTGACCACTTGATTGAGGATGGAAGGCGGTGCTAAAAGAGAGACGAGTTCCCATAGCATTTTGGAAACTTTCCCAAAATCGAGAGGTGAAGAGACTCCCACGGTCTGAGTTAATTTCCAATGGAACACCATGAAGAGACACTATTTGGGAGATGTATAAATCGGCTAGCTGGCTAGCGGTGATACTCTCACAAACAGGTAGAAAGTGGGATACTTTGGAAAGTCGGTCGATCACGACGAAGATGGCATTATTCCCTCTCTTGGTCCTGGTAAACCCAGTGATGAAATCCTTACTGATTTTATCCCATTTCCATTCAGCAATAGCCAGAGGTTGAAGGGTGCCAGCAGGCCGTTGATGCTCTGCTTTAACACGATGACAAACATCGCAATTAGCAATGTATTGAGGGATTTCTCTCTTCATCCTAGTCCACCAAAACCTCTGGCGTAGGTCTTGATACATTTTAGTACTACCGGGATGAATGGTGAGAGGGGATTCATGAGGTTCCTTAAGGATCAACTGGCGTAGATGTTGTTTCTTGGGAACCACCAAACAGTTCTCGAAGAAGACAACACCCCGCTTATCCATGAAAAAACATTTAGCAACTCCGCTAGCAATGTTTTCCTTAATCCGGGATACGCTCTTATCACGCTTCTGGGCAGCTATGATTTGATCCATAAGGGTAGGTTTTGCCACCAGGGTGGATAGGAATCCTCGAGGAACAATGTGAAGATTAAGATTACGGAATTCCTCATGGAGAATTGGTTGACTTTGTTGTAACATTAGGTTGTTACAATAGGATTTACGACTTAGTGCATCAGCCATGACATTGGCTTTGCCCGGGGTGTAAGTTATTCCTATGTCGTAATCCGAGATCAACTCGACCCAACGTATTTTCCTGAGATTCAAATCTGGTTGGGTGAAGATATATTTCAAACTTTGGTGATCGGTGAAGATCTCACAATGATTACCGAGGAGGTAATGTCGCCAGGTTTTAAGTGCATGGACTACAGCTGCAAGCTCTAGATCATGTGTGGGATAGTTTTCCTCATGTGGGTGTAATTGCCGTGAAGCATAAGCAATTATGTGCCGATCTTGCATGAGTATGCAACCTAGTCCTTGTCACGAGGCGTCGCAATAGATAATACAGTCCTTGGAGAAATCTGGTGGTACCAGTACGGGAGCAGATGTCAGGCGTCTTTTCAGTTCCTGAAAGCTGAACTCGCACTGTGGAGTCCACTCGAACTTTTTATCTTTCTTGAGGAGTTCAGTTAGAGGTTTAGCAACCTTGGAGAAATTCTCGACGAAGTGGCGGCAATAGCTCGCTAAGCCCAGGAAGCTTCGAACTTGCTTGACCGTCTCAGGTGGAGTCCAATCAAGGACGGCTTGAACTCGCTCGGGATTGACAGCAATACCCTTACCAGAGATTACATAGCCTAGATAGGTCACTTCTGGCAACCAAAATTCACACTTGGAGAATTTGGCATAAAGGCGATGCTCTCGAAGTTTCATCAATACCAACCATAGATGTTCGGCATGTTCCTCTTCATTCTTGGAGTAGATGAGTATGTCATCGAGGTATACTACGACGAATTTATCCAAATACTCCATGAAGACTGAGTTCATTAACCGGGAGAAAGTGGCTGAGGCATTGGTTAAACCGAAGGACATAATGGTGTACTCGTATTGGCCATAACGAGTAACAAAGGCTGTTTTGGGAATGTCCCCGTTTCTGATTTTGATTTGATGGTAGCCCAACCTCAAATCCATCTTGGAAAATACTGAGGATCCAGCGAGCTGATCAAACAAATCGTTGATCCCGGGAAGCGGATACTTGTTCTTGATGGTGACCAGGTTGACAGGTTGGTAATCTACAACCATTCGATCCGTTCCATCCTTCTTCTTGACGAAGAGGACGGGGTAAGCCCAAGGAGAGGAACTAGGACGGATGAAACCCTTTTTCAAGGACTCATCGAGTTGGCTCTTAAGCTCGGCTAGTTCTAAGGGTGCCATCTTGTAGGGTCTTCTAGAAATTGGAACGGTTCCTCGAACAAGGTCTATCACAAACTCAACATCCCTGTCAGGTGGAACACCTGGCAGTTCTTCTGGAAAGACATCTGGAAAGTCTCGGACTACAGGAACATCCTCAAGGTCTAGAAGGGGGTTGGCATTTAGGGAGTAAAGCTGGCGCTTGGCCACTCGAGTTAAGACATTGACTGTCTTAGCCGATGGGTGAGTAAGTTGAACAGTTCTAGTGGCACAATCAATCTTAGCATAATGAGCTGACATCCAGTCCATACCCAAGATGATTTTTATGTCCAAGGACTTGAGAGCTATTAAGGATGCGAGGAAGACAAGTCTATCGACAAGAATTTCGTTCCCATGGCTTACTCTAGAAGTTTGCCATCTAGAGCCAGCAGTTTGAATTTCCATGGTAGAGGGCATGTCACAGAATGTCGTGTTATGCAATCGAGCATAGTTCTCGGATATGAATGAATGAGATGCTCCAGTATCGAAAAGAACAGATGCCGGATGGAAGTTAACAAGGAGCGTACAAAGGACGACGTTGATTCCTCATGTGCCTCCTCGGCTGAAACATAGTTGACATGGCCACGTGCGGTGGTGGCCGGCTTGGCGTAGAATGTTTTTCCCGCGGGCTTACCACGGCCAACGGACTTCCCAGTTTGATTGGGGTTGTTGTTCTGGGGACACTCTCGCCTATAGTGACCCGGCTCTCCACACTTGAAACAAGTCACAACATTGGGGCGTGGAGCAGCATTAGCAGTGGAGCCACCATAGGGCTTGGGCGGCGCAAACTGCTGGTTGGGACGAGGCGCCTCAAAGGATGGCCTCGGGATGAACCTAGGTGGCAGTGCCGTGCTTGGGATCCACACCTGGCGCTTCTGAGCTCCAGAGCCGAATGAAGAGCCAAAATCACGGGAGTGCTTGCGTGAAGCGTCATAATCAGTCTGGCCTGTCTCAGCACTGATGGCTTTATTGACCAACTTCTGAAAGGAGGTGCACTCGTGCAGACGAAGATCGCGGCGAAGCTCAGGGCTAAGTCCCTTGCGGAACCTTGCCTGCTTCTTAGCGTCAGTAGATACCTCTTCAGGGGCATAACGTGCCAGATTCCCAAATTCACGACTATATGCATCCAAAGTCAGTCTTCCTTGGGTGAAATTGCAGAACTCCTCCCTCTTGCGATCCATGAGACCTTCCAGAATGTGATGCCCATGGAAAGCATCACTGAATTCAGCCCAAGTAGTAATTTGGCCGACCGGGCGCATAGCTTTGAAGTTTTCCCACCAAAGGCTAGCAGGGCCTTCGAGGTGATAGGCAGCATAAGTGACCTTGTCGGCTTCGGCTACGTTGGCAGAACGTAGCTTGTGGGTGATGCTGCGAAGCCAGTCATCCGCGTCGAGGGGCTCGACAGAATGGTTAAACTTTGGAGGGTACAGCTTGATAAAGTCATTGATTAACACCAAGTCATTTCGCTAATGGCGTGCAGTGTTCTGCTCAATCCACTCTAGCAGGTGGTTAGTCTCATGCTTGTTTCTTTCCGCCTCCAGCATCACTTCGGCCAAAGAAGGCGGGTGAGGCGGATTTTCACCCCTAGCTGCACTGGCTTCCCCCTGCTCCGAGGCAGCAGGGTTGATGCGGGTGTTGACCATCCTAGAAGAAAACAAGACAATGGTTTAGATAAGGATGGCTCAAACTTACAAAGGAAGTGCAGAGTGTAATGGATAACACAGAATGCAGAGATGTTCATCCGTATGTCATGGTAATATAAGACTGTCATATATATACCAACGGTCATACACATCATACATAGTTTAGTACAAGCCCATGCTAAAGTACAACTAAGATGAAAGACGTTACATCTCATCGGAGGCATTCCAAGCTCCTATACATTATTTGTCTACACCTCCGGAATTGATTACACACAAAGTCATATTCCACAAGTCACGCAGGACAGTGAAAATACAACTATTACAATACTAGTGGTACTACTACTAACTCAGACAGCTCTATAGTAGTCCTCATAGAAGTCACCTCCATAGCCTGGAAGTTCAATGTGATCATCCGAGAACAGACGGTCCTGAGGAGCCTGTGGACCAAAGGGGCTAGGATGAGGTCTTGGACCAACAAACGGTGGCCTGCAGGGACCACGGGGTGGGGTGATGCCTCCCACATCACGCCAATCCACCATGTCTGGCAGAGCAGATCTCACAGGATACAGATCCCTTGTATCCATACATCCAGCTTGCACCGCAGGTGCAAACCGAGTCAATGTGGCCCAATGATCAGCACGGGTATTGAAAAGCTCCAACCTCAAGGCCCGATTCTCTCGGTCCTTATCTTTGAGCATCTCGGCAGTGGTATGAGTTAATGAGTCCTCCTGAGTGGAGTCAGCATAGATAGCCTGAAGATACCCTTGCGCTCCCGGATGTGAAGCTGGCATGTAATGGAAGTCGATGTTCCGAAGCAGGCCAGTCCGGACTTGCATGATGGTCATCATGGAATAGGCAGCATCCTGCACAGCCATCTCAACAGTAACCCCGAGTCCATAGGAACAGTGAAGGGGCTCGGTAGATCCAGGATAAGAAGGAAATATCCTGATGGTGCAGATATATTGGCTTTGATTAAAGTCTCGGAATTGCTCTTCGACAGTGTATTCGGGATACCAACGGTAACCCGTCTCGATCATTACCCGGACTAACATAGCAGTATGACCGGGCACGTCGAGGCACCGGGTCAGGCGAACCACTTGGTTTTGAGCACGGTTCGCCATCTGAAAGCACAACCACAATGCAAAGACATTAGAATTTCTAGGGAAAATTGGACAGCATAACAACTATAAATGCTTAGAAAAGGATTTGAGACATCCACAACAGTTTGCAATACCACTCAACAACATCATATCAAGGATCTGATTCAATTAGTAACATACTAAAAATAGTAGAAACTGAACTAGGCTTGTAACAACAATCCTATAAGCTACTACCGATTAGTAACACGTGAACCTGATAGAAGAAGAGAGCCTAGTCCTTAACCCACGTTGAATGAGAAGAGAATGACTCAGATCAGAGGGCATAAGGTAAAGGAGTAAAAGATCCTTACGTTCCCTCCCACAATCAATTCCCCTACATATAACTAAAGCATTTCTAGACTCGACATCGACCAGTTTGGCTCAATGAACCTACATGCAGTCCGTCTCTGATGCCAACGCTGTCAGGACCCCGATTCCAAGCCACATCAATCTAGCCGGTAACACCTCATATCACTTTGCGGCCTCACACACGGTATCCCACGGGTGTCGCCTTACCATGGCCCGGGACCGTTTGCACCTTTTGGCTCACATATATGATAGTGTCGCTAGCATCCATATGACAGAGAACCCAGGCCGACATGGCTAGTCGTGAACCCAAAGCGGCACAGACCTATGGAGACAGGCATACATGAATCACATCGAGCATGTCGGTCATCAGCGAGTGATTCCGGGCTGTAGCACTGGGCTAACAGGGCTCCGGGGAACCCGGGCTGTAGCAGGCTAGGTAGGACTCTGGAAGTCACCGCGTGACATTTCCCCGAAGGGACAGACATAGGAACGACGTGAAACACATGCCGGCCAGTCAAGTGTCCTCAGCAGTAGTGCTGGGCTAGCAGGACTCCGGTGAACCGGGCTGTAGCGGACTACTATGGCTCGAGGAACACTAGACTACATTTCCCCATAAGAAAGGCTGCCAAGGATAAACAACTAGATTGTCAGATCCCACCCATACCAAGCATTTCAATCATACATACAATATGCACGCTATGAGTACATACAACATGGCATCACAACAAAACTCTACAACTCAAGTACTTTATTTAAAGGCTCCAGAGAGCCATACTTAACATGTTCATACAGATAGGGGTCACAAGACCTGACACTCAAGTCATACAATCATACAAGCACAAGCGGAAGCAACTAGTCTGAGTACAGACACTAGAAAGAAAGAAGGCTTCTCAAAGCCTGTCTATCTACATAGGGCCCTCCATGGCCAGGATCACCACCTGGGTGGCTAGTCACTCGTCGACGTCAAGGTCTACGTAGAACCCATCGGAGGGGCGGTGTTGCCATTCGAAAATAGTAATTAAGCAAACATGAGTACAAAGGTACTCAACAAGTCTTACAACAGAACCTACCATACATGCTCATTCTCAAGAAGGTGGTGGGGTTATTGCAGCAAGCCAGCTTTGACTCTTGGCTAAGCTATCCTACGGAACTCCACTAGTAAAATAGTTTTCGCACATGAGTCCACTACTCACCAACACAATACTCCACCGGGGATCCTCCCTCGTCATCCTACGAGAGGGTCATCCTCGGTACTCACACTTATCTTGAGTCTTTTAGTAGTATCCATTAACTTTTCTATGAACTGTATAGGCAACCAAGTAGTCCTTTACCGCGGACGCGGCTATTCGAATAGTTTTATACCCTGCAGGGGTGTACTTCGTCACACATGTTTCCACCACTTAGGGTCTGCACACGACATGTGCTCGGCGGACTTCAAGCAAAAACCGACGTGGGTGTAGACCACGACCTGACTAACCTCACAAGTCTCTAGTCCAGGTTTATCGCCTATTTAGGTTCCATCCACAAGGAAATCCGGCCGGGGTGTCCTCAACGGCCCCAAACGATGTGTACAGAGTCCCGAGACGCCAAACGGGCGCCCGACATACCCGGCCACAGTGTATCTACCGCATCATAGCCCACCCCTAGGGTCAGCGCTACGCACAGCCGCCAACACATAACCTACAAACACGAGAAACTAGTTGCAACTCCTGGACAGAGGACGAGAGGGGTCAGTAAGTTGAGCGGGTTCATATTTCAGGGCCCAATGTGTGGTAGTAGCTGAATCTTAAATCACGCATACAGATCTCAGTTCTTATGGACGGTCTCAATGAAACAACCCACCATGTACTCCTACATGGCCTCTCATCGATACCTTTACCAAAACATGTTCAACACATCCCTCACATTATCGACATAATCATATCACTCTAGCCCATCACCCAGATGAACCAGACCTGACACAACTCTAAGCATAGCAGGCATAGCAAGGTAGGAATCACATACATGGCTCAAACAACTCCTACACATGCTAGTGGGTTTCATCTAGTTACTGTGGCAATGACAGGTCATGTAGAGGATAAGGGTTCAACTACTATAGCACACAGCAGTTTGAATCACGTTGTCTTAATGCAGTAAACAAGAGCAGAAGCGAGAACATGGTTTTGTATCGGAATGATCAATGGGTTGCTTGCCTGTTGTAGTGGTAGTAGGGTACTGCCCTTCAGACGGATACTCGGGGTTATCCTCGGAGGCAGAATCTACCACGAAAGACACACCGAACATAATCAACACATGGCAATATGCAACAATATGATGCATGCTATGACATGGCAAGATAAAAGTGTCTTGGCCTAATGCAAGCTAAAACAGAAGGGGATGAACTCATTTGAATCAAAGATTCAAATATTAGCTCATTAAACATGGCCTTATTAGTGCATAACCTTATTCTACTTAAACAGCAAGGTTAACTTATTTTGTCATGCATGAAACCATTACAGATGGATAGATTGAATTTTTCTGATCATTTTTCATATATAAATCTTTGCATTTGGAGCTATGGTTGATTTTCTATGATTTTTAGAAGTTTTGACTATTTTCTGGAATTTCCTATTAAAGAATAAATCCACTAATTGAATTAATGCGTCAGCACTGCATCACTATGACGTCAGCGGGTCGAAGGCACCAGCCCAGGTCAAACCTGAGTGGTGGGCCCCTTCTATCAGTCTCTCAGCTAACTAACAGAGTTAATTAGTGTTTAGTTAGCACTAAACAGGGTTAGTTAGGCGCTGGGCCCACATGTCAGTGAGAGAGGGTAAGCTAACGATGTCATTAACCTCTAACAGAGCGATTAGCTCTAATTAAAACTAATCTAATTTAGTTAGGAGCCGGCCCCACCTATCAGTGACTCAGGCGGGGTCAGACTGAGGTCAAACCCCTGGTCAGCAGGGGTTAATCCCGCCGGCGTTGATCCACCGGCGAGGCCGACAAGGCGGAGAGCGTCGGAAACGCTGCTCCGTCCACGGTTCGATGCGCGGGTGGGTGCTACGGGTAGCTAGAGGTGTGGCGCATCCATTGGTGGCATTGGTTGGGGCTGGGGTGGCCGGAACGACGACGACGTCGAGCCGGGCGGCGGCCGGAGCTCGTCCGTTGGTGGTTTTGCTGCTGCAGCGAGCTAGGGGGAAAACAGATGTGCTAGCGAGGCGCTGCGAGGTGCAGTGAGTGCGTTAAGCACCTGCGATTGACCAAATGGTCACCGGAGTGACGCCGGCGTCGAGCTCGCGTGGCGACGTGCTACGGTGAGCAAGGGGGCGACGTCTACGGCGAGCAAACGAAGCAGAGAAGAGGGGGGATCGGTAGAGGAGCTCACAGCGGTTGTAGAACGCGTCTCAGCGGGCTCGGGGATGGTCGGACGTCGTCGGGGCATTGCCAGCGATCTTGGCGGACCGAGGAAGAAGAAGGCGTCGGGAAGGCGCTTGGAGGCGTCCGGCGTTGCGTGAGTCGACGAGGAGGCGTAGACGATGTAGGCGGAGCTCACGGGCACGTCAGGGAGGCGAGGGGGTGGCTCTGGTGGCAACTACGGTGAACGGCGGCGAGGATCGCGCTCGGCCATCACGGGAGAGGGTGAGGGAGACGAGGGGGGGAGAGGGGAGGAGTGCAGGGAGGTGCTGGGCGTCTCCGAGGCGCTCGGATGGGGACGAGGAGGCAGCAGGAGGTGGAAGCAGGAGGTGGCCGCGGGAGCACGCGCCGGCGACGTGCCTCTCCCTACTGGCAGAGGTGGGTGACGACTGGCACAGGCCAGGTGGGCCGGTCCAGCACAGGTAAGGCCCAAGTGGGCTTCTCCCTCTCTCTCTTTTTCTGATTTGTTTTCTTTTTCTATTTAACTTCAACTGTTGGGCTTTATTAAAAATACTAAAACGTTTCCAAAAATCCTGAAAATAATTGTGGGCTCTGTTTAGAATATTTCCAACAGCCCACAGTTATTTCCAGAATTATTTGAGTATTTAAATTATTTTATAGCATTTAAATGCCCAAATTCAAATACTTATTAATTAATTCAACGACCTTCTGTTGACCTAGAAAATTGTGCACCAATTTTGCCAGAGGTTCTAACCCAAGACAAAGAGAGTGAACTTTTTAGAAGGGCATTTCAGGTTCATTGAAAATAATTTTAGTAAACCCTAGTTGTTTCCAGGGGGTGCTGGGGGTTCTGTCTTCCACATTTAAAATTTAAGAGGAATTTAAACATGATGCACATTCTAATGCTTGAACTAACTAGGGTGTGACAGCACAACCCAACGAAACCACAGCCCAGCGGTCGAACAGCAATACTGCCCAACGCAGACCCACTTGTAAGGTCCAACGGACGACATAGTCCAGCATGGCCCCACTCGTCAGAGTTAACAGTCAAGCCATTAACCTGACGGCAACGCCCGTTGTGACCTGTTCTGAGGGTTTCGGGCAAGGGAGTGGGGAAAACTGAGCAAAAGTTAAGAGCGCGGAGATGAATGAGAAGAGCTAAGGAACCAGGGCCACAGATGTAAAAAACCCCTTTTATCTATGTTAGCTCCAAAATGATCCATTTTAGCTAAGTTAGCTCATAAATGATCCATTTTACCTAAGTTAGATCATAAATGTACTTTTTTACCTAAGTTAGCTCATAAATGTCATGTACTTATTATTCTTAGTGTTCTTCTTCTTCTTCTTCTATTCTTCTTATAACTTTCTTATTTCCCATTTGGCAGATTTCATTCACTTCACGGAAGCTTGCATCAATGGAGTGCTTGTTTTCCCTTTCTGTTTTCATTTTCGAACAATGTGGAACTTGTAATATGCATGGATGAACTATGTATTATGAACTTGCTATGTACTGGATATCTCATATGTATGTGGAACTTGCTATGTATGTGTTGGATATCTCATATGCTTGCTGTGAAATTTCCCTGGTGATATATATACAAAAGAAAATGGTGTACAAAATGTAGAATAGCTTATTCTACACCCTCTAGTAATGCTATATACAAAATCTAGTAAAACGGTGTACAAAATGTAGTAATTCAAAAAATATTTTTTTATCACCCAAGCTTGTAATTTACTACGTTTTTACGAAAATTACTATATTTAACACAGTGTGTTACTATATTTTGTATGTACCGCTACTGGGGTGTAGAATAAGCTATTCTACACTCACGCTTAGTTTAGCGTTACTATATATATATATCATATATTTGCTATAAAAATGCTTTGATATAATAAAAAACAAAAGAAAAAGAGGCAATGCAGGCTCTTTGCTGTTTGCCACCGACGGCAAAGGGCTCTTTGCCGTCTTCCATAGATGGCAAAGTGGCCACATGGCAGTAATCTCTGCAACCTGGGAGCTGACCCATTTGGTCAGTTTGTTGGGCTTGGGCAGTTTGCCGTCCGTGGCTGACGGCAAAGAGTGGGAGGGCATGACGTGTCAGCTGACGTCGGAAGGCAGACGGCAAAGTGGAGGACATGTTTGCGGTCAGCTGGCAGATGGCAAAGGCTCCCGTTAGCCACCTAACGTGGCTAACGTATATTCTTTTTTGTCCACGTTCTTTGTCGTCTGCCACCGACGACAAAGGGGTCTTTGCAATCTGCTGGCCAAAAGCAGACGACAAAGGAGCTATTTACCGTAGCTTACTTTGTCGAGCATGTTTGCCTTCCATGGCTAACGACAAAGCCCTTTGTCGTCCACTTTCCGGTCCTTTTCCATCTCGCATGGCAGACGACAAATCAGCTGATTCCTGTAGTGACTTAACAAAAATAAGCACCTGACCCATATAGACCCGCTTGAAGATTATCAACCCATATGCTTCTCCCCCTTTTGTCAGGAATGGCCAAAAAGGAGTGAAGACATAGAGTGTCTAAGCGTTCCCATGAGGTGTTGGAGACGATGTTGGGGCAGCCGAGTCGATAGTGGAGTTTGGCGGTGCAGAAGGGCATGATGCAGAAATCTGATGTAATGAAGCCATAGCTAGTGAAGTGGCGTCCTCCTCCTCACCAATTACTCGAGGAACAACAGTTGGAGCTGATGAAGAGTAGTCTGAATCTTCAATAGACGGAGTATGACGCCAACTTGCGGTTTGCAGAGGCCTGGAGTCAAACTTGATTCTTTCAGTGAATCCATCTGAAGTGAGTTCATATTTAGAGCGGAGCAGAGTGAGGCTGTTCCAGGCACGCCTACAGGCTTCATGAGCAACAAAAGAATTCTTGGTGGAGAGGTTGCGTATGCAATTGACATCCACAAGAAGACTTTGCATCTGACGCTTCATCCAGTCATGATGCCTATACTGCTTTTGAAGGAGTGAAACAAGAAGTTCTCTGTCATTTAGAACATGAGCATGCTTCTGAGGCCTTTGAGCACTAGTAGAAAACAGGGCTTTGGTCCAGGCCGGGTCAGCCCATTAGTCCCGGTTCAGTCCAGAACCGGGACCAATGGGGGCATTAGTCCCGGTCCGTGCGCCCAGGGGGCCGGCCGGGCCACGTGGGCCATTGGTCCCGGTTCATCTAGACCTTTTTGTCCCGGTTGGTGGGATGAACCGGGACCAATGGGCCTCGCTCCTGGCCGACAACCATTGGTCCCGGTTTGTGCCTCAAACCGGGAATAAGATTAGACCTTTAGTCCCGGTTTGAGGCATGAACCGGGACTAATGTGGTTGAGACCTTTAGTCCCGGTTCGTGCCACGAACCGGTACTAAAGGTCCCATTTTCAAACTCTACCCCCCCCCCCCCCCCCCGTGGATCGCCTTTTCAGTTTTAAAAAAACTAAAAGAAAATGATGGAAATGTCAAAAAAATAAAAGAAAATAAGTTTCCCGTGTGATATGTGGTCTAGTTGTTGGGAAAATTTGCAAATGTGAATTTTGACTTTATTTGCAAAATCTCTCTGAAATTTTCAAAATCCCCAAAAACCTAATAGAAAAAAGTTACGGGGCTTTTAAGATCTAGAGTGAAAAAAATCAAAAAAAGTGGGCAAACTGTGGTCAAACAATGGTCATACTAATTATTCTAGAATATTAGTGTTACTAAATAATTATTTCTGTTATTTCAATTTTGGTCAAATCTGGTCAAACTGTGGTCAAACAATGGTCAAACTAATTATTCAAGAAATATTAGTGTTACTAAATAATTATTGTTTTTTAAAACAATAGTTTCAGAATAAAACTATGAAATGTGTCACTTCATGCTCAAGCAAAATTCCTGAAGGTTAATAGGATTAACATCTTAGTATTGTCAGGAAAACAACAAGTGCAGACTTGGAGCGAGGGAGAATAGAACCCGGAAGTTAAGCGTGCTCAGGCTGGGGGAGTGGGAGGATGGTGACCGTTCGGGAAGTTAGATGATTTGGAATGATGACGGGTGATTAGAGGATAAATTGAGAAGTGATGAGGGGTGGTGATTACAGACTAGAGGTTAAAATAATTCAGAAATTTGAAAATCAAAAAAAAAATTTCAAAAAAAAATTTCAAAAAAAAAATCATAAAATTTCCTTTAGTCCCGGTTGGTGTTACCAACCGGGACTAAAGGTGGAGCTCCACGTGGCCGCGCCCTTTAGTCCCGATTCTGGATTGAACCGGGACTAAAGGGATAGGCATTAGTACCGACCCTTTAGTCCCGGTTCCAGAACCGGGACTAAAGGCCCTTATGAACCGGGACTGAAGGCCCTTTTTCTACTAGTGGAGGTACTATGCTGGCTGTTGCATCAGTGTTGGCACAATGCGGTAGCCTCAACTGACCGACAAGGGGACCAGCAGCAGTAGTAGTGGGATTAGGCACATGAATTGCTTGAAGAGGTCACTACAAAAAAAAACACATCCGTGATGATACGTGTTTGTCACAGTAGGTCACGTTTTCTATCATGCATGTACATCCATGACGATTTTATGACAGAATCAAGATAGTCATACTTGTGCTGTCGTAGAAGTGTTCCATGACATTACCGAAATTATAATCATGGAAGTGTCCAGTTCCAGGAGGATAAATCACGCATCATAGAAGTGCTTTCGTCAAGGTTGACCGACACGTAGGATCCACCATAACGGGTCGACATTAAGCTATCGGGTTCCGGTTTGGATACGATAACCCGTTAACAGTCAGGACCAATGGCGATTTTCCACGTGTAAAATTCTCATTCGCCGACGGACCACGTGTCGGCTTAGCGTTGGGACAGATGGCAACCGTCCATTTGACAAGAATCGCCAATGATACGTTGACATGTGGGATGGCCCAATAGAGGCCTATATAGGTCTAAAAGTTGGGCCAGGAACATGCCCACAAGATTTTGTCAGATCTAATGGGTCGGCCCATTAACAGCCGAACATATTCTGGACCAAATTATAGCCCACATCAGATATAGGCCGTAAAATGACTGCAATATTCTGGGCCCAGTTTACGGCCCATGTCAGATCCGGCCCGTTAACATCCTGCAATAGTTTGGGCCAAATTACGGTCCACACCTGATCCGGCCTGTTAACTGACTTTTATTTCTTGGGCCAAATTACGGCCCATAACAGATATGGCCCTTTTAACAACTACTATGCCATTGGGCCCATTGGTGGCCTAATTTGCTCTTCGGCCTCATAATGGCCCGTTTAACAGTTCGGCCAAATACTAGTTTTAGCCTGTCAGCGGCCCTGTCTATATATGGGCCTCTTTCGGCCTGGTTTCACTGTCGACCATTTAAAGGCCCAAGTTGCACCTGCGCCTAATTATGGTCCATAGTTACTTTCGGCCTCTTAACCACCCGAAGTCTTCATGGATACATTCTAGCCCAAACTGCCTATAGGCCCATTAAAGGCCCTTGAGAGTGTTGGGCCTAATTTTGGCCCGTTATACATCGGCCTGCTTCTCGCCCATCATGTAATTGGGTCATCCAAGGCCCAAAAACATTTCAATCTATTAAAAGCCTATTTAATTTTAGGGCCCAATTAAGGCAAGCGGTTTACTTGGCCTTTTGAAGCCCCGAAACTAATAGTGGGCCAGATTAAGACTAGACCAAACTAATAGCCCAAGATGATTGTAGGCCCACGGTTCGGCCCGGACTAGCTATTGGCGACCGGCCAATTTTAGTACAGAAATTATTATTTTATAAACCTAACTTATTGGCTCATTATGCATCGATCGAATATTACGAACTTTTCTCGGAGCAACGACAGCAGAAACAACAAACAAATTACAACATCGTGACGAAGAATAAACCTAGACTATACAACAAAGAAATTACAGCATATTACATCCCCTCGGCATCAAAGTTCGCCGCCAGTGATCGTAAGGGGAAACTAGATAGCAGATTACACAAAGGTCTCCACTAGTGGAAATTAACATGCGGACAAAATAATAGACAGAACCGACAGCACTTCAACACAGTTCAAGAAAGGTTAGCCCGGCCAAGGACCTGCAGCGCAACCAGCTTAGCAACCTGATGAGAGTACACTTCTTTGGCGCTCATATCCACCAACTTAAGCTGCATGGCATTAATACACGTCATGTACTTACGGTTAATCTTGCATAGAGATTGGAGTTCTAGTCAGATTTGAGCGGAAGCATGTATTTCTGCTTGAATTTCAGACTGAAGAAGTCGAACAGATTCAGGCGGCAACTTCATCGAGCTTGTGTCACTGAGTAAGTTTGACACTACATCAAGATGTGACTTTGTGGTTGTATCCCTATCGTCAAGATGTGTTGCCTTCTCCTCTGGAATATGTGTTAGAGGGGCAAAAAGTGGGTTCGTCTCACTATCATTGTGGCAGTTCTTCCTAGCAGCAGTGTTGTCACCCTGAAAGAGAAACAAGTAGGTAGATAAGAAGTTTTGCACGTATAAGCGTCAGCGCTGTCAATTCATCTCATTTATTTGTCAGAAATAAAGAGACACGGTTTAAAATAGCATTAACGCAATAGGTGTTGGGGATATGACCCGCCCAGGAGGGGCCGGGTCATCCATTATGGCGGTTCATCTAAATGAAGCCAAAGAGTATACTAAAGATGGCGGTTCATAGATAGGCTTGTTAAAAGGCCCAAATACTGAGGCGGCTTAAGTCCCGTAAGTGTGAAACGCCATGTATATGTAAACTTGTATTGTAAGGTATGTAAGATAAGTCACCGAGCTGGACACGTTTGTATGAGCCGGCCGAGACTCTTTAGGCCATAGGGCGTCAACCCCAGTATATAAGGGGACGACCCGGCAGTGGCTTAGGGAAAGAAACAACAAGTCAAATGCCAAGAAAAGCGTGTTTTCTCCCTGGCAATCGAGACCCTAGCAATACCACCTCAAACTGGAGTAGGCCTTTACCTTCACCGCAAGGGGCCGAACCAGTATAAACTATGCGTGTCCTTTGTCTTCTTTAACCCCTTTAAGATAACCTCGTCGCAATGGCTCCACAACTAAGTCCTTCCATGAGGAAATCCGCCATGACACTTCCACGACAGTTGGCGCCCACCATGGGCATTTTATCCCGGGTCGCCTGCGTAGCCGCGAGCTGGGCTAACCAGTAGGACCTGGACTGAATTCGCACCTTGAGCTTCACAAGCATGTCCTGGTTATGGTTGCTGCTCCTGGGACCTGAGTAAATCACAGATCGGTTAAATGGCATTTTATATTACTACGACAAGTACTCACTGTGGATGAATAGTAAGGCGACTCACCAAAGATAGCAGAAACCATCTGAGATACATGGTGTTTTAAGCCGGTGAGCTTAGTGGTTACCTCTTGAAGAGCTGCCTCTGTTTTTCAGCTCATTGTATTGAGGCAGTCTTTCCTTCATCCCAAGTTTTTTTCTCTGCCTCAAAATTGGTCTTCAGCTTTTCTGACTCAGCCACGCTAAACTGGAACTTTGACTCAGTTTTCCGGGTCTCGGTTTCCTGAGTCGCCAGTCGGGTCTTTGCATCATCTAATTGAGACTCCAGTTCAGCAGTAGCATCCTGCATTAAGCGCAGACTTGTCAAACACATCCATGGCGGATTACAACAATATAAGTCCCAAGTCCTTTGCAAGCAATAACACTTGGCACTTGGGGGCTAATGTCTGCCAAAGAATTTATTTAACTAAAATGGCTCTTATAAATAAAGTCCCAAGCACTTTGCAAGCAAGACTACTTGGCACTTGGGGGCTAATGCATGTCGCTTGTATCTTCTTCGTGATGAACCAGGTGTGTTGTAAACAATCATAGCCGATTCATGGGGTCTACACAGATAAGCTCTCCTTTCTTAATATAATGCTAAAGAGGACCGACTCATTCATGCTGGTTAAACCGGCCCTTGGGGACTAGAGATGCAATGCTAAAGTTGCTTAAACGTCTGGTTTAATTTTAAACCAGCCTTGGAGGGATTCTATGACAAGAAGCTTATGGATTATTTTAAGTCCACAATCTATTCAAAATTATCATAACCAATAGACTTGGGGGCTGGCAGGATATACATAATTATTCAAAGGTGGAAGTCATACCTCATACTTTTGGTGCATTTGCTTCACCATATCAACTTCTAGGTCACGGCTAGAATGTACCTGGCTAAGGAAGCCAGAGAGTATCTCACTACTGCTCAATTGTGCATAATGAGAGACATCAAACCAAACTTTCCACATTTCAATAACCTCTTGTTTGGCAGAATGCTTGTCCAAGATAGTTGGATTTCCCGGCTCTGTAATGCCGGTGCCAGTGATCAAAACACCATCAGTGTGAGTTTTTGACGGCTTATGTGGGCTTGATGGTCCAAGATTTGAAGAGTTAATGTTGGGGTTGTCAGTGCGGAGATCCGGAATCTCGGGTGAAACATTAGGGGCAGAGTAATTTGGTTGCTTTTCAGAAACTTTTGGTGCAGAGGCTTTTTGTTCTGGTTCAATAGCTTTAGGATCATCAGTCCTCTTGGTTGCCTTTACCTTCTTGCTAGGTTTGGCTTGTCCACTGCATGGATTGGAACATGTTAGTACAATTATAAGATTATAAAGAGGTACAGAACACAGTTGATTGTTATTACCTTGGGGCAGTCTTGAAAACTGGCAGCCGAGTTTGTGACGAATCGGTAGAAGAAGAATGAGAAACTTCCTGTAGTTTGATTCAGAGGAATTGAGTGGCTGGCAAAAGAGACCCGCCAGCGGGAAAAAATAAGTTAAGTACGAAAGAACCTCGTTTCGACGTTTCTGCGGAACCAGAGTATTCAGTAAGCCGGAGGACAATTCTTCACCTCCGCTATTCTGAGTCTGGCGCCGGTTCTCGTGCTGCTATTGCTTCAAAAGAAAGTGAGGATCCAGATGAGCTAAGGGGTGTGAAAATCTTACTTTTTGGATTACCCATCGAAATTTCTGTCTCGGCAAAGGCTTTGAGTCGGAGGAAACGATCATTACCTCTTCTTAAACGGCTTGGATGGCCCACGTATCATCCTAATAATAGTCAGTGTCAATAAGATGAATGAAAAAGGAGCCAAGGGAGTCAAGGGCTACCTCCGACTCAGAACTGTCGTCTAGCTCAAACATGCTGGAAGCACTTGGTTTCTTCTTGCTTTTCTTGCGGGGTTTCTTGGCGGCTTTCTTGGCAGCCCTGGCCTTTTTAGCAGCTTCGTGGTCATATTCTGCCTTCCAAAAATCTGATTTAGCTTGTGAAAGTCAACAAAAGTTGAAGTTAATAGAATATTCAAATGATGAGTTGAAAGCAAGTTAGAGACTCAAATCTGGCGGCAGGTTAAGTTTGCACAAAGGATTTAGACTCACTTTGCTGTAGTCCTCAGAATCCTCATTCGGAAGAGTTCCTGTCATTTCAATAATTGCGTCATCAAACAGACGGAAAGGGCTGTGGCATAATGGATCCTTTGTACCGCCTGTGTATGAACACATTAAGCCTGGCCGACAGCTCGAGGGTATGATCCTATCAGGACTCCGATTCCAAGTCACATCGATCTAGCCGGTAACACCTCATATCACATTGCGGACTCACGCACAGTATCCCCACGGGTGTCGCCTTACCATGGCCCGGGACCGTTTGGGCCTTTTGGCTCACGTATATGTTAGTGTCGCTAGCATCCATATGACAGAGAACCTGGGCCGACATGGCTAGTCGTGAACCCAAAGCGGCACAGTCCTATAGGGACAGGCATGCATGAATCACATCGAGCATGTCGGTCATCAGCGAGTGAATCCAGGCTGTAGCACTGGGCTAACAGGACTCCGGGGAACCCGGGCTGTAGTAGGCTAGGCAGGACTCCGGATGTCACCGCGTGACATTTCCCCGAAGGGACAGACATAGGAACAAAGTGAATCACATGCCGGCCAGTCAAGTGTTCCGGAGCAGTAGTGCTGGGCTAGCAGGTCTCCGGTGAACCGGGCTGTAGCGGACTACTATGGCTCATGGAAGCACTAGACTACATTTCCCCATAAGAGAGGTTGCCAAGGATAAACAACTAGATTGTCGGATCCCACACATTCCAAGCATTTCAATCATACACACAATATGCTCGATATGTGTAAATACAACATGGCATCACAACATAACTCTACGACTCAAGTATTATTCATTAGGCTCCGAGGAGCGAGATAAAACCAACATGGGTCTCATGACCCATCATTCAGAGCATACAAGTCAAAGCACATGCAGAAGCTTAACAGGTCTGAGTACAGACATGTACAAATGAAAAAGGCTGAGACGCCTGACTATCTACCAGATCCTGCCGAGGGCACAAGATCGTAGCTGAGGTATCAAGTTAAACGTCGAAGTCCAGACGGAACTACTAGCAAGACTGAAATCTCTCTGCAAAAACATAAATTAAGAAAACGTGAGTACAAATGTACCCAGCAAGACTTACATCAGAACTAGATACATATGCATTAGTATCAAGAAAGGGGGAGTGGAGTTTAACTGCAGCAAGCCAGCTTTCACTCGGTGGCTATCCTGAACTATGACTGCAAGTAACTCTTTTGAGGTGGCGCACACGAGTCCACATATTCACCATATCAATACACCACTATGGATCCGCTCCCGTCTCTCTACGAGAACACCATCCATAGCACTCACACTTATCTTTCGAGTTTTAGAGTATCCACTTTCACTTGTCTATGAACTATTATAGGCAACCCAGAAGTCCATTACCACGGACACCGCTATTCGAATAGATGATGTTAACCCTGTAGGGGTGTACTTCTTCACACACGCTCTCACCACTTACCGTCGTTTACAATACATGTACTCGACAACCTTCAAGCGGAAGCCCAACGAGGGTGTCGGCCACGGCCTACCTAACCACTCAAGTATCTAGTCCAGGTTTGTCGCCTATCCAGGTTCCATCCGCAGGGAGTCCGGACGAGGTTTCCACATACGGCCCGAACGATGTGTACAGGGTTCCGAGACACCAAACGGGCGCCCGGCATGCCCGGCCACGGTGTATCTACCGCATCATAGCCCACCCCTAGGGTTAGCACTACGCACGGCCGCCAACACATATCCTATAAACACCAGAAACTAGTTGCAATTCCTGGACAGAGGACTAGAGTGGTTAAGAAGCCAACAGGGTCCATTGGTTTCGGGCCCAATGCGTGGTAGTAACTGTTTCATGGATCACAAACACAGAACTCAGTTCCTGAGGACGGCTTCAATGAGACAACCCACTATGTACTCCTACATGGCCTCTCACCGCTACCTTTACTAAGTCATGTTCACACACTTAGCTCTCAACAGTAGGAAATGTTTACACACCTCCGATTCATCCCCGATGAATCAGACCTGACTCAACTCTAAGCAGTAGCAGGCATGACAAACAAACATGAATGAGTAGGCACATCAGGGCTCAAACATCTCCTACTCATGCTAGTGGGTTTCATCTATTTACTATGGCAATGACAGGTCATGCAGAGGAAAGGGGTTCAACTACCACAGCATGTAACAGTTGAATCGTTGTTGTCCTAATGTAGTAAAAGAGAGCAGGAGCGAGGGAGTGGGATTGTATCGGAATGAACAAGGAGGTTTTGCTTGCCTGGCACTTCTGAAGATAGTAATAGCTCTTCATCGATGTCATCGAACTTCATCGATGTCATCGAACTCATCGTCGGAACCACGTTTACCGAGAGGGGACAATACCAGCAAACAAGGAAGAAACACAATCAATGCAATGCAACAATATGATGCATGCTCATGACATGGCAATATGCTATTGATTGAACTAATGCAACTAGAAACCATATTAAATGAAGTTGGTTTGAACCCTAGGTTCAAATTCAAACTCCATATGTGAGAGTTTAAATTACATTTCTATGAATTGGCCTAAACAGCAGCCATAAGTTGTTCTAACATGCATGAAAATGCCATAAACATATTCTTTTGATTTTTCTGATCATTTTTCATATATAAATCTTTGCATTTGGAGTTATGGTTGATTTTCTATGATTTTTAGAAGTTTAGGAAATTTTCTGGAATTCCTGAATTATTTTTAATCCAGAAAATCATTTCTGCATCAGCATGACAGCGACATGACGTCACCAGGTCAACCGTGGCTGACCAGGGTCAAACCTGACCAGTGGGGTCCACTGATCAGTCACACAGTGCTGCCTCGAGTCAACGACAGGTGGGATCGGTCAAAGGCCACGTCATTGGCTCAGGTGCTAACGTGTCGGTCCACTAGAATCAAATTAAGTCCAATTAATTTCGTTAGTAGGTTAAATAAACCTATGGGGCCCGGCTGTCATTGGCTCAGGTGCTAACCTAATTGGCAATTAGTGCCTAATGGCTGGATTAGGCCGGCGGTTACTGTAACACCCTCGAGGCAACTATATCTCCCACGTGTCGAGGCACGACTTAGAGGCATAATCGCATTGAAGGCATATGTCGCAAGTTAGGCAATCTTCACAACATCCCATGTAATATAAATCATAAAGGGGAGATAACATAGTTGGCTTACACTTTCCACGTCAATCAAGTACATAAATAACATTACATCATCCAAACACTCATGGCCCGACTATGACGCCAAAATAAAAGAGAACCCAACATGCGACAACGGTCCCAATCACCCCCAACTGGGCACCACTACTGATCATCGGGAAAGGAAACATAGTATTGTTGAGAGTCTTCGTCGAACTTCCACTTGAGCTCATACGCGTCTCCTGGAGCGGAATCATCAGGCCCTGCATCTAGTGTAATAGTAATCTGTGAGCCACAGGGACTCAGCAATCTCGCACCCTCGCGATCAAGACTATTTATGCTTAAAGGTATGACAGGGTAAAAATATGTGGAGCTGCAGCAAGCGACTAGCAAGAATGGTGGCTAACTTATTCGCAAAAGAGAGCAAGAAGAGGAGGCAAAGCACGAGCGAGAAACTAGAGAGAAACCTGCGCAAACATTACTCCAACACCGTGTCCACTTTCCGGGCCCCGCCGAGAAGAGGCCATCACGGTAACACACTCGGTTGAATTCATTTTAGTTAAGTTAAGGTTCAAGTTATCTACAACCGGACAATAACAAATTCCCATCTGCCCATAACCGCGGGCACGGCTTTCGAAAGTTCAAATCCCTGCAGGGGAGTCCCAACTTAGCCCATGACAAGCTCTCAAGGTCAACGAAGGAATAGACCTCCTCCCAAGACGTTCCGATCAGACTCAGTATCTCGGTTACTCAAGACACTTCGACAGGTTAAAACAATACCAGCAACACCGCCCGAATGTGCCGACAAATCCCGATAGGAGCGGCACATATCTCTTTCTCAGGGCACACTCAGATGAGACATCCTACGAGTAAAACCAACCCTCAAGTTGCCCCGAGGTGGCCCCGTAGTCTACTCGGTCGGACCAACACTTAGAGGAGCACTGGCCCCGGGGGGGGTTAAATAAGATGACCCTCGGGCTCCGGAAACCAAAGGGAAAAATAGGCTAGGTGGCGAATGGTAAAACCAAGGTTGAGCATTGCTGGAAAAGCTTTAATCAAGGCGAAATATCAATGGGTTCCCATTATAACCCAACTGCGTAAGGAACGCAAAATCCGGGAACATAACACCGATATGACGGAAACTAGGGCGGCAAGAGTGGAACAAAAGGCGAGAGGCCGAGCCTTCCACCCTTTACCAAGTATATAGATGCATTAAGATAACAAGATAATAAAATGATATCACAACAAGTAAATAAATGTTCCAACAAGGAACGGCCTTCAATCTTCACCTTCAACTAGCAACGCTATAAGAGGGGCTGAGCAAAGCGGTAACATAGCCAATCAACGGTTTGCTAGGACAAGGTGGGTTAGAGGTTTGACATGGCAATTTGGGAGGCTTGAAAGCAAGTGGTAGGCATCGTAGCAATGGCATAGCAAAAGAGCGAGCAAACTAGCATAGCAAAGATAGTAGTGATTTCGAGGGTATGATCATCTTGCCTGCACAGTTGTCAGAGTTGACTGGATTCTCGAAAGCAAACTCAACGGGCTCCTCATTAGTAAACTCGTCTCCTGGATCTACCCAAACAAGACAAACCAGCAACAAGGATACAATAAACCACGTGCAAACTCAAACAACACGATGCAAAGATGATATGCTATGCGAGATGCGATGTGGGATGCAAAATGTAAGATATGACAGGAAACACATGAACCTGGCCTCAACTTGGAAATCCAAGTGTTCTACTGGAAAGATGAGATGAAATCGCTTGAAAACGATATAAAGAACGCCGGAATCAGAGTTACGGTTCGGAAATGGTGAGCGATTCAAATATGACACCGGTCTGCGATTTACAGCAAGTAGGCATCTAAATGCAATGGAATGAACATGCTACAGCAACCAAACATGACAACAAAATACATGGCAGGATGCACACAAGATTCTTAACAGAAGTCTAGCACTGAGCTACGGCCAATTCATCCATTAACAGGTTCAAATAAACATGGAAAAAATGCATATGGAAAACAGATCTCAGACTTAGTGAAATTAACACTTGTTTGGAATTTCAGATGAGGTAGCCCTCTTCGGAGCCACAAAACTACATGCTACCGGACCTGAACATGGCAAAGTAAAGCATGGCATGGAGCTACTCAAATAGATTAACAAAAGTCCCTTAGTGACCTTGAGCCAAAACGGATCAGAAAATACAATTGCAAGCACGTGAACATAGCAAAAACATAATCAGTTTTCAGACTTAGTGAAAACTGGAACATGCTGAAAACAGATATCAAGTAGGCATCTTTATGAGCTCGATGCACTCACTACAGTGCAAGTCATGGCAAGACAAGCATACACCAATCAACAAGGTACAAAATGCAATCTAGACATGGCAAGAACAATAGCATAGCATGCATGGATCAACTGCAACATCACCGGCAAAATTGCAAACAAGTTGACAATCTGCCCAGATTCACAAAGTAGCAAAAGTAGAGCTCGATTGACTCAAGCTAGGTTCTCCATAATTGCAAACAAATACATGGATGGATAGAGCACTACAATATTAACAAAACATCCTTACTAATCATCCTCAAAAGAGGCACGGTTCACTAGGAAACAACAAGAACATATGGCATCATGAGATAAACAGCTCCAGGACTTAGTGAAATTGCTAAGTCTCTGAAAACAGAATTACTAAGTGCACCACTTTGCAAGCTTGCACTAGTCACCACACACATCACAAAAATACATGGGTTGCACCTCTGGAAAGATGACAAAACCCTCAACAAAACACATGTAGAGCATCAGGGCATATCATGCACACATTAATCATGGCAAAAATGACAAAAACCTAAACGGAGCAGCATATCTGACAATAATCTCAAGTAGCCCTCTTCTAACAGCATTTCGGGCATCAAGATGAGCTCAAATGAAAATGATGCAATGGAATGAAATGATCTAATCTCTGAGATGAACATTTTGATATGCTATATGCATGAATCAGAGCTACGGATGCAAAGTTACGGAGCCGTGAACATGAGCACTTGGATCGGAATTTCTGGGACTTGGAAGAAATTTACCACCGGATCTAGGGTTTGAGCCGTCACGGAATCCGAGGACAGCGGCGCGCGCACTGTTCACGCGGGAGTTGACGGAGCTCGCCGGAGCGGGAAGACGGCGGCGAGGTGCTTCCGGGCCGGATCTCGCCGGATCCGGCCGGCGGGGATCCGGAGAGGCGGCGGGGCGGCCGCCACGGCGCGGCGGCAAGGTGCTCCCGGGCCGGATCTCGCCGGAGAGGCGGCGGGGCGGCAGCCATGGAGCGGCGGCGGTGGTTGGTGGCGGCGGGCGCGGACGCGGCAGCGGCGGCGGCCGGGCGAGGCGGCAGTGGCTGGGCGAGGCGGCGGTGCGGGGCGCGGCGCGAGGGGGCGGCGGCAGCTGGGCCGCGGGGGCCTCGCCTGGGCCGGGCGGGCCGGCAGCGGCGGGAGGTGGCGGCTGCCACATGGCGGCTTCGAAGTGGGGCGGCGGCTATGTCCGGCCGGGTCGGACAATGTCCGGCGCGGCGCGGGGGCGATTTAGGATTTCGGGGAGAGGGGATCCGGGACATTTCGAGGGGGACCTATTTATAGGCATAGGAGGAGCTAGGCGAGTCCAAATGAGGTGCGGTTTTCTGCCACGCGATCGTGATCGAACGCTCTAGATGATGGAGCAGAGTTAGGTGGGTTTTGGTCCAAATTGGAGGGGTGTTGGGCTGCAACACACACGAGGCCTTTTTGGTCCCTCGGTTAACCGTTGGAGTATCAAACGAAGTCCAAATGAGATGAAACTTGACAGGCGGTCTACCGGTAGTAAACCAAGGCCGTTTGGCAAGTCTCGGCCCAATCCGGAAATGTTTAATCCCCACACATGAAAGAAAGCTAGAAATGACCACCGGAGGAGAACGAAGCGCCGGAATGCAAAACGGACAACGGGGAAAATGCTCGAATGCATGAGACGAACACGTATGCAAATGCAATGCACATGATGACATGATATGAGATGCATGACAGCGATAACAACACACGGAGACAAAGACCCGAACCCGAGGAAATAAATATAACTTAACACCGGAAACGGCAAGAGTTGGAGTACAAATTGGGAAAGTTACATCCGGGGTGTTACAACACTCCACCACTACGAAAGGATCTCGTCCCGATATCTAGGACTGAAAGAACGCCGGTTACTCGGAACGGAGGTGATCCTCGCGTTCCCAGGTAGCTTCACGGTCGGAATGGTGTGACCACTTGACTTTGAGAAATTTGATTGACTTGTTGCGAGTCTTGCGTTCAGTCTCTTCAAGAATAGCAACTAGGTGCTCACGATAAGAGAGATCTTCTTGGATCTCAATTTCCTCGAAGTTGATGGTGCCGTCAGGAGTCTTGAAGCACTTTTGGAGCTGAGAGACATGGAACACGTCATGAACATTTGCAAAGTTTGAAGGAAGCTCGAGTTGATAGGCGAGGTCGCCTCTCTTGCTGACAATCTTGAAAGGTCCCACGTATCTCGGGGCAAGCTTCCCTTTGATACCGAAGCGACGAGTACCTTTCATAGGAGAGACGCGGAGGTAAACATGATCTCCGATCTCGAAAGCCAAATCACGGTGCTTACTATCATAGTAGCTCTTCTGGCGGGATTGGGCTGCTTTGAGCTTATCTCGAATGACTTTGCACATTTCCTCTACCTCTGTGATTAAGTCATTACCCAAAAGCTGACGTTCACCGGTTTCAGACCAGTTGAGAGGGGTACGGCACTTCCTGCCATACAGAATTTCAAATGGGGCCTTGCCCGAACTTGCTTGAAAACTGTTGTTGTAGGAGAATTCAGCATAAGGAAGACAATCCTCCCACTTCATGCCGAAAGAGATCACACAAGCCCTGAGCATATCTTCCAGAATCTGGTTGACACGCTCGACTTGACCGCTAGTTTGAGGATGGAAAGATGTGCTGAAGCGGATGTTGGTGCCCATGGCCTTCTGAAAAGAATCCCAAAACTTCGAGGTAAAGATGCTGCCACGGTCTGAAGAGATCACTTGTGGGATACCGTGCAGAGAGACAATACGAGAGGTATAGAGTTCCGCTAATTGAGCTGCAGTGATCGACTCTTTGATAGGCAGAAAATGAGCCACTTTGGTGAGTTTGTCGATGACAACGAATATAGCATCATTGCCACGCTTGGACTTTGGAAACCCAGTCATGAAGTTCATTTCGATGTGGTCAAACTTCCATTCTGGAATGGCAAGAGGTTGGAGGAGACCTGCTGGCCTTTGGTGTTCTGCCTTCACTCTTCTGCAGACATCACATTCATTCACGAATTGAGCAATCTCACGCTTCATTCGAGTCCACCAATAAGCTTGCTTGAGGTCCTGATACATCTTCGTGCTCCCAGGGTGGATGGAGAGGAGAGAATTGTGAGCCTCGTTCATGATCACTTTACGGAGGTTACCTTTGGGTACCACAATACAATCCTCGAAGAAAAGAGTGTCCTTGTCATCAAGGCGGTAGCACTTGTACTTGGGTTGACTCTTGGCAATCCCAATCTTCACCTTTTTCACCATAGCATCAAGAAGTTGGGCTTGGCGAATCTGGTCTTCTAAGGTAGGAGAGACTAGAAGGCTGGCGAGGAAACCTTGAGGAACAACTTGCATATTAAGTTTGCGGAAAGCTTCACAAAGCTCGGGTTGATAAAGCTTAAGAATCAGACTGTTGCAGTAAGCTTTCCTGCTCAATGCGTCAGCAATCACATTACCCTTGCCTGGAGTGTACTCGATACTCGGATTATACTCTTGAATCATTTCGACCCATCGAGTTTGCCTGAGGTTGAGATTAGGCTGAGTGAAGATGTACTTGAGACTCTTGTGATCAGTGAAAATGTCCACTTTTCTTCCCAATAGAAGATGTCTCCAAGTCAAAAGAGCATGCACAACTGCCGCCAACTCGAGATCATGAGTGGGTAGTTCTTCTCATTAGGCTTCAACTGGCGAGATGTATAAGCAACAACTTTCTTCTCTTGCATCAATACTGCGCCAAGACCTTGGAGAGAGGCATCACAAAAGACCTCGTACGGCTTGGATTCATCAGGCGGAGTCAGAACTGGAGCAGTGATCAATTTCTCTTTCAAAGTGTTGAAAGCAATGTCACACTCTGGAGACCAAACGTACTTGACGTGCTTCTGGAGAAGATTTGAGAGAGGCTTCGCGATCTTAGAAAAGTTTTCAACGAATCTTCGACAATAGCTTGCGAGACTGAGGAAGCTACGGAGTTGCTTCACATTCTGAGGAGGTTCCCAATTCACAATTGCAGACACCTTCTCAGGATTCACGGCAATGCCCTTGGCAGAGATGATATGACCAAGATAAAGAACCTCATCGAGCCAAAATTCACACTTGGAGAACTTGGCGTAGAACTAATGTTCTCTGAGCTTATCAAGAACCAAACGCAAGTGCTTGGCATGATCTTCCTTGTTCTTGGAGAAAACCAGAATGTCGTCGAGATAGACCAAAACGAAGCCATTGGTGCAGGCGTTGAAGATGAAGTTCATCATGCGAGAGAACGTCGGAGGAGCATTGACGAGGCCAAAAGACATGACAGTGTATTCATATGAACCAAAGCTTGTCCTGAAAGCCGGCTTGGGAATATCTTGCTCACGAATTCGAATCTGATGATAACCCATACGGAGATCAAGCTTGGAGAATACTCGAGCACCTTTGAGTTGTTCGAACAGCTCATTGATGTTGGGAAGTGGGTATTTGTTCTTGATGGTCTTCTTGTTCACTGGACGGTAATCAACACAAAGTCGGTCTGTTCCATCCTTCTTCTTCACAAAAAGAACACCACAACCCCATGGAGAAGAACTAGGCCGGATGAGACCCATTTTCTCTTGAATATCGAGTTGCTTCTTCAGCTCCTTCAACTCTTCAGGTCCGAGCTTGTAAGGACGCTTGCACACAGGTTCCATGCCAGGCTCAAGATCAATAACGAATTCAACTGGTCGGTGCAGAGGCATTCCTGGAAGCTCTTCTGGAAAGACGTCTTGATATTCGCAAACGACTGGAATTTGCGAGATGGCATCCAATTCACCCTTCTCATTGAGAGAAAAGAGACGGATGGTATTATCCCGAGCGGTAAAGACAATAACATCCTCAGACGAATGAGTCAATTGAATCAGTCTGGCAGCACAATCAAGATGTGCCTTGTGCTTAGAAAGCCAATCCATTCCGAGAAT
This sequence comes from Triticum urartu, assembly GCF_003073215.2. Classification (NCBI taxonomy): domain Eukaryota; kingdom Viridiplantae; phylum Streptophyta; class Magnoliopsida; order Poales; family Poaceae; genus Triticum; species Triticum urartu. Next base: position 163,738,529 of record NC_053027.1, on the reverse strand, counting down.
AAGATCAATATCTGAGTTACCAAGAACCACTGGAGAAGAGAGAAACTTGTAATCACCCAATGTGATAGAGATATCCGGAGCAACCAAACTAGAAGTCAAAAGCTTGCCGGGAGAAACAACTTGCATGACTTTGGGCATAATCTCTGTATCAACATTGTGCTTCGATGCAAAAGGACATGACAAAAAGGAATGCGATGCACCAGTGTCAAAAAGAACTTTTGCAGGAACATCGTTAATAGGAAGGTTACCCATGATCACATCTAACGAGTCCTCTGCCTGAGCTGCATTCATCAAGTTGACCTTGGCATACTTGGGGTTATGCTTGACCACAGCTGTACTCGCCGATCTGACAAGAGGAGGAGGAGGAAGACGCCTCTGGTTGAAACACTTGTTGGCATAGTGACCCTTCTGTTGGCACTTATTGCACGTGACCTCTGAAAGTGGACGGTGATACGGAGCACTCGATCTTGGAGCTTGAGACGAAGTCTTGTTCTGAAAGCCAGGGTTGGGTGGGTGGGAAGAACCACTGCCACCTTTACTCTTCTGCTGATACGGCTGACGAAACGAAGGAGGAGGAAGCCAATACTTCTGCTGCTTGGCCACTTGAGTAGAGGAAGAAGGAGTAGCATCTCCGACTCGCTTCTTGGAAGCATCACACCTCAACTGAGAAGCCTCTTGCTTCAATGCCATGTTGTAGAACTCATCGTATCTCAAGGGCTCAAAGAGAACAAGAGCTAGCTGAATTTCTTCTCTGGGACCACCCCTGAACTGGTATATCATGCTCTTCTCATCAGGGACGTCCTGCTTGGCAAAGCGGGCGAGCTTCTGAAACAACTTGTTGTAGTCATAGACAGAAAAAGAGCCTTGCTTCAGATTGCGGAATTCCTCACGCTTGCTTTCAACCACGCTTTGAGGAATATGATGAGCTCGGAAATCTCGACAGAAATCATCCCAAGTGATAATATGTCCACCTCGGGAATCCTTGTACTGCTGGAACCATTCTGCAGCTTGATCTTTGAGTTGGAAGGAAGCGAACTTGACAAAGTCCTCAGGCCTGACGTTACTGCACTCGAAATGCTTGCACAGATCCAATAGCCAATCGTCAGCATCGGTTGCCTCAACACAATTGTTGAAAGTCTTTGGCCCATTAGCAAGGAACTGGTAAGTGTAGCAAAGTGATTCTGATTTCTGCCTGGATTCCCTTGGTTGCCTTGATTGCGCTCTTGAAGAATTTGCATGATCAACTGTGTGTTTGCATTGGTTGCGGCCATCACAGCTTGCCATGCCTCCGGAGGAGGTGGAGGTGGTGGCGGATCAGGATTCGAAGTCGTGCGCGTTGGAGGAGCCATCCTGAAGAGGTTGACCACCATTAGCACATTGACAGACAAATATTGAAGCTGAATCTAACGGAATGAAAATTGCAACATATAGTCTTCACATCCGGACAAAATGAACGAATGCATTCCTCTTCAAATGGTCACATATCCATAAATTGAGAAGCCACGTAGAATTAAGGTAGAGAAATAAATCAACAAGGTATGGATCAAGAACGAATAATCGGTAAGAAATCCCAATCTCAAACCAATATCCGTGGAAGAAGAACTAGAGCTACTAGAATTCCCAGCTATGAAACTCCAGAACCTTTCCGGTTATGCAATCAGGTGTTGGGATACAGGGGAAGCATAATATCTCACCCAAACTAGCAAATCCTACATCCAGCTGTATCCATCCTTCAACACATAACCAAGAAACCTTCGGAAACCATCTACCTCAACCTTCGAAAAGCATCCGTTATACAAGTTATGGCGATACTCCCGAACTCCCGCCCCAGTACTAGGTGGCGTCGAGGTTATCTCACCAACGAACTGCATAAAAGAGATTTTCGATGTTGGCGTACTAAACTCAGGTATTCCAGAACTGCAACGATAAAATTATGATGACAACACCTCAGAGCTCAACTCCCCGGGACACTTCCACTAAACCCCTGACAGGAGGCACCAAGACAATGTTCTCATCATAAAACCATCGGAACATTCCAAGATACCCGCGTGATCCTAAATTTTTTTTAGTGAAATTTGAGAAGAGAAGAGTCAAAACTCTACGTCAGGATGCCTTACCGGAGCGATGAGGAGACTGGGAAGTAAAAAGAATTCCTAAACTCTCCGATATATAATTCCTAAATGACTCAAAACATTTTTCTAGACACAACTCGGCCGCTAAAAACGATCAAGCAATGGGGCTCCTAAGGTCGGGGAAGGCTCTGATTACCAACTTGTAACACCCTCGATGCGAGTATATCTCCCACGTGTCGAAGCACGACTTAGAGGCATAATCGCATTGAAGGCATATGTCGCAAGTTAGGCAATCTTCACAACATCCCATGTAATATAAATCATAAAGGGGAGATAACATAGTTGGCTTACACTCGCCACATCAATCAACTACATAAATAACATTACATCATCCAAACACTCATGGCCCGACTACGGCGCCAAAATAAAAGAGAATCCAACATGCGACAACGGTCCCAATCACCCCCAACTGGGCACCACTACTGATCATCGGGAAAGGAAACATAGTATCGTTGAGAGTCTTCGTCGAACTCCCACTTGAGCTCATACGCGTCTCCTGGAGCGGAATCATTAGGCCCTACATCTGGTGTAATAGTAATCTGTGAGCCACAGGGACTCAGCAATCTCGCACCCTCGCGATCAACACTATTTAAGCTTAAAGGTATGACAGGGTAAAAATATGTGGAGCTGCAGCAAGCGACTAGCAAGGATGGTGGCTAGCTTATTCGCAAAAGAGAGCGAGAAGAGGAGGCAAAGCACGAGCGAGAAACTAGAGAGCAACATGCGCAAACATTACTCCAACACCGTGTCCACTTCCCGGACCCCGCCGAGAAGAGGCCATCACGGTAACACACTCGGTTGAATTCATTTTAGTTAAGTTAAGGTTCAAGTTATCTACAACCGGACATTAACAAATTCCCATCTGCCCATAACCGCGGACACGGCTTTCGAAAGTTCAAATCCCTGCAGGGGAGTCCCAACTTAGCCCATGACAAGCTCTCACGGTCAACGAAGGAATAGACCTCCTCCCAAGACGTTCCGATCAGACTCGGTATCTCGGTTACTCAAGACACTTCGACAGGTTAAAACAAGACCAGCAACACCGCCCGAATGTGCCGACAAATCCTGATAGGAGCTGCACATATCTCTTTCTCAGGGCACACTCAGATGAGACATCCTACGAGTAAAACCATCCCTCAAGTTGCCCCGAGGTGGCCCCGCAGTCTACTCGGTCGGACCAACACTCAGAGGAGCACTGGCCCAGGGGGGGTTAAATAAGATGACCCTCGGGCTCCGGAAACCCAAGGGAAAAAGAGGCTAGGTGGCGAATGGTAAAACCAAGGTTGGGCATTGCTGGAAAAGCTTTAATCAAGGCGAAATATCAAGGGGTTCCCATTATAACCCAACTGCATAAGGAACGCAAAATCCGGGAACATAACACCGATATGATGGAAACTAGGGCGGCAAGAGTGGAACTAAACACTAGGCGAGAGGCCGAGCCTTCCACCCTTTACCAAGTATATAGATGCATTAAGATAACAAGATAATAAAATGATATCCCAACAAGTAAATAAATGTTCTAACAAGGAACGGCCTTCAATCTTCACGTGGAACTAGCAACGCTATAAGAGGGGCTGAGCAAAGCGGTAACATAGCCAATCAACGGTTTGCTAGGACATGGTGGGTTAGAGGTTTGACATGGAAATTTGGGAGGCTTGAAAGCAAGTGGTAGGCATCGTAGCAATGGCATAGCAAAAGAGCGAGCAAACTAGCATAGCAAACATAGTAGTGATTTCGAGGGTATGATCATCTTGCCTGCACAGTTGTCAGAGTTGACTGGATACTCGAAAGCAAACTCAACGGGCTCCTCGTTAGCGAACTCGTCTCCCGGCTCTACCCAAACAAGACAAACAAGCAACAAGGATACAATCAACCACGTGCAAACTCAAACAACACGATGCAAAGATGATATGCTATGCGGGATGCGATGCGGGATGCAAAATGCAAGATATGACAGGAAACTCATGAACCTGGCCTCAACTTGGAAATCCAAGTGTGCCACTGGAAAGATGAGATGAAATCGCTTGAAAACGATATAAAGAACGCAGGAATCGGAGTTACGGTTTGGAAATGGTGAGCAATTCAAATATGACACCGGTCTGCGATTTACAGCAAGTAGGCATCTAAATGCAATGGAATGAACATGCTACAGCAACCAAACATGACAAAAAAATACATGTCAGGGATGCACACAAGATGCTTAACAAAAGTCTAGCACTGAGCTACGGCCAATTCATCCATTAACAGGTTCAAACAAGCATGGCAAAAATGCATATGGAAAACAGATCTCAGACTTGGTGAAATTAACACTTGTTTGGAATTTCAGATGAGGTAGCCCTCTTCGGAGCCACAAAACTACATGCTACCGGACCTTAACATGTCAAAGTAAAGCATGTCATGGAGCTACTCAAAGAGCTTAACAAAAGTTCCTTAGTGACCTTGATCCAAAAGGGATCAGAAAATACAATTGCAAGCACGTGAACTTAGTGAAAACTGGAACATGCCGAAAACAGATTTCAAGTAGGCATGTTTACGAGCTCGATGCACTCACTACGGTGCAAGTCATGGCAAGATAAGCATACACCCATCAAGAAGGCACAAAATGCAATCTAGACATGGCAAGAACAATAGCATAGCATGCATGGATCAACTACAACATCACCGGCAAAATTGCAAACAAGTTGACAATCTGCCCAGATTCACAAAGTAGCAAAAGTAGAGCTCGATTGACTCAAGCTAGGTTCTCCATAATTGCAAACAAAGACATGGACGGATAGAGCACTACAATATTAACAAAACATCCTTACTGATCATCCTCAAAAGAGGCACGGATCACTAGGAAACAACAAGAACATATGGCATCATGAGATAAACAGCTCCAGGACTTAGTGAAATTGCTAAGTCTCTGAAAACAGAATTACTAAGTGCACCACTTTGCAAGCTTGCACTAGTCACCACACACATCACAAAAATACATGGGTTGCACCTTTGGAAAGATGACAAAACCCTTAACAAAACACATGTAGAGCATCAGGGCATATCATGCACACATTAATCATGGCAAAAATGACAAAAACCTAAGCGGAGCAGCAGATCTGACAATAATCTCAAGTAGCCCTCTTCTAACAGCATTTCGGGCATCAAGATGAGCTCAAATGAAAATGATTCAATGGAATGAAATGATGTACTCTCTGAGATGAACATTTTGATATGCTATATGCATGAATCGGAGCTACGAATGCAAAGTTATGGAGCCGTGAACATGAGCACTTGGATCGGAATTTCTGGGACTTAGAAGAAATTTACCACCGGATCTAGGGTTTGACCCAGCACAGAATCCGAGGACGGCGGCGCGTGCATTATTCACGCCGGAGTTGATGGAGCTCGCCGGAGCGGGAAGACGGCGGCGAGGTGCTCCCGGGCCGGATCTCGCCGGATCCGCCGGGCGGGGAGCCGGAGAGGCGGCAGGGTGGCGGCCACGGTGCGGCGGTGGCGGTTGGTGGCGGCGGGCGCGGACGCGGCGGCGGCCGGAGGCGGCGGCCGGGCGAGGCGGCGGCGCGGGGCGCGGCGCGAGGCGGCGACGGCAGCTGGGCCGCGGGGGCCTCGCCTGGGCCGGGCGGGCCGGCGGCGATGGGAGGTGGCGGCTGCAACGTGGCGGCTTCGGAGTGGGGCGGCGGCTATGTCCGGCCGGGTCGGACAATGTCTGGCGCGGCGCGGGGGCGATTTAGGGTTTCGGGGAGAGGGGATCCAGGACATTTCGAGGGGGACCTATTTATGGGCATAGGAGGAGCTAGGAGAGTCCAAATGAGGTGCGGTTTTCGGCCACGCGATTGTGATCGAACACTCTAGATGATGGAGCATAGTTAGGCGGGTTTTGGTCCAGATTGGAGGGGTGTTGGGCTGCAACACACACAGGCCTTTTCGGTCCCTCGGTTAACCGTTGGAGTATCAAACGAAGTCCAAATGATACGAAACTCGACAGGTGGTCTACCGGTAGTAAACCAAGGCCGCTTTGCAAGTCTTGGCCCAATCCGGAAATGTTTAATCCCCACACACGAAAGAAAGCTAGAAATGACCACCGGAGGAGAACGAAGCGCCGGAATGCAAAACGGACAATGGGGAAAATGCTCGAATGCATGAGACGAACACGTATGCAAATGCAATGCACATGATGACATGATATGAGATGCATGACAGCGATAAAAACACACGGAGACAAAGACCCGAACCTGAGGAAATAAATATAACTTAACGCCAGAAACAGCAAGAGTTGGAGTACAAATTGGGAAAGTTACATCCGGGGTGTTACAGTTACTCACCGGCGTAAGCAAAGGCGGCGGTGTTCCCCGTCCGGCCAACTCCGGCGACAGGAGCAAGCGGGGCTGGGCATGTTGGAACTGGAGCAAGGGTGCACGTCGGTTGGTGGCCTCGGGCGATGCTAGGGTGGCCGGGAATGTCGACGGCGTCGAGTTCCACGGCAGCGCAGCTGTGGCTTGCATGGGCGCGAGGGCTAGGGTGCACGAGCGGACGACCTGAGGTGCGCTACGGCTTCCTGAGAAAGCCCAGAGCACGACTGCGTGCTTGGATTGGCCAGGCTGGGTGGCTACTGACGGCGAGCTTCGCGACGGCGGCAGCGAGCTCCGGCCGAGGTGGAAACCACGACTGGGGGGAGAAAAGGACGGCGGGGAGAGGGGCGAAGGAAGAGGGGCTCACAGGGAACCCGTAGAGAAGTTCTTCGTGCTCGGGGATGGCTTGGATGGAGCGAATCGACGCCGGCGATCTCCGACGTCCGAGGTTGAAGACGACGGTGGTGAGCATGATGCACAGCTCCCGGTGAAGCATGGCTCGGTGTGGACGAAGAGGACGATGTGGCGGATCTCGCAGACACAACGAGCGGTCGAGGGGAATGGGGTGGCTATGCGAATGGCGATGGTGAGCTTGCGGTGGCTTCGGCCGCGGTGAGGAGCGGGCGCGGGAGAGAACAAGCAAGAGAGGGAGCGATCCCCACGGGCTTGGCGGTAGCATGGCGTGGTCCAGAGAGGGCCAGGACGAAGAGGCAAGCAGGAGGTGGCCGACGCTTGCGCGCGTGCGTCGGGCACGCGCTCGTCCTCCTGGCAGAGGAGGAAGACGACAGAGGAAGAGGCGGTGGTGGGCTGGGCCAGTGAAGCTGGGCCGGCAACAGGTAGGTGGGCCGATGGAAGTGCCAGGTTAGTCCTTCTCTCTCTCTCTCTTTTATTTAGTTTATGTTTTCTATTTTTCTGTAATTGTTTTGACTTAATTAAAAATGCTAAAGCACTTTGTAAAATGCTGCAATAATTTGTGGACACTCTATGGATTATTCTAGTGGCCCACATTTAATTTCACCATTATTTTAGCATTTAGATTATTTATAGTGTTTAGATGCCCAAATTCAAATACTTTATGATTTAATTGAAAAATCCAAGAATGACCTATAAATATGTTCAACATTTTTGGCAGAGGTTTTCACCTTTATCAGAAATCATGAACATTTCCAAAGGGCATTCTGGGTCATTAAAATATTTTATTTGGACCTAGTTTGATTTGATCTGGTGCTAGGGTTTGAGCATGCCCATTTCATATTTAAATGAAATTTAACATGGTGCATTGATGTTTTTATGCAACTAATGGCAAGCAATTCTAGGGCTGTGACAACTCACCCCTACTAAACAAGAATCTCGTCCCGAGATTCAGGACATGAGGTAAGAAGATAGAGGGGACACAAATCTAATGCAATCCTCATGACCCAACTGCTCTTCTCGAATATATTGATCCATTGCATCATATTGATCTTGGCGTCTTGCTTTGAGAACTACGTCCAACATGACAACGAGTAGAAAAGGACAATTTTTAGAAGAATCAATCTTCTTGAGGTTCCAGCAACTTAGGCTCATCTTGATGATCACAAGATCAACTCAATGAATGAGACATAGAAACATCTCTGGAGCTGAGAGGCAAAACTTGCATCAGGAGCGATAGAAGAAACAATTTGATGAGGGTTTCAAAGTAGCGAGGGAAATTGCCATGATTCCAAAACGTGGCACCTCGGGGAAGGTGACTCGAAGAACTATTCCCTTAAGTGGCAAAAAGAATTACTATTGATACAAGATCATTGAAATTCTTTATACCAGCCTAAGGCATTCACAAATGATCGTGTGAACGAATTCGAAAGCATGGCATACCCATACCAAAATGGATGATGTGCATTACCTTGTTGATGACAACACAATGGATGATTTTTTTGCTTATCACTGGAAATGGATGGGACCCATGGTAGGACCACTTGTGAAGATGATCATTCTTCAGCAATTGAGAATGGCAGCCCATGGGAAACTTGCACAATGGCCGTGCAAGCTGGAAACAAAATGCAAATGTTGGAAATGTTCCAACCATCATATCTGCCTGAGATTCAGATCTGGTTGATAACATGATATTTCAGACAACATGCCTGGAAAGAAGGGTTGCAACACAAATCGACGAGATGACGTTGCAAGATTTCAGGGAATGAACTACGATAGCAAGCTCCAAAACATGAGCGGGTTTTTCTACAACATGTGAACACGCTGTCCCGAACAAGCATGACCACACAATAGTCTTATAATAAAACACTACCGAGTTCAGGTTGGGAACCATCATTGAGGGTATTGAAGTCCTTGTATAAGTCCCGGTCTTAAGAAGGAACTTCTTTTCCTTGTACGAATCAATCAGTGGCTTGGTGTGCTAGGGAATACATATGGAATGAAGGTTGCAAGTCTCCAAACCACAGAATACTTCGCACATATGCATGACTGACTTGGGATGATTCCAAAGGAAGCTAAAACAAACCTTTCTCAATTTCATGACGGCAACTTACACCAAATGTACATGAATTAGAGGAAGTCACTTCTTCCATCCAAAACATATACCTCACGAGCAGAACACAAAGGGAATGCTTACAAAATTTCCAACACTAGCTCAATGTTTAACACGGATCATTGGGGAGACAAGATGTTGCTGATGGGCTCAACAGCAACTCATCGGAATTTCCATATCACTGGACTTCCACCATTATGTGAACAATGTGATAGTATCGGTCAGACCAAAAGATATAATGGTGTATACTCGAGGGATCAACCACGAGTAAGACAACATTATGAATATCATTGGTTCTAACTTGATTTGATGATGGCCCACACTCAAATCAAGGTTTGGGCAGGACGATAGGTTCAACAAATGATCACGAGGAGCAACCGATGAAGAAATCATCTTTCTACAACAAACATACAAACACAAGATATCCCTTTGGAAATGAACTAAGTTAGACAAGCTTTTATCTTCCAACTCTCCAAGTTGTTGTTTAGCTTGACCAACTAGCTCAGGGGTATCCAGCATAGACACTTGGAGAATGGATGGTTTAGAAGAAAACCAACATGATCACAAGTTCAACATAACAATCAGGGAACAACCCGGTAATACTTCCGAGAAGATATTCGGAAAATCACGAACCACCGATATGTTACTAAGCTTGAGAACAACCTTGCTTTTCAGGGCAAGATGATATTATCAAAAGTGTGAGCGATTGACACAATCCTAACTCATTGATCCAAGAGTGCACCAGAAATAAGGACTAGGTAGCATGATCAATCTTAGAATGATGATTCCATAATCAACACACCAAGAATGATATTATCGTACATTAACCAACAAGCAACGGGGTTGCTAGGCGTATTGATTTCACACATCACGATTCACTTGTCGGTATTCCGGTTGCAACAACACGGAACCGAGGAGCGAATGATGATGACGAGAAGTATCATTGTGCCAAGAATTCATAAGAGAAGGTGCAATTCTCATGACGTTCCTGACATAAAGTGGGTAATACTTCAGGGTAGAACAGAACAAAAGCTGGATTAGCATTTTGATCTGCGGATTACAACTGCTTTGATCCAATCCTAGAAATCGATGAGGTGCTGGAGTTTGTTTCTCCTAGTCATTCTAGAACAGAATGGCTTGGCGGACCACAAGAATAATGGGCATCGATGATCACGAGTGCACGACTACTCCTGACTATCAATTGATAGAGAGAGGTCAGAATACAACTAAAGATAGATAACTCAAGGAACATACGATTATTCTGAGTTGTGGATAAATAGGTTGGTATGTCGAACAAGTTCAACATATTTCTTCCGGATAACCCATGCAGAAAGGTGGGATTGGCAGAGTCACAACATAGAATGGAGAACTCATCAAGAGCATTCTGGTCGTGACCTTTTGGTTCAAAAGAACTCCTGCCAAGAATGGTTCATGGTAATTGGAAGAAGGATGTACCATGAACCTCGAGGACTATCGCAAAGGTTACTAATATCCTAAAGGAACTAGCAACGCTATCAACATGAGGTAAGTAGGGTGAATCTCGGGTTCAAGAACCCAGTAATAGAATACCTACATACTAAATGGCATCATAGGATGCTTTCGAGAATGGTGGCCAGAATTATCACACCGGAACACAAAACATGGTATATTACTAGGTGATCTTCTAAGACACCTAGGGTCATAATAATAACTCCAACATATATGTCGTGGCAATAGAATACCTCAACTCAGCAATTAGTGTGATTAATCTGGCCCAAAAGGACATCGGGAACATGGAGGAAAGATTTGCAAGTGCTTTGGATTATTTAGAAACCTGGGATGACTTAGACAGCATAAGGGTTGTAAATGCTCAAAAAGATATGAAACATCATGCAAGACGGTGGCATAACCACTCAACATCACAATATCAAGGTTCTGAGGCCAGCTGTGAACATACGGAAGTAGTAGAAGCTGAACTGAGACTTGAAACTATCAATTCTATAGGTCTATGGATTAGTAACATGTCATCCTGATAGATAGATGAGAAGGCCTAGTTCTTAATCCCCATAGAAAAGAAGAGGTTGACTCAGATCAGAAGGGCATAAGGTAAAGGAGTAAAAAGAGCCTTACGTTCTCTTCCCCAATCAATTCCCTTACATAACTAAAGCATTTCTAGACACAACTGCGACCAGTTTGGCTTGGTAATCCTACAGGCAGTCAGGCTCTGATACCAACGCTGTCAGGACCCCGATGCCAAGTCACATCGATCTAGCCGGTAACACCTCAAATCACATTGCGGCCTCACGCACGGTATCCCCACCGGTGTCGCCTTACCATGGCCCGGGACCGTTTGCGCCTTTTGGCTCACATATATGATAGTGTCGCTAGCATCCATATGACAGAGAACCCGGGCCGACATGGCTAGTCGTGAACCCAAAGCGGCACAGTCCTATGGGGACAAGCATACATGAATCACATCGAGCATGTCGGTCATCAACGAGTGAATCCGGGCTGTAGCACTAGGCTAACAGGACTTCGGGGAACCCGGGCTGTAGGAGGCTAGGCAGGAATCCAGATGTCACCACGTGACATTTCCCCAAAGGGACAGACACAGGAACGAAGTGAATCACATGCCGGCCAGTCAAGTGTTCCGGAGCAGTAGTGCTGGGCTAGCAGGACTCCGGTGAACCGGGCTGTAGCGGACTACTATGGCTCAAGGAAGCACTAGACTACATTTCCCCATAAGAGAGGCTGCCAAGGATAAACAACTAGATTGTCGGATCCCACACATACCAAGCATTTCTGTCATACACACAATATGCTCGATATGTGTAAATACAACATGGCATCACAACATAACTCTACGACTCAAGTATTATTCATTAGGCTCCGAGGAGCAAGATAAAACAAACATGGGTCTCATGACCCGTCATCCAGAGCATACAAGTCAAAGCACATGCGGAAGCTTGACATGTCTGAGTACAGACATGTACAAATGAAAAAGGCTGAGAAGCCTGACTATCTACCAGATGCTGCCGAGGGCACAAGATCGTAGCTGAGGTATCAAGCTAAACGTCGAAGTCCACACGGAACTACTAGCAAATGTGAGTAAAAATGTACCCAGCAAGACTTACATTAGAACTAGCTACATATGCATCAGTATCAAGAAAGGGGGAGTGCAGTTTAACTGCAGCAAGCCAGCTTTGACTCGGTGGCTATCCTGAACTACGACTGCAAGTAACTCTTTTGAGGTGGCGCACACGAGTCCACATATTCACCATATCAATACACCACTATGGATCCGCTCCCGTCTCTCTACGAGAACGTCATCCATGGAACTCACACTTATCTTGCGAGTTTTAGAGTATCCACTTTCACTTGTCTATGAACTGTTATAGGCAACCCAGAAGTCCATTATCACGGACATGGCTATTCGAATAGATGACGTTAACCCTGCAGGGGTGTACTTCTTCACACACGCTCTCACCACTTACCGTCGTTTACACGACATGTCCTCGGCAACCTTCAAGCGGAAGCCCAACGAGGGTGTCGGCCATGGCCTACCTAAACACTCAAGTCTCTAGTCCAGGTTTATCGCCTATCCAGGTTCCATCCGCAAGGAGTCCGGCCGAGGTTTCCACATACGGCCCCGAACGATGTGTACCGGGTTCCGAGACACCAAACGGGCGCCCGGCATGCCCGGCCACAGTGTATCTACCGCATCATGGCCCACCCCTAGGGTCAGCGCTACGCACGACCGCCAACACATATCCTATAAACACCAGAAACTAGTTTCAACTCCTGGATAGAGGACTAGAGTGGTTAAGAAGCCGAGAGGGTCCATTGGTTTCGGGCCCAATGCGTGGTAGTAACTGTTTCATGGATCACAAACACAGAACTAGTTCCTGAGCACGGCTTCAATGAGACAACCCACCATGTACTCCTACATGGCCTCTCACCGCTACCTTTACCAAATCATGTTCACACACTTAGCTCTCAACTGTAGGACATGTTTACACACCTCCGATTCATCCTCGATGAATCAGACCTGACTCAACTCTAAGCAGTAGCAGGCATGAGAAACAAACATGAATGAGTAGGCACATCAGGGCTCAAACAACTCCTACTCATGCTAGTGGGTTTCATCTATTTACTGTGGCAATGACAGGTCATGCAGAGGAAAGGGGTTCAACTACCGCAGCATGTAACAGTTGAATCGGTGTTGTCCTAATGCAGTAAAAGAGAGCAGGAGTGAGAGAGTGGGATTGTATTGGAATGAACAAGGGGGTTTTGCTTGCCTGGCACTTCTGAAGATAGTAATAGCTCTTCATCGATGTCATCGAACTCATCGTCGGAACCACGTTTACCGAGAGAGGACAATACTGTCAAACAAGGAAAAAACACAATCAATGCAATGCAACAATATGATGCATGCTCATGACATGGCAATATGGTGTTGATTGAACTAATGCAACTAGCAACCATATTAAATGAAGTTGGTTTGAACACTAGGTTCAAATTCAAACTCCATATGTGAGAGATTAAATTCCATTTACATGAATTGGCCTAAACCGCAGCCATAAGTTGTTCTAACATGCATTAAAATGCCATAAACAGATTCTTTGGATTTTTCTGATCATTTTTCATATATAAATCTTTGCATTTAGAATAACGGTTGATTTTTTATGATTTTTAGAAGTTTAGGAAATTTTCATGAATTCCTGAATTATTTTTAATCTAGAAAATCATTTCTGCGTCAGCATGACAGCGACATGACGTCACCAGGTCAACCATGGCTGACCAGGGTCAAAGCTGACCAGTGGGGTCCACTGGTCAGTCACACAGTGCTGGCTCGAGTCAAGGACAGATGGGACCGGTCAAAGGCCACGTCAGCAAAGTCAATGCTGACGTGTGGGTCCACTAGAATCAAATTAAGTCCAATTAATTTCGTTAGTAGGTTAAATAAACCTGTGGGGCTCGGCTGTCATTGGCTCCGGTGCTAACCTAATTGGCAATTAGTGCCTAATGGCTGGATTAGGCCGGCGGTTACTCACCGGCATAAGCAGAGGCGGCGGCGTTCCCCGTCCGGCCAACTCCGGCGACGGGAGCAAGCGGGGCTGGGCGTGTTGGAACCGGAGCAAGGGTGCGCGTCGGTTGGTAGCCTCGGGCGATGCTAGGGTGGCCAGGAATGTCGACGGTGTCGAGTTCCATGGGGGCGCAGCTGTGGCTTGCACGGGCGCGAGGGCTAGGATGCACGAGCGGACGACCTGAGGAGCGCTACGGCTTCCTGACAAAGCCCGGAGCACGACTGCGTGCTTGGATTGGCCAGGCGGGATGGCTACTGACGGCGAGCTTCGCGACGGCGGCAGCGAGCTCCGACCAAGGTGGAAACCACGACTGGGGGAGAAAAGGACGGCGGGGAGAGGGGCGAAGGAAGAGGGGCTCACAGGGAACCAGTAGAGAAGCTCTTCGTGCTCGGGGATAGCTTGGACGAAGCGAATCGACGCCGGCGATCTCGGACGTCTGAGGTTGAACACGACGGTGGTGAGGATGATGCATGGCTCCTGGCAAAGCATGGCTCGGTGTGGACGAAGAGGACGATGTGGCGGATCTCGCAGACACAACGAGCGGTCGAGGGGAATGGGGTGGCTATGCGAATAGTGACGGTGAGCTTGCGGTGGCTTCGGCAAGAGAGGGAGTGATCCCCACGGGCTTGGGGGTAGCGTGGCGTCGTCCAGAGAGGGCCAGGGTGAAGCAGCAAGCAGGAGGTGGCCGACGTTTGCGCGCGCGGGTCGGCACGCGCTCGTCCTCCTGGCAGAGGAGGAAGACGACAAGGGAGGAGGCGGTGGTGGGCTGGGCCGGTGAAGCTGGGCCGTCAACAGGTAGGTGGGCCAAGGTAAATGCCAGGTTAGTCCCTCTCTCTCTCTCTTATTTAGTTTCTGTTTTCTATTTTTCTGTAATTGTTTTGACTTAATTAAAAATGCTAAAGCACTTTGTGTAAAATGCTGCAATAATTTGTGGACACTCTATGGATTATTCTAGTGGCCCACATTTAATTTCGGCATTATTTGAGCATTTAAATTATTTATAGTGTTTAAATGCCCAAATTCAAATACTTTATGATTTAATTCAAAAATCTAGGAATGACCTATAAATATGTTCAACATTTTTGGCAGAGGTTTTCACCTTTATCAGAAATCATGAACATTTCCAAAGGGCATTCTAGGTCATTGAAAAATATTTTATTTGAACCTAGTTTGATTTGATCTGGTGCTAGGGTTTGAGCATCCCCATTTCATATTTGAATGAAATTTAACATGGTGCATGGATGCTTTAATGCAACTAATGGAAAGCAATTCTAGGGCTGTGACAGATCAGCCATGCAACCCAGCATCGAACTATGTCAATGCCAGTTAATCCGTTTCCCAGCAGAGCTTTAACTTTTGCTATGGTGGGTGCAACTTTTCTATGTTTAGTGGCTCAAAGCTTTCCAGGAAGATCATGCTTCGAGTCAAGACGTTCAGCGCGATAACCCGACAATGGATTCTCATCAGCCGGACAAGTATCTTTGCAGTAAAACCACGTCCGATTCCAATCTTTTGGATGACTCGGCAGGCAGGCATCAGGGAAGATGGCGTCTCTCCTGCGTTGAATCAAAATTCCGCCAATTTCCAAACTAGGGCCATTCATGAACTCATTCTGGAGGTTCAAATAAACTTATTCTCTGAAAAGTTCAACGCTGGGCTCCTCTTGAAGGTATACTTCACAAAAGACTTGAAAGTTGCAGATATTCGACATGGAGTTGGGTCCAATGTCTTGAGGATGGAGCTGGAAGAAGTGTAGGACATCTCGGAAAAACTTAGAGCCGGGTGGTGAGAAGCCCCGGTTCATGTGATTAGTGAATACAATGACTTCGCTATCCTTTGGTTGAGGTATTTCTTCACTCGGTTCAGGGGCACGGTAGTGCATGATATTCTTTTCTGGCAAATATCCAATTTTGACAAAATGTTTAAGCATGCCCTCAATGACAATGGAGGGAACCCAGTTGCACGCATAGAATGTCTTTTGCGGCATTGTGAAGAGAGAAAGCCTAAAGAAAGGGAAATTTTAGCCGGTTCAAATCAGATTGGTGAAATCACAAGTTAATAGTTACAACATATATTCAGTATGGTGGCTTAAGTGAGGACTAATGATATATAAGTAATTATAAGCCAGACATGTAAGCCGCCATGACACGTACTGGTATTCAGGATCTGACAAAGCAAAATTTTTACTAAGTATTGGGACAAACAGATTTCACAGATTGAAGCTATGAGATTGGATCTGCGGTAGTTCGGGAAAAAGGAAATAAATCCTAAACCTAAGGTGGCGGCAGAAGAAAAGTAGGGGTGCCTAGATAAGATCTGCTGCGACAAGGATATGCTCTAGTATCAAAACAGGTGCTAAAACTGCTATCGCACGGGATTTGTACTACTTTTAGATCAAAACTATGCGATTTGGAATGGAGAAGGGGAAGAAACGGTGATGAAACACCGGCGAACAGAGAAACCCTAAAAATAGATCTATGAAGGGGAAAGGGGAAGTGTCGGTGTCAAAACCAACGGATCTCGGGTAGGGGGTCCCGAACTGTGCGTCTAAGGCGAATGGTAACAGGAGGCAGGGGACACGATGTTTTACCCAGGTTCGGGCCCTCTTGATGGAGGTAAAACCCTACGTCCTGCTTGATTTATTCTTGATGATATGGGTAGTACAAGAGTAGATCTACCACGAGATCAGAGAGGCTAAACCCTAGAAGCTAGCCTATGGTATGATTGTATGCTGTCCTACGGACTAAAACCCTCCGGTTTATATAGACACCGGTGGGGGCTAGGGTTACACAAGGTCGGTTACAAAGGAGGAGATATACATGTCCGTATTGCCTAAGCTTGCCTTCCACGCCAAGTAGACTTCCATCCGGACATGAGACGAAGTCTTCAATCTTGTATCTTCATAGTCCAACAGTCCGGCCAGAGGATATAATCCGGCTGTCCGGAGACCCCTAATCCAGGACTCCCTCAGTAGCCCCCGAATGAGGCTTCAATGACGATGAGTCCGGCGCGCAATGTTGTCTTCGGCATTGCAAGGCGGGTTCTTCTCCAATTTTCAAGTGTTCGTAAGCAGTGTACGGCTCCATAAATGTTGAACCTCTTGGCTTCTGTGCCCAGTAAGGGCTTTCTCCCACGCGTCGAATGAATATGAGGCGCCAGGGCATTTTTACATTCGCCCCCCTAGCCAGATAAATAAATTGTCTATCAAAGGGATGGGGATTCTTAGATCCGATCCATACCATCCTCCCCCAGCGAGAATCCATGAGAGCGCGTTTCGGAAAGATCCATTCCAGCATGGCCGACCTCCGCAGCTCCTCCTCCCGCCCCCATAGCCCTAAGCCCGGCGATTGGGAGAGGTGTTCAGTCCCGCACAGTCGATTAGTCGAACTGCAGACTAAGGGATTTCTCCCTCCAGCGTATATAGTGCCCGTTCGAGCCGGGCTTGCCACCTACAATGGCGGGGAGCTAGCGGAGAGCTTCCCCTGTCCCTCCATGGGGGAACGGGTTTGCCTTGTTCCTTATTTACTAAGGGGACTCGGATTTCCAATTCATCTGTTTCTCTGCGGGCTCCTGGAGTTCTACGGCCTCCAATTACACAATCTCACCCCTGCCTCCATTCTACATATCGCCGGCTATGTTGCTCTCTGCGAGTTGTTCTTGGGCTGCGAGGCTCACTTCGAGCTGTGGAAAAGGCTATTTTGCCTCGTCCCTCGCATACAGAGGAGATCACTTTATCAAGTGGGCGGAGCCGAAATATGGCGCATCGCCGATACCGGATACCTGTCCGGTACCCCGAAGAAGCCGTCCGAAGATTGGCCTTCAGAATGGTTTTACATGGAGGACGTTCCCCTTTCGGACCCTGTTCGGCAGGGTCTTCCCGAGTTCAACAATCCCCCTCTGAAGAAACGCTGAAGTTGGCGCCCACGAAGCCCCCAGGTGGAAGACAACAGAGAAGTCCTCTATCTGGTGAACCGGATCAAAGCTCTGGCTCAATTAGGATTGACAATAATCGAACTTATGTCGATTTGCATAATGCGGGGAGTGCAGCCACTTCAATATCGTGGGCACCCCTTGTGGTGTTATAACGGGGCAGATGACGCCACCTGCTGCGGTCGTAAGGGTCCGGACAATGCCGCCGCTTTGGCAAAAATTCTGTCCGAATTGTTCAAGGGTGAGGAAGAGGAGTTCACCCGCATCAAGCCACGGGATGGGTTCTCCATGTACAATCCTCCAAGCTGGGTAAGTTATATCTCCCTGCTCCCATTTTTCCCGCATTCTATGTCGTAAGTATTCACCTTGCCACTTTGCGGCAGGAACTACGAAAAGCCATAAAGGAGGTCAGCAGCCCTTCTTCACAACCAGAGGACCCTGACCGGGCCCTCGACTCCGGACTCGAAGAAGATTCGGTTATATCCGTGGAGCTGATAGACCGACAGTTCTATCAGTTAAGCTGCGACGATGCCATGGTGGCTATTACGGCCGACTATCCCGGACTGCTCCCTGCACCGCACGTAAGAAAAACCAAAAATCCCAACTCCAAAACTAGGATCCCCTTTTAGACACTTCACCCACCGTATACACATGGAATTTTACAGGGAAGGCATTCGGGACGCCCTGCCGAACCCATGGCAACACGCCAACAGGAGGCACCAAGGCCGGGCAGGCCAAAAAGGAAGGCAATCAGGACGGAGACTCCGCCGCAAAGGTATAAGAAACCCCGCTCCGTGGTTGTCGTCTTTCTCGAAATGTAATGACGCCCGTGTTTCTTTAACAGAAAAAATGCTCGCCGGAATATGTCCGGCAATGTTGCCAATCACGCTTCCACCAGCCGGGCGCCAGGACCGGACATGGAGGCAGAAGCCGATATGGGGCAGACGCCGGAGAATCCCCCTACAGAGGATTCAGATAGATTATCCACTACAAACTCAGAAGTGGAAAGCGCCATGAATCATAGGCGCCGCCGGGCCGTACTCCGTGACGCTTGTTTCTGACTAGAGGCGTTTGACGCCTTCAATTCTGAAGAGGCGTACCTCCGTGCTGCTCAAGATGGTCTAGCCAGAGCCACGGATCAGTATGTAAAGGTGATACGGGTGATTAAATCTGACGATTTATATGTATCAGTAGCCCCTGAGACTTGAAACAGTTAGCAGAACTGATTTAAGGATCATCTTTATTGTGCAGGTTCTTACAGAGAAGAATAGTAGGCTGTCACAGGAGCTGGACGAATGCAAGACCCAACTGCGGGCTGCTGTGGCCGCATTGCAGGATCCAAAAAAGTCACCTGCTTGTAACATTTACTTTAAAGAATGATGGTTACCATATAACATGCGGCATGGCTGCAGATCTAACAACAGATGTTGCAGATGAATCCGGAGAGAATCCGGAGGACCAGCATGTTATGCGACAGCTAGAGGCTGGCAAACGCGTGCTGACTGAGGTTAGGCGGGAGAAAAACAATCTCCAAGATGCCAATATTAAGCTGAGCATGGAACTAAAAGACGTTCGGGGCCAGCTTGCAGACTCCGAGAAGGAGAATAAGCGGCATCGGCGCGGCATTTTCAGTAAGTGCTTGAACAAATCCTTTTAAAGGAGTTCGGCCAAGAAGCCGAGTAACAGTCTTATGTCTGTAGGTATGCTGACGGGTCGTCCCGCGAAGGAAATGCTCGGGGCTGCGGGTGATCTTCTGTCCAAGCTGTCACATCTACACGAACAAGTTCGGCAGGTGATGCAGGGTGACGCCCAGGCCTTGTGGCCGTCCGTCTCCCTGCCAGAGGGCGTTGCCGAGCTTGCGGAGAAGCTCAAGGGAGCACGGCGGCGCTTCCGATTATGGAAGATATCAGCCTGCCGACAGGGTGCCAGAGTAGCCTGGGCCATGGTGAAGACGCGGTATATCAAGGCACTCCCAAATCACATGGCCGAGGTCGGACCTGTGGGGCCTGACGGAAAAGAGATCCCCGTTAGCTTAGTTTATGGGCAAGTAGAATTAGCCGCAAAGTATTCTCAACAGGATTGTAAGCTAGACCGCCTGTTGGATGGTATAGAAGAGGAATTTCGTCAGTCTGCGTGACTATGTAATTAAAGTGACATGTATAATGCCTTCTAGCCGGATTGTAGATCATTTGTTGTTGCAGACCTTTTCGCTTCAACCTCCGGGCCCAATAGTCCGGAGTGTATCCGAATACCCGCTTAGTTATATAAGAACCGGGGTATGCGTGGAGACCACGCGTAGGGGTCATTAGTGCTTTATCAGACAAGTGCCCAACTAGTTATGTTATATTACATGGGTAGTAAGAAACATCTTCCAGGAAGAATAGTTCCGTTAAGGGTTCCTTTTCCTGGTTAAGCATGCCCTAAAGTGTATGTCCGGACTGCGATAGGAAATGCAGGAAAAACATCTGGGGGCAGATATGGACAATAAATACAAATCATCTTTTGTTCACCGACCGAATACTCCCTTAAGAATGCTATCTTTCGGCTTCACCCAGTCTGAGGTACACATCCGGCTGACCCAGCAGTAACAATCGCAGAGGTGCTCCCCTCATGCCCTAGCCGAATTAACAGGAACGTAGGGCATAAATACAAGATCCAGGCAACCCAGATTGGCCAAAACTTAAGTCATATCAATGCATATAATGGTGAAAAAAGGTACATGCGGAAGTATAACACATGTGTGGGACATGAGGCCCAGATAAATAATTTAAGCTTGTGTGAAAGAAGCCCCTAGGTATGAGAGTGCGGCTAGCGCATCTGTAATGTGCAAGCGAGGCACAAGGTGACCCTTGAATGCCTAGAGAAATAATAAAAGAAAGAAAGAAAGAGAAACAAGACAAATAATGTATATGCAGAAAATGGACAAAGGGAGGGGACTAACATAGAGTCCGGTGCTAGGCGTAGAATCTTCGGAGCCTGGCCGCGTTCCATGGGTTCGGCTCGAGTCGACTAGTCGATGCATCCCGCAGTCGGTATGCTCCACCGGTCAGAACTTGGTCAATAATGAAGGGACCTTCCGATTTGGGCTCGAGCTTGTTCTTTTTCTTATCCGGTAGGCGTAGAACTAGTTCGCCAACGTTATAAGTTTTGGCCCGTACTTCTCTGCTTTGGTATCTGCGAGCCTGTTGCTGATAAAATGCGGAATGAGCTTTGGTTATGTCGCGCTCCTCCTCCAGGGTGTCCAAACTGTCCTGCCGATCGAGCTCGGCTTCTCTTTCTTCGTACATGCACACTCGAGGTGAGTCATGAATTATGTCACAGGGCAAGACTGCCTCTTCACCGTACACCATAAAGAAGGGTGCATATCCGGTACTACGATTCAGCGTGGTCCGCAGCCCCCAGAGTACGGAGTCGAGCTCCACTACCCAGTGCGTGTTAGACTCCGTTAAGGAGCGGACTAATCTGGGTTTAATTCCGCTCATTATAAGACCATTTGCTCGCTCGAATTGACCGTTGGTTTATGGGTGATAGACTGAAGCATAATCGAGCTTGATGCCCATTTTGCTGCACCAGAGTTTTACCTCGTCGGCCGTGAAGTTCGTGCCATTATTAGTGATGATGCTGTGGGGGACGCCATAACGGTGTACAACCCCGGATATGAAGTCTATCACCGGTCCGGATTCGGCTGTTTTAACAGGTTTGGCCTCTATCCATTTGGTGAATTTATCCACCATGACCAATAAGTATTTTTTGTTGTGGGTTCCCCCTTTAAGGGGTCCAACCATGTCAAGCCCCCAGACCGCAAAGGGCCATGTAATGGGGATTGTTTGGAGGGCGGTGGGTGGCATGTGGCTTTGATTTGCAAAGAGATGGCAACCGGCGCAGCGTTGGACCAAGTCTTGTGCATCTGCCTGGTCCGTTGGCCTATAGAATCCTGTACGGAAGGCCTTGCTTACAAGATCCCGGGCTGCAGCGTGATGACCGCCGAGTCCGGCGTGAATTTCTGCCAAAAGATTCCGCCCTTCCTCTTCAGAGATGCACCTTTGAAGGACTCCGGTAGTGCTTTTTTTTGTACAATTCTCCCTCATGGACCCTGTAGGCCTTGGATCGCCGCACTATGTAGCGTGCCTCATTTTGGTCCTCCGGAAGTTCCTGTCTAGTTAGGTAGGCCAGGAATGGTTCTGTCCACGGGGCAATAATGGTCATTATTTCGTGGGTTGAAGGTGTTATTTCGGTGGCGAAGCCTCCGATGGTGTCAGAGAGTTCGGTATCGAGTATTTTGGCCGGGTCCGGACTATTGTTACCCGTGTCCCCTTCCCATACTATGGAGGCTTGAAAAGCCTTTCCAAAAATATGTTGGGCGGGACTGCATCACGTTTTGCACCGATGCGGGCGAGGATATCCGCCGCCTGATTGTTTTCCCGAGCCGCATGGTGAAATTCGAGCTGCTCGAACCGAGCTGACATTTTTAGGACGACATTTCGATAGGCCGCCATTTTCGGATCCTTGGCGTCAAAGTCTCCATTTATTTGGGATATTGCGGGGTTTGAATCCCCACGCACCTCCAGGCATTGAATGCCCATGGAGACTGCCATCCGAAGACCGTGCAACAGAGCTTCGTATTCGGCTGCATTGTTGGAGTCTGTATACAATATTTGCAATACGTACTGAACGGTATCTCCGGTTGGGGACGTCAGGACGATGACAGACCCTAGACCAGCCAGCATTTTAGAACCGTCGAAGTGCATGATCCAATTGGAGTATGCGCCATACTCTTTACGGAGTTCGGCCTCCGTACATTCAGTGACGAAGTTGGCCAATACTTGCGACTTAATGGCTCGTCGAGGTTTGTATGTTATATCGAACGGGAGGAGCTCAATGGCCGATTTGGCAATCCGGCCCGTAGCATCGCGGTTGTTTATAATATCATTAAGTGGCACTTCCGAGGCTACTATAATCGAACACTCTTGAAAGTAGTGTCGCAGCTTCCGCGATGCCATGAATACCGCATATGCTATCTTTTGGTAGTGCGGATACCGTGATTTGCATGGAGTGAGGATAGTGGATACATAGTATACCGGCTTTTGAAGAGGGAATTTATGTGCGTCCGCTTCCCGTTCGACGAAGAGCACCGCGCTTACAACTTGATGAGTTGCCGCAATGTACAACAGCATTGGTTCGCCGATGTTTGGCGCGGCCAGGATTGGGTTGGTTGCCAAGATGGCCTTTATTTCTCCCAATCCGGCTGTGGCCGCGTCCGTCCACTCGAAGTGTTCGGTGTGCCGAAGGAGGTGATAAAGGGGTAAAGCCTTTTCTCCTAAGCGGGAGATAAAGCGGCTTAGAGCCGCCACGCATCCAGTTAACTTCTGGGTTTTTTGAGGTCTGTTGGGGTAGCCAACTGTGACAAAGCTCGGATTTTGGCCGGATTAGCTTCAATACCTCTACTAGAGACAATGAAACCCATGAGCTTTCCGGCTGGTACGCCGAAAACGCATTTTTCCAGATTGAGCTTGATATCGTATGTTCAGAGGTTGTCGAATGTGAGCCTTAAGTCAATTATCAAAGAGTCGACGTTTTTGGTTTTGACGACCACATCGTCTATGTATGCCTCTACTGTTTTGCCGATTTGTTTCTCCAGACATGTCTGAATCATGCACTGATATGTTGCGCCGGCGTTTTGAGCCCAAAAGGCATTGTATTAAAATAGAAGGGACCGCATGGTGTGATGAATGTCATTGCGGCTTGGTCGGACTCCGCCATCTTGATTTGGTGGTAACCGGAGTATGCGTCGAGGAAACACAATGACTCGTGTCCTGCGGTAGCATCAATGATTTGATTGATGCGTGGGAGGGGGAAGGGATCCTTTGGGCAAGCTTTATTGAGGTCTTTGAAATCGACACGAAGGCGCCAGGATTTGTCCTTCTTTGGTACCATCACCAGGTTTGCTAGCCAGTCCAGGTGTTTTATTTCTCTGATGAATCCGGCCTCCAATAACTTGGCTAGTTCCTCTCCCATGGCCTGTCTCTTAGGTTCGGAGAAACGACGAAGAGCTTGCTTGACCGACATGAATCCCTTTAGGATATTGAGGCTATGCTCGGCCAGCCTGCGTGGGATTCCTGGCTTGTTTGAGGGATGCCAGGCGAATATGTCCCAGTTCTCGCGCAGGAATTCTCGTAGTGCGGCGTCCACAGCGGGGTTTAACTGTGCCCCAATGGATGCTGTTTTTGTAGGGTCCGTTGGGTGGACTTGGAATTTGACTATTTCATCCGCTGGTTTAAAAGAGGTGGACTTGGATCTCTTGTCGAGTATCACGTTGTCCCTGTCCATTGTGGAGCGTAGCGTGGTTAATTCCTCGGCCGAGAGGGCTTCGGATAATGCCTCAAGGGCCAGTGCGGCTGTTTTGTTTTCGGCGCGGAGTGCTGTGTCCGGATCGCTGGCGAGAGTGATGATTCCATTGGGCCCAGGCATTTTGAGCTTCATGTACCCGTAATGGGGTACGGCTTGGAAGATTGTGAACGCCTCCCGTCCTAAAAGAGCGTGATAACCATTGCTGAACGGGGCCACTTGGAATGTAATTTCTTCGGACCTATAATTATCCGGCGTGCCGAATACCACATCTAGTTTGATTTTCCCAGCACAGCGTGCTTCCCGACTGGGAATGATTCGTCTAAAGGTTGTGCTAATTTTCTCGATGCGGTTCCAGTCTATTTCCATATTTTGAAGAGTTTCCTCATAGATGAGGTTTAATCCGCTGCCGCCGTCCACGATTGGACTTAGGACCAGTGCGGCTGGTGCTCGGGCTGTTTGGAATTTAGGTTCGTCACTGGCATTGAAGGTAATAGCCGTGTCACTCCATGGATTTATTGCTGCTACGTGGCAGATTTCGGCCATGCTGCGGAGTGTTCGCTTGCGCCTATTATTTGATGCGAAGGTCTCAAAGACTGTTAACACCGTACTGTTATCCACGGGGTGGTGCTCTGTGGTATTTGGGATAAGAAGATCCTCACCACTTTTGGCCACCTGCCGGAGTATCCAACATGCTCTAAGGCTGTGTGTTGGTATTGTATCCGCTGTACTATGAATTTTGTGGGGTCCGTTGAGCCATCCCTCCAGTACGGTTCCGTGCCCTGTAGAGGGTTTTTGCTTTTTGGTAGTTGACCCGGGTGTGTTGTGATAATGCACCATTTTATTTCGGACTAGGTTTGTATTCAGGGCCGGATTATCCCAAAAGTTTGTTTCGGTTTTCCAGGCACTTTGCATCGCATAGTACTTTCGTACTATGGACGCCAAGTCAGCGAAGCGTGTTATCTCACGGCGATTTATTGCGTTAAGGATTCCCTTGTCCATGCAATTATTGCAGAAAAATAGGATTGCACCTTCCTCGCGACAGTCCTTAACCTTGTTCATCGCAATGAGGAATCTGGCCCAATAGTGATGTACTGTTTCCTGAGGCTCTTGCCTGATGTGGGAAAGTTAGCTTATGTTTGGGTGGGTGGGTGGAATTGAATCCGAACCCTTACCTGATATGGGATCCAGGGGCCGAGGAGTTTCCAATTTTGGAAGTTCCGGTTCCAGGGTGTTAACCGATAATCCTGGCCCGCTGCCTGACTCTAAGTTCAGAGATTGGATGTTGTCCTTCCGCGAACGGGCGTCCGGCTCGGAGAGCCCGGGAATCCGGACATAGTTGGTCCTCAAGATAGAGGAAAGGTCACCACATTGTTCCTCCACCACTGCAATATGATGGGTGACCGGTGGAGAGTTAATCTCCCTCTGATCGGGTTTAAGCCCAATCCGATCATAGTCCGTAGCGACTCCCAAGGCGGCGAAGTGATCCAAGAGCTCGTTTAAGGAGGCGAGCTCCATTGGATCCATCTGTTCGGCGAGTGCCGACTTGACGTGGAGGCTGTTTTTGATGACCCGAGAAGTCATCGTTGGCGCGGCGGCTGGACAGGCGGTCATGATGAAACCGCCTAGCCGGAGAGTTTGGCCGACAGCCAAAGCTCCCCCAATAGTAGTACCATCTTTGAAGACGAGACGAGACATCCTTCCTTCTGGCGACGGCATAGAGGAACTCTCAATGAAAGCACCAATGTCGGTGTCAAAACCGGCGGATCTCGGGTAGGGGGTCTCGAACTGTTCATATAAGGCGGATGGTAACAGGAGGCAAGGGACACGATGTTTTACCCAGGTTCAGGCCCTCTTGATGGAGGTAAAACCCTACGTCATGTTGATTTATTCTTGATGATATGGGTAGTACAAGAGTAGATCTACCACGAGATCAGAGAGGCTAAACCCTAGAAGCTAGCCTATGGTATGTTTGTATGTTGTCCTACGGACTAAAACCCTCCAGTTTATATAGACACCAGAGGGGCTAGGGTTACACAAGGTTGGTTACAAAGGAGGATATATACATGTCCGTATTGCCTAAGCTTGCCTTCCACGCCAAGTAGAGTCCCATCCGGACATGAGACGAAGTCTTCAATCTTGTATCTTCATAGTCCAACAGTCCGGCCAAAGGATATAATCCGGTTGTCCGGAGAACCCCTAATCCAGGACTCCCTCAGGAAGACTTACTGACGCTGAGGGACAGCGAAGGAGCACCGCGGTGTTTCTGGTCAGTTCAGGGTGATGCAGCGGCCGGAGTTGATGAAGAGGACGAAGGTCGATGGCGGCGGGGCTCGGGTGCACTGGGACGTGACGAGGAGGAAGAAGAAGGAGAAAAGGCAATCGGGGAGAATGAGAAGTGAGCTTGTGGCCCTATTTATAAGGCTAGAAGGATAAGTGGCATGCGTGGGAATTGAGGCGACAGAAAAGTGGATATGTGACGGCGTGAGCGCCTTGATTTTTGGAAGGGTCAGTTAAGAAAAAGATTTATTTTCGCCATGCATTGTACTAATTACAGGTGACATCACGGTGGGTTACCGCAATTTCCGTAGATGACGTCATGGCGGGTTACAGTGTGCATTGCACATGAAGATGAAGAAGGATTTTTTTAAATGTTGAAGATTGACATGAACAAGTTCAAATCAACCTGGGGCCTAATGTTGGGGATACGACTATCAGATATGACCCGCCCAGGAGGGGCCGGGTCATCCATTATGGCAGTTCATCTAAATGAAGCCTAAGAGTATACTAAAGATGGTGGTTCATAGATAGGCTTGTTAAAAGGCCCAAATCCAAAGGCGGCTTAATGCCCGTAAGTGTAAACTGCCATGTATATGTAAACTTGTATTGTAAGGCATGTAAGAGAAGTCACCAAGCCAGACACGTTTGTATGAGCCGGCTGGGACTCTGTAGGCTGCAGGGCATCAACCCCTGTATATAAGGGGATGACAAGGTAGAGGCTTAGGGCAAGAAACAACAAGTCGAAAGCCAGGCAAAGCGTGTTTGCTCCCCGGCAATCGAAACCCTAGCAATACCACCTCAAACTGGAGTAGGCCTTTACATTCACCGCAAGGGGCCGAACTAGTATAAACTCTGCATGTCCTTTGTCTCGCTTAACCCGTTTAAGATAACCTCGTCGCAATGGCTGCACAACTAAGTCCTTCCATGAGGACATTTGCCGTGACACTTCCATGACAATAGGCATTGTTCATAGTTAAGACGGTAGAAAATGGCATTGTGCAGGAGCGGCCAGCTTCACCAGACCACTGGATTACAGATCAAGAACACAAGCATAGATGTAGTTCTAAACAGCGTATAAGCATGAATGGTGAGTATACTTTCAATATATACGATTTTAGATTGGTAAATAAAGAGACACGATTTAAATAACATTAATATAATATGGCATTGTTCATAGTTGAGACATAACAGGATATGACATTCTGCCGTTGTTGGTAGTCTCACCACACCACTCGGTTACAGATCAAGAACATAAGCATACATATAGTGCTAAATATAAGTAAAGTGATGAAGGACAGCAGATACTTACAGGAACAATGCAGAACTAAATTTCTTCATATGCATTGGGTTTATTCCACATTAATTTAAGCATTAATATATATCTGATAATCTGGGGCGAGCAGTGGATAAGCAAGCTATAATGCACAATGATGTCACATAATCCACCATGTATGAATGTAAGGACAACGATAGGACAATAGGTACTCCCAAGAGCAAAGCAGCGACCTGCATAGTTGCAATATCATAGGTTTTGCGGCGCTGGTTCTATCGCCAATATACGTCGGGTGCTATGCGATTTCTCCGGTAGCACCACCTTTTTCAAGGACTTTCCTTGTCTCCTTCAGGTTCTGCAATACCCCTCTTCCTTTTGGATGTCTGAAACACAAGAACAACATTTGAATGGAAAAACATGGTATGACGACAAATGGAATAGGTGTTGATAATGGATGGGCATGGCATTTTCACATATTGAAAGTGCAATCTTGCTCTTAAGGATATTTTTTATGTTGATGACAAATTTACATGTATGGGGATAACCTTGTTTGCTAAGTATATACACAGGTCATCAGTCCTCTGGTCTTATAATGTGCATCATGGTCACATCATATGAGATATTACTCAAGCATTTAATCAATGAGGAAAGGAGCAAACAAAGACGAAGCATCGTGCTCTTTATATATATTTCTTGAGTAATAGGGGTCCCGCACTATTTAGAGGGGATCTGGCGTGCAGGTTCAAGGCTTGCTCCCTTTGTACCTCACAAGTAGTTGTTCACAAAAGACCACAATCCCTAGCAAAACCCCTCAGCCAAAACCTACCACTTTATCTCTTCGCTCTATCCACAAGCCGACCCCATAGCCGGATCATCCAGACTTGGCCCCGGATCAGCTCGGCTTGTCCTCGGATCGTCCGGTGCTGGATCCGGAACATCCAGATAATGCATCTAGGAAGCATCATTTGGCACAGATTTTACCCGGATCATCCGGACCTGTTCCAGATCATCCGGGCTAAGTCCCGGATCATCCGGAACCTGTTCCGGATCATCCGGGTAATGTGCTCCCTCATGACAGAACCTTGATGGATGTAGCCGGATCATCCGGGCAGGTGTCCGGATCATCCAGGGTGTCCTCCGGTCAGTCCGGGCTGCCCGCAGCTCTGCTGCTACCACTTGCATCTGGGCTTTCAGCCAGATCATCCGAAGGATGTCTAGATCATCCGAATGGTTTTCAGGATCATCCGTGCAGGTCAATGTAACGCCCCATATGTAACCTGCCATAATTGTATTCCAACTCTTGCCATTTCCGGCACTAAGTTATGATATTTCCTCGTTGTCGGGTTTTTGTCTTCGTGTTGTTTTGCCTTTGTCTTGCATCTCATATCATGTCATCATGTGCATCGCATTTGCATACGTGTTCCTCTCATGCATCCGAGCATTTTCCCCGTTATCCGTTTTGCATTCCGGCGCTCCTATGTCCTCAGGTGTCCCCTTTTGCCTCTTTTCGTGTGCGGGTGTTAAACTTGCTCGGATTGAACCGAGACTTGCCAAGCGACCTTGGTTTAATACCGGTAGACCGCCTGTCAAGTTTCGTGCCATTTGGACTTCGTTTGATACTCCAACAGTTAACCGAGGAACCAAGAAGGCCTCGTGTGTGTTGCAGCCCAACACCTCTCCAAAGCGGCCCAAAACCCACCTAAACCCCCTCCATCATCTCGGTCGTTCGATCACGATCGCGTGGCCGAAAACCGTGCTCAATTTGGAGCCTCCTAGCTCCCTCTACCTATAAATATAGACCCCCTCCGAAATTTCTGGATTCCTAACCCTAGCCCTGCTCCCTCTCCGCCGCCGGACAAAAATCCGCCGGGCCGGACGTGTCCGCCGGCACCGCCGCCGCCACATGTCACACCGCCATTCGCCCGCTGCCGTCCTCTCAACCGCCGGCCCAGAGAGCCCGGATCGGGTCCTCCCGGCCCGCGCGCCCGCCGCCGCCCTCGCTCTCCCGCGCCCTTGCCCTCGCCGCGCCGCCTTCCTCCTCCGCGCCGGCGACCCTTCGCTTCGGCCACGGCGCTCCCCCGCCGCCACAGCAACTCCAGCGATCGTCGCACCCGCCGGACGCCTCGGGCATCGCCCTCCTCACCGACCGCACCCTGCGCGCCGCCTCGTCCCCACCGCGCCGACCTCGCCCCGCCTCCTCCTCTCCGGCCAGTTTCCCGACGAGCTCCGGCGCCGACTCTGGCGAGCTCGAGGTCGTCCTCGATCCCCATGCCCGATCTGGATCTGAGATTAGGGTTGACTTTTGCCCTAATTTCCAGTATTCTTTAGCTTTTTCATCGCATCATAACTTTGCACTCGTGGCTCCGTTTTGGGCGTGTAGCATATCCAATTGTTCGTCTCGACGAGTACTTTATTTCATCCCATTGCACCATGTTCATTTGAGTTCATCTTGATGCCCTAAATGCTGTTGCAAGAGTGCTATGCAATGTTAGTTTCAGGTTATTATCAGAGATTGGACATTTGTCATTTTTGCCATGATTAATGTGTGCCTCCTATGAACTTGAGCCCTACATGTGTTTTGAAGTATTCCATGCCATATTTACAGGGGTGTATGCCTTGTATTTTTGTGATCTTTGTGGTGACTAGAACAAACATGCAAAGTATCTCTCGTGATGTTGCTGATTTCAGGGACTTAGAAATCTTCTAAGTCTTTTCCCTGATTATATTTTTATGCCATGTATTCTTGTTGCTACAGAGTGATCCATGCCTCTTTTGAGCATGTTCACTAAGGATCATTTTGAGATATTGTTGTGCTCTATCCATCCATGTCTTTCTTTTAAATTATGGAGCACCCTAGCTTGACTCAATCGAGCTCTACTTTTGCTATAAAATGTTCCTGGCAGATTGTTTATATGTTAAGCAATTTTGCCGAGGTTGTTCTAGTTGATCCGTGCATGCTATGAGAGTGTTCTTGCCATGTCTAGCTTCTATGCCATGTCTACTTGGTGGGTGTATGCTTAGTTTTTCATGCAATGCCTTGTGGTGAGTGCATCGAGCTCGTAAACATGCCTACATGAACTTGTCTTGCCATGTCTGAAATCTGTTAACAAGAGTTGCTATGTTCACATGGTTGCCATTGTATTTTCTGATCCCTTTTGGCTTATGGTCAGTAAGGGACTTTTGTTGTATGCTTTGAGTAGCTTCATGCCATGCCTTGCTTTGCCATGATATGTTCCTGTAGCATGTTGTTATCTTGCTCTAAATATTGCTTCCTGATGTTAAATTCCTGGCATGTTGATATTTTCACAAAGTCTATAACCTGATATCTTTTGCACTTTTGCCATGCTTGTTTGAACCTGCTATTGCGTGAATTAGCCATAGCTCAGTGCTCAGCTTTTGTCAAGCATCTTGAGTGGATCACTGCCATGTGCTTTGTTGTTATGTTAAAGTGTAGTAGCTTGTTGTTCTTGATGCATTTAGATGGCCTTGTGCTGTTAATGGCAGCTTTGCGCCATTAATGTTTTGCTTGCCATTTGCAAACCGTGCATCCGATTCCGGTGATCTTTATATCGTTTTCGACCAAAATCAACTCATATTTCCAGTGGCACTCTTGGTTTTCCAAGTTGAGGCCAAGTTCAATCTTGCCTTTCCGATACATGCATATGCATTGCATATCACATCCCGCATATCATGCCATGTTTCGCATCATGTTGGTTGCGCATTGCACGTGGTTGATCGTGTCTCCCTTTGCTTGTATTCTTGCTTTGGGTAGAGCCAGGAGACGAGTACGTGATCGAGGAACCCGTTGAGTACGCTTACGAGGATCAAGCTAACGTCAACTCAGAGAACTTTGCTAGAAAGATGACCATACCCTCGAAATCACTTCTATGTTTGCTTGCTAGATGCTCGCTCTTTTGCTGTGCCTATGCTACGATACCTACCACTTGATTATCATGCCACCCATATTGCCATATCAAGCCTCTAACCCACCTTGTCCTAGCAAACCGTTGTTTGGCTATGCTACCGCTTTGCTCAGCCCCTCTTATACCGTTGTTAGTTGTAGGTGAAGATTGGAGTTTGTTCCTTGTTGGAACATGTTTATTGTTGGGATATCACTATTATATCTTGTCTACATTAATGAATTTATATACTTGGTAAAGGGTGGAAGGCTCGGCCTTATGCCTGGTGTTTTGTTCCACTCTTGCCGCCCTAGTTTCCGTCATACCGGTGTTATGTTCTTGATTTTGCATTCCTTACATGGTTGGGTTATAATGGGAACCCCTTGACAGTTCACCTTGAATAAAACTCCTCCAGCAAGGCCCAACCTTGGTTTTACCATTTGCCACCTAGCTTTTTTCCCTTGGGTTTCGCGGACTCAAGGGTCATTTTTATTTTAAACCCCCGGGCTATTGCTCCTCTGAGTGTTGGTCCAACCTGTCAGCTGCCGGTGGCCACCAGGGGCAACTCTGGGCTGGCCTACCGGAACCTTGGACAATCTGGTGTGCCCTGGGAACGAGATATGTGCAGCTCCTATCGGGATTTTTCGGCACATTCGGGTGGCTTTGCTGGTTTAGTTTTACCATTGTCGAGATGTCTTCTAACCGGGATTCCCAGTCTGATCGGGTTCTCTTGGGAGAAGGAATGTCCTTCGTTGACCATGAGAGCTTGTGATGGGCTAAGTTGGTACACCCCTGCAGGGATTTGAACTTTCGAAAGCCGTGGCCGCGGTTATGAGCAGATGGGAATTTGTTATTGTCCGGTTGTAGAAAACCTGAAACTTAACTTAATTAAGATGAATAAACACAGTGTGTGGCCGTGATGTTCTTTTTTGGGCGGAGT
The DNA here is from genome assembly GCF_003073215.2 of Triticum urartu. Lineage (NCBI taxonomy): Eukaryota > Viridiplantae > Streptophyta > Magnoliopsida > Poales > Poaceae > Triticum > Triticum urartu. The sequence continues at coordinate 163,705,794 of NC_053027.1, read as the reverse complement.
CCGAGAAGAGAACACGGTCTCGTGTTATGCTTGAGCGTAGGTTGTTCTAGGATCACTTCTTGATCATAGATTATCGATCGTGCCTTGCCTTCTCTTCTTGCTCTCATTTACGTATGTTAGCCACCATATATGCTAGTGCTTGCTGCAGCTCCACCTCATACCTTTTAGCCATCCTATAAGCTTAAATAGTCTTGACCGCGAGGGTGTGAGATTGTTGAGTCCCCGTGACTCACAGATTACTTCCAAAACTAGATGCAGGGACCGATGATACCGCTCCAGGAGATTCGACTGAGCTCAAGTGGGAGTTCGATGAGGACTTAGGACGATACTACGTTTCCTTTCCAAACGATCAGTAGTGGAGCCCAGTTGGGGCGACCGGGGACATTGTTGCATTTGGGGTTGTCTTTATTTTGGTTGCTTAGTCGGACCTTGATTGTATATGGATGATTGTAATGTTATATTTATGCTATTGTGTGACATGGCGATTGTAAGCCAACTATGTATCTCTTTACTTTTTCAGTACATGGGTTGTGTGAAGATTACCCCACTAGCGACGTTGCTTACAATGTGGTTATGCCTTACACATGGGAGATATAGCCGCATCGTGGGCGTTACAGTTAACCCCTGCCCAAACGGCTCTAATTTGTTTGTGGTATAAATAGCACTTTACCCTTCGAGATAAGGTTGAACACTCCACTCCAACACACCCCAAGAACACATGTGCTCCCTCTCTCTAGCTCATCCACGAAATCCTGGATCCCCGTTTGATTCTTGAGTGTTTGAAAGAGTTGTTCCAATCAAAAGAAAGATTTGCTACCTCTCCTTCTTGTGACCGAAGCAAATCGTGATTTAAGCAAGTCTTGAGCTTTTGCCCCTCGAATCTTATTACTCTTGGAGGTTGGAGACTCCTAGGCGGTAGGAGTCTTTCCGTGAGGAATCGATCATTGTGATTACCCTCAGAAAGTTTGTGAGGGTTTGGAGACCACCCCAAGGTCTACCACTAGTGGTTGAGAAACGCCTTCATGGTGTTGTCTCAAAGAGAGAACCTGGTGAGCCTGTTGGGAACATAGTAATTTCAAAAAAATTCCTACGCACACGCAAGATCATGGTGATGCAAAGCAACGAGAGGGAAGAGTGTTGTCCACGTACCCTCGTAGACCGTAAGCGGAAGTATTAGCACAACGCGGTTGATGTAGTCGTACGTCTTCACGATCCGACCGATCCAAGTACCGAACGCACGGCACCTCCGAGTTCAGCACACGTTCAGCTCGATGACGTCCCGCGAACTCCGATCCAGCAGAGCTTCACGGGAGAGTTCCGTCAGCATGACAGCGTGGTGACAGTGATGATGTTGCTACTGACGCAGGGCTTCGCCTAAGCACCGCTATGATATGATCGAGGTGGATTATGGTGGAGGGGGGCATCGCACGCGGCTAAGATATCAAGAGATCAATTGTTGTGTCTTTGGGGTGCCCCCTGCCCCCATATATAAAGGAGTGGAGGAGGGGGAGGGCCGGCCCTCTCTATGGCGCGCCCTAGGGGAGTCCTACTCCCACCGGGAGTAGGATTTCCCCTTTCCTAGTAGAACTAGGAACCCTTCCAAGTAGTAGGAGTAGGAGGGATGGAAAGGGAAGGGGAAAGGAGAAGGAAGGAAGGGGGCACCCCCCCTCCCTAGCCCAATTCGCACCATCCCATGGGGAGGGGTGCGGCCACCCTTTGAGGCCTTTCTCTCCTTTCCCGTATGGCCCATTAAGGCCCAATACGAATTCCCGTAACTCCCCGGTACTCCCGAAAATACCTGAATCACTCGGAACCTTTTCGATGTCCGAATATAGTCGTCCAATATATCGATCTTTACGTCTCGACCATTTCGAGACTCCTCGTCATGTCCCCGATCTCATCCGGAACTCCGAACTCCTTAGGTACATCAAAACTCATAAACTCATAATATAACTGTCATCGAAACCTTAAGCGTGCGGACCGTACGGGTTCGAGAACAATGTAGACATGACCGAGACACGTCTCTGTTCAATAACCAATAGCGGAACCTGGATGCTCATATTGGCTCCCACATATTCTACGAAGATCTTTATCGGTCAGACCGCATAACAACATACGTTGTTCCCTTTGTCATCGGTATGTTACTTGCCCGAGATTCAATCCTCGATATCTCAATACCTAGTTCAATCTCGTTACCGGCAAGTGTCTTTACTTGTTCCGTAATACATCATCCCGCAACTAACTCATTAGTTGCAATGCTTGCACGGCTTAAGTGATGTGCATTATCGAGAGGACCCATAGATACCTCTTCGACAGTCGGAGTGACAAATCCTAATCTCGAAATACGCCAACCCAACATGTACCTCCAGAGACACCTGTAGAGCACCTTTATAATCACCCAGTTATGTTGTGATGTTTGGTAGCACACAAAGTGTTTCTCCGGTGGGAGTTGCATAATCTCATAGTCATAGGAACATGTATAAGTCATGAAGAAAGAAATAGTAACAAACTAAACGAGCAAGTGCTATGCTAACAGAATGGGTCAAGTCAATCACATCATTCTCTTAATGATGTGATCCCGTTAATCAAATGACAACTCATGTCTATGGTTAGGAAACATAACCATCTTTGATCAATGAGCTAGTCAAGTAGAGGCATACTAGTGACACTCTGTTTGTCTATGTATTCACACTGTATTATGTTTCCGGATAATACAATTCTAGCATGAATAATAAACATTTATCATGATATAAGGAAATAAATAATAACTTTATCATTGCCTCTAGGGCATATTTCCTTTAGTCTCCCACTTGCACTAGAGTCAATAATCTAGTTCACATCGCCATGTGATTTAATACCAATAGTTCACAACACCATGTGATTAACACCCATAGTTCACATCGACATGTGTATTATGTTTCCGGATAATACAATTCTAGCATGAATAATAAACATTTATCATGATATAAGGAAATAAATAATAACTTTATCATTGCCTCTAGGGCATATTTCCTTTAGTCTCCCACTTGCACTAGAGTCAATAATCTAGTTCACATCGCCATGTGATTTAATACCAATAGTTCACAACACCATGTGATTAACACCCATAGTTCACATCGACATGCGACCAACACCCAAAGGGTTTACTGGAGTCAATAATCTAGTTCACATTGCTCTGTGATTATCACCAAGAGTACTAAGGCGTGATCATGTAGCGACCAAACCTCAAACAGTCTGATCTCTGTGCTTAGGTGTCCTACCTGGATCAGTAATGCTGACACCACACAGTACTCGGAGGATTTATAACAGAGTAGCAATCACACACTTATTACATCGAGTGTCTCAATAGAGAACTTATTACAATAAATATGGCTTAAGGCCATCTAATAACTATAACAACGGAAGGCTTGGAAGATAAGTGAGTCCATCAACTCCAACGGCATCACTGAGTATAGAACCACGACCTAAAACTCCTTAATCGTCGTCTGAAAAGTCTACAACATTAACGTTGCAGCCCGAAACGGGTCAGCACATGGAATATGCTGGCAAAGTAACACATAGAGAGTAATGGAATGAAACAGCTATACTATATGCATATTTGGCTGGTGGAAAGCTCTATGGTTACAGTTTTGCGAAAAGCCAATTTTTCCCTACTGCAAAGGAATAAATTTTATTTAACTATCATGGTAGTTGTTGAACATTGAGAATGGTTGACAGCATTCTCAATCCCAATTAAGCATCATCATTAAACAAAACCAACAAATTAAATTTTACAGTAACATGTTGAGATTCACATGCTAATCCAAGAAGTAGATACTCAGGCTGTCCATAACAGGGGACACGGCTAACCATGATTAGTTTATACACTCTGTAGAGGTTTGCGCACTTTTCCTCACAAGACTCGATCGCCTCCGTTTGGTTTCTCGCACTACATGGTGTTTGAGAAATGGATGACCGAGACATAGTCTTTCAGAAGCGTTAGCACCTTACGATGGATAGACCGTTACACCTACTTTCCCCTACATCTACTAGTCTACCCTATAATAGTTCGCACGACTTAATCAACTATGCTAAAGCCTATAATAGCTTGTGGCTGCACACGGAAGTCTCTAGTATGAAAAATCTCATGATCCCTTTGGGCCTGGGTGGCGGTCCATAAAGAAAAACAGGCAATCCCGGAATATCCAGGTACCTCAATCCACCCAGATGTGTGTTTAAGTTGCCACCTTAGATAAACCATTAATTAACAAACTCACATCTGTCATGGATATCACTCACCCAATCCACGTCTACTAGCATAGCATGGCATAATAGGCAAACGTAGAAGTAACTCCCAAAGGTTTGATAATACAACAGGTAATAGGTACTACCTCAACTACTTCCCATCCCATAATTTAATTAGATCCTAATCATGCAATGTTTGAGGATTGATCTAATGCAATAAAACTGGGTAGTAGGAGGTATGATCAAAGTGTTACTTGCCTTGCTGATGATCCGCGAAACCTATAGATTCAATGTAACAGGCGGCGCACTCGGGGTATTCTATCGCAGACAAACAAACAAGCATACAATAAGTATTCATCTAATGCATGGGTAAAACTCAAATAAGAGAACTAACCAAAAGGTTCAACTTAAGAACTCCGGTTTGCAAAAAAAATCAAATCAAACGAAGCAACGAAAGTCAAACGGCAAAAGAAACAAGCTTCGTTTAGTATTCTGGATCTAGGGAAATTTTTACAGTGGCAAAAACTTGTTTAAGTTGGTTAAACGGATAGAGGGTTTCGAGACGAAACTCCAGGCGCTTGAATCGCCTCATTCCGATAAACGAGCGAAAAGTTATACTAAAACGAAAATCGGATCAGGAATCGCGATCAGAAAAATCGCGGATTTAATCTGAGAAAAAGAAAAACGACGAACGTTCGCTAGAACGAACGAACGGACAAACGCTCGCTAAATAAATAAACCGGAAAAACCGATCTATTTAAAAAAACCGAAACTAAAAAAACCGCGACTTTTTTTCTTAAAAAAACGGGCGGCGAAAACGAGGTTGACCTCGGGCGGCGGGTCCGGCGGCGGCGGCGGCGGATAAGCGGCTCCGGCGGCGGCGGCGGCTGATTAGGGTTTCAGGCGCGGTGGGCTGGCGGCTTGGGTCGGGCGGCTTATAAAGGCTACCCCCGGGCGGAGTCCCGCCCGGGTACGGCCCAAAGTCGGTTCGCGTTTTTTTTAAATTATTCCATGCCGAAAAACAAATAAAAGAAATACTAAACGGACTCCAAAAATCCCGAATAAATTTTCCTGGGCTTCTAAAATCAAGCCGCACAAGGTGAACATTTATTTGGGGCCTAAATGCAATTTTGAAAAATGCACATTTTTCCTAAATTCAAATAAAATACCGAAAAACTCCGAAATAAAATCTTATTTGATTTTATTATTAAATCCTCAATATTTTTTATTTTGGAAAATTCATTTTATTCCCTCTCTCATATTTTGTAATAGAAATAATTGATGATAAATAATTAAAATCAATTGATCCTATTCGCAAAATTTGAGAAAAGTCAAATATGAAAATAACGAAATCCCCAACTCTCTCCGTGGGTCATTGAGTTGCGTGGAATTTCTAGGATCAAAACCAAAAGCAAATAAATTATGATATGCAATGATGTTCTAATGTATGACATTCCAAATTCAATTTGGGATGTTACAAACCTACCCCCCCCTCTTAAGATGAATCTTGCCCTCGAGATTCGGGTTGGCTAGAAAATAGGTGAGGGTGGTCCTTGAGCAAATCTTCCTCTCGCTCCCAGGTGGCTTCATCCTCCGTGTGGTGGCTCCATTGAACCTTGCAAAACTTGATAACCTTGCTGCGGGTCACTCAACTGGCATACTCTAGGATCTTAACTGGTTTCTCCTCATAGGTTAAATCGTTATCCAACTGAATTGCTTCCAATGGCACGGTGTCTCTCAAGGGTATGTCAGCCATCTCCGCGTGGCACTTCTTCAACTGAGAAACGTGGAACACATCATGAACTCCTGACAATCCTTAAGGCAATTCCAACTTGTAGGCCACATCTCCCATACGTTCCAATACTCGGTATGGTCCTACGAATCGTGGCGCTAACTTTCCTTTAACACCAAAGCGCTTTGTTCTCCGAAGTGGGGATACTCGAAGATAAGCTCTATCTCCAACTTCGTAAACTGTCTCCTTGCGTTTAGAATCTGCATAACTCTTCTGTCTGGACTGGGCTATCTTGAGCCTATCGCGAATCAATTTCACCTTCTGTTCAGACTCCTTAATCAAGTCAGATCCAAACAACTGGCAGTCTCCAACTTCATCCCACGTCAACGGTATCCTGCACCTCCTTCCGTACAAGGCTTTGAAAGGGGCCATCTTTAAACTGGATTGATAACTGTTGTTGTAAGAGAACTCTGCATACAGCAAATTCTCGTCCCAACTAGATCCATAATCTAGCGCACAAGCTCTCAGCATGTCCTCCAAAATCTGATTGACTCTCTCGGTCTGTCCATCTGTCTGTGGATGAAAAGCTGTGCTGAACTCTAGCTTGGTACCCAAAGTTTCGTGCAACTGATTCCGGAACTTTGAGCTAAACTGGGTTCCTCTATCTGATACTGTACTCCTCGGAACTCCATGTAAGCATACAATCCTGGTCATGTATATCTTTGCCAACTTAGCACTGGTGTAAGTGGTCTTTACCGGGATGAAATGAGCTACTTTCGACAACCGATCAACTACAACCCAAATCGAGTCATAGCCTGAACGAGTCCTGGGTAATCCCGTGATAAAAATCCATGCCTAACTTATCCCACTTCCATTCGGGTATCGGCAATGGCTGTAGCAATCCTGCTGGCTTCTGATGCTCTGCCTTTACTCTTTGACATACATCACAAACTGCTACATGCTCCGCAATATCTTTCTTCATTCCGGCCCACCAAAAAATATCCTTCAAATCCAAACACATCTTGGTATTTCCTGGGTGAATCGAATATGGTGAATCGTGTGCCTCTTGCAGAATCAACTTCCTGATCTCCCGGTCATTGGGCACATAAACACGGTCTTCAAACCATAGGGTGTCGTGCTCATCCTCACGAAATCCTTTAGCCTTTCCTTCGCTCATTTTCTCCGTTATAGAGGCAATCTCCTTGTCAGTCTTCTGAGCTTCTCTGGTTCTATCCATCAAAGTTGACTGAATCTCCAATGCTGCTACATAGCCTCTCGGAACTATTTCCAAACATAGTTCACGAAGATTTTCGGCTAACTCCCTTGGTAGTTCTCCCGTCATTAGTGTATTGACATGGCTTTTGCGACTCAATGCGTCAGCTACTACATTAGCCTTTCCGGGATGGTAATGCAATCTCATATCATAATCCTTGATGAGCTCCAACCATCTCCTTTGTCTGAGGTTCAACTCCTTCTGCGTGAAAATGTACTTCAAACTGTTGTGATCCGTGTAAACCTCACAATGATTTCCAATGAGGAAATGTCTCCAAGTCTTCAGTGCATGCACTACGGCTGCTAAGTCCAAATCATGCGTAGCATAATTCAACTCATGAGGTTTCAGTTGTCTTGAGGCATATGAAACAACTCTCCCTTCCTGCATAAGCACTGCTCCAAGTCCTCGATGTGAAGCGTCGCAGTACACCTCATAATCCTTAGTCTGGTCTGGCAAAATCAACACTTGTGAAGTTACCAAGCATTTCTTCAACTCCTGGAAACTAGCCTCACACTCCTCGGTCCATATGAACTTGGAATCCTTTTTTAACAACTCCGCCATAGGCTTCACAATCTTTGAGAAATTCTCAATGAATCTCCGGTAGTATCCTGCGAGTCCAAGGAAACTCCGGATCTCTCCAACTATCGTTGGTGCCTCCCACTTGGTCATGGTATCAACTTTAGTGGGATCTACTAATATACCTTCTCCGGATATAACGTGTCTGAGGAATCCTACTTCCTTCAACCAAAACTCACATTTGCTGAACTTGTCATACAACTGATGTTCTCTGTGCTTCTCAAGTACCAATCGCAAATGCTCCTTATGCTCCTATTCACTTTTCGAGTAAACCAGAATATCATCAATGAACACCACGACGAACTTATCCAAGAACTCCATAAACACTTTGTTCATCATGTTCATAAAATAGGCAGGTGCGTTAGTCAGACCAAATGACATAACGGTATACTACAGCCCATACCTGGTGGTAAAAGCTGTCTTAGGTATATCCTGTTCTCGAATCTTCAACTGGTGGTATCCTGATCGCAGATCGATCTTGGAAAATACCTTAGGTCCTTGCAATCGATCAAATAGATCATTGATCATTTGTAGTGGGTACTTGTTCTTGATGGTTGCTTCATTCAATCCTCGATAATCAACAACCATCCTTAACGATCCATCCTTTTTCTCCACTAGAAGTACTGGTGATCCCCAAGGCGACGAACTTGGGCGAATGTAACCTTTATCCAGTAACTCCTTAATCTGCTTCTTAATTTCCACCAAATCCTTTGCAGGCATCCTGTATGGTCTCTTTGATATTGGCCCTGTGCCTGGCAATAGCTCAATCAAAAACTCAATATCTCTATCCGGTGGCATGCCTGGCAACTCTTCTAGAAATACTTCAAGGAAATCCCTTACCACTGGTACCTCCTCCTGCACAACTCCTGTTAAACAATTTACTTGAGTCCCTTTTGGCACATGTCGGGATACATACTTGATCATTCTCCCTTCTGGGGTAGTAAGCAAAATTGTCTTATTGGCGCAATCAATGTTTCCTCCATACATCGACAGCCAATCCATACCCAGAATTACATCCAATCCTTGTGATTCCAAAATGATTAAATCCGAGGGAAACACATGCCTACCTATACTCAATGGCACTTGAAAACATCCTTGACTGGCCATATACTCCGCTCCTGGTGAGCTTACTAGCATAGGTGTTCTAAGAACCTTAGTGGGCAGGTTATACTTATCCACAAATCCCCTTGATATGTATGAATGCGATGCACCAGTATCAAAAAGAACGAGTGCAGTAATTGACTTAACCAAAAACTTACCGATTACGGCATCCGGCTGCTCTTCAACCTCCTTGATGTTAATGTGGTTCAACTGTCCCCGGTTGAAAGGGTTCGACTTCTTCCCAGAGCTTCCATTGCCATTCTGGCCTTCAGGACATTCATTGGCATAATGTCCGGTCTTCTGGCACTTAAAGCAAGTGACTTGGCTCAGGTCCTTCTTGGCTGGGGTTGATGGGTTGGTACGGTTCTGGCCGTTGCTACCTCCATTTCCATTACCATTCTTGGTGCCGTTGTGATTGTGCGAGCTACCTCCTCCATGGGTATGCTGAAAATGTCCTCCCGATCTAGGGGTAAAACGTGGCTTATGTTGGACTCCAGAATTGTACTTCCCTTGTCCATACTTCCTCTTGCGGTTCTCAATTTGATGCTGCTTTCCTTCAATCATAAGAGCACGGTCTACCAACTCCTGGTAGTTGTTGAAGGTTGCTACCATCAACTGCATGCTCAACTCATCATTCAATCCTTCCAGAAACTTCTCCTGCTTAGCTGCATCCGTAGCAACGTCATCTGGGGCATAACGTGCTAATTTACTAAAGTCCTCCACATACTGGCCAACTGTCCGTCCTCCTTGGCGCAAGTTGCGAAACTCACGCTTCTTCATGGCCATAGCTCCTGCTGAAACATGGGCAGTTCGAAAAGCCTGCTGAAACTAGTCCCAAGTGACAGTGTCGACAGGGAAAGTGGCTGTGAAATTCTCCCACCATGATGCTGCGGGTCCTTTAAGCTGATGTGCGGTAAACTTAACCTTCTCCGCATCTGTGCATCCTGTTGTGGTCAACTCTCTAGCTGTCTTGCAGAGCCAATCATCTGCTACTATCGGCTCGGTGCTACTGGAAAACACCGGCGGATTCAGCCTAAGAAAACAGGCTAAGTGATCAACAGGTGGTGGTGGTGGTGGGTTGTTGTTGTTGTTACCCTGATTCTGATTCTAGACTAGTAACTGCATCAATGTGTTCTACTGCTGGAGCAAGTGGGTGAGCTCCGGTGGAAAGGTAAATCCGGGGTCACGTCTCGGAGGCATCTGAGGGTTTAGAAAAGATGAGAGTTTAGAATAGAGGGGGTCTAAAGAGAAAACACTACCCATATGCACATGAGGCAAAAGCAAACAATTCACTTCATTCAATCAAACAAGGGCATACAATCAATCTAACTATCGCAAAATTGCTCGGACTACTGTATTTACATGGTGGACTACTACTACTGATGAGGTGGTCTACTAGAAATATTCTTTGGTTGCAGACTCCATGATATCTGCTCCGGCTTCATCAACATAGTCATCATCGCTGTCATCTGGGTCCGAGTCGGTGTCGTCGATGATGATGTAGTCTTCTGGGCGAATCTCCTTGGTTTCTTCGTCTTCATCTACTGGTGTAGGGCCTCCCATAAACATCCCGATCTTCTTGATCATATCGTCATTCTTCTCCACCAATACTTCAATTTCCTCTTCATAATCTTCATGTGTAGCCTTGAGTTCTTCCTCTAGTTCCTTGATTCTTGTCCTTGCCTTCTTCAGGTTTATCATGTCGGCGCACATCTGGTTCTCCTCTCGTCGAATGTGCTGGTTTAATTCCTGGATAAAAGCTGCAATTGATCTCTCCTTCCTGGTGTTCATCATCTCCTAGTGTTCATCTCGGCGCCCACAAATCTGGTAGATAGTATCCTTGAGATCATTGCGGTAGACTTCCCCAATGCGTCCCATGGCGGTATGAGCTGCCATGCTCTTTCCTAGACTCCAAGTTGGTGCATCAAAAGAAAACTCTATGGGCTAAGTGACTGGCATGAACATCCTTCCTGGAACTTGAACTTGAATCATCCAGCGCTCTTCTTCAGGTAAAGTGGCGTTGTAGGTTCCGGTGAAGCTTATTACTCCTATGTTCAGGTATCTAGTGACTTCCTTCAAGTGACGTCCAAAGGGTGTATCGTCATCCGGTTGTGTGAACTTGTTCCTTGCATCTGCCATCCTAAAGAGTAGAAAAGATGAGAGTTCAGAAGAGAAGAGAGTGAATAGTGAGCTAGGTCTTTAGCTTAGTGGTCGTGTCCTACAGTCAGCGTGTGCTCTAACACCATCTCTATAGCGACCAGACCTCAAACAGTCTGATCTCTGTGCTCCGGTGTCATCCCTGGATCAGTAATGCTGACACCACACAGTACTCAGAGGATTTATAACAGAGTAGCAATCACACACTTATTACATCGAGTGTCTCAATAGAGAACTTATTACAATAAATATGGCTTAAGGCCATCTAATAACTATAACAGCGGAAGGCTTGGAAGATAAGTGAGTCCATCAACTCCAACGGCATCACTGAGTATATAACCACGACCTAAAACTCCTTAATCGTCGTCTGAAAAGTCTGCAACATTAACGTTGCAGCCCGAAACGGGTCAGCACATGGAATATGCTGGCAAAGTAACACATAGAGAGTAATGGAATGAAACAGCTATACTATATGCATATTTGGCTGGTGGAAAGCTCTATGGTTACAGTTTTGCGAAAAGCCAATTTTTCCCTACTGCAAAGGAATAAATTTTATTTAACTATCATGGTAGTTGTTAAACATTGAGAATGGTTGACAGCATTCTCAATCCCAATTAAGCATCATCATTAAACAAAACCAACAAATTAAATTTTAGAGTAACATGTTGACATTCACATGATAATCCAAGTACTAGATACTCAGGCTGTCCATAACCGGGGACACGGCTAACCATGATTAGTTTATACACTCTGCAGAGGTTTGCGCACTTTTCCCCACAAGACTCGATCGCCTCCGTTTGGTTTCTCGCACTACATGGTGTTTGAGAAACGGATGACCGAGACATAATCTTTCAGAAGCGCTAGCACCTTACGATGGATAGACCGTTACACCTACTTTCCCCTACATCTGCTAGTCTACCCTGTAAGAGTTCGCACGACTTAATCAACTATGCTAGATCCCATAATAGCTTGTGGCCGCACACGGAAGTTTCTAGTATGAAAAATCTCATGATCCCTTTGGGCCTGGGTGGCGGTCCATAAAGAAAAATAGGCGATCCTGGAATACCCAGGTACCTCAATCCACCCAGATGTGTGTTTAAATTGCCACCTTAGATAAACCATTAATTAACAAACTCACATCTGTCATGGATATCACTCACCCAATCCACGTCTACTAGCATAGCATGGCATAATAGGCAAACGTAGAAGTAACTCCCAAAGGTTTGATAATACAACAGGTAATAGGTACTACCTCAACTACTTCCCAGCCCACAATTTAATTAGATCCTAATCATGCAAGTTTGAGGATTGATCTAATGCAATAAAACTAGGTAGTAGGAGGTATGATCAAAGTGTTACTTGCCTTGCTGATGATCCGCGAAACCTAGAGATTCGAAGTAATAGGCGGCGCACTCCGGGTGTTCTATCGCAGACAAACAAACAAGCATACAATAAGTATTCATCTAATGCACGGGTAAAACTCAAATAAGAGCTCTAACCGGAAGGTTCAACTTAAGAACTCCGGTTTGCAAAAAAAATCAAATCAAACGAAGCAACGAAAGTCAAATGGCAAAAGAAACAAGCTTTGTTTACTATTCTGGATCTAGGGCAATTTTTATAGTGGCAAAAACTTGTTTAAGTTGGTTAAACGGATAGAGGGTTTCAAGACGAAAATCCAGGCGCTTGACTCGCCCGATTCCGATAAACGAGCGAAAAGTTATACTAAAACGAAAATCGGATCAGGAATCGCGATCAGAAAAATCGCGGATTTAATCCGAGAAAAAGAAAAACGACGAACATTCGCTAGAACGAATGAATGGATGAACGATCGCTAAATAAATAAACCGGAAAAACCGATCTGTTTAAAAAAACGAAACTAAAAAAATTAAAAACCGCGACTTTTTTTTAATTTATTTTTTTTAAAACGGGCCGTGAAAACGAGGTTGACCTCAGGCGGCGGGTCCGGCGGCGGCGGCGGCTCCGGCGGCGACGGCGGCGGCTGATTAGGGTTTCGGGCGCGGTGGGCTGGCGACTCGGGTCGGGCGGCTTATAAAGGCTGCCCCCGGGCGGAGTCCCGCTCGGGTACGGCCCAAAGTCGGTTCGTGTTTTTTTAATTATTCCGCACAGGAAAAACATATAAAAGAAATACTAAACGGACTCCAAAAATACTGAAATAAATTTTCCCGGGGTTCTAAAATCAAGCCGCACAAGGTGAACATTTATTTGGGGCCTAAATGCAATTTTGAAAAATGCATATTTTTCCTAAATTCAAATAAAATACTGAAAAACTCCGAAATAAAATCTTATTTGATTTTATTATTAAATCCTCAATATTTCTTTATTTTGGGAAAGTCATTTTATTCCCTCTCTCATATTTTTGTAATAGAAATAATTGATGATAAAATAATTAAAATCAAATGATCCTATTTTCAAAATTTGAGAAAACTCAAATATGAAAATAACGAAATCCCCAACTCTCTCCGAGGGTCCTTGAGTTGCGTAGAATTTCTAGGATCAAACCAAAAGCAAATAAAATATGATATGCAGTGATGATCTAATGTATAACATTCCAAATTGAAAATTTGGGATGTTACAATTTAACCTTCAACAAGGACCGGGCGTAGGCACACTCGATTCAACTAAAGTTGGAGAAACTAATACCCACCAGCCACCTGTGTGCAAAGCACGTCGGTAGAACCAGTCTCACATAAGCGTACGCGTATTGTCGATTGCTACCTCTTGAGCACTGCGTTGGTTTTCCCTTGAAGAGGAAAGGGTGATGCAGTAAAGTAGCGTAAGTATTTCCCTCAGTTTTTTAGAACCAAGGTATCAATCCAGTAGGAGATCACGCTCAAGTCCCACGCACCTACACAAACAAATAAGAACCTAGCAACCAACGCGATAAAGGGGTTGTCAATCCCTTCACGGTCACTTACGAGAGTGAGATCTGATAGATACAATAAGATAATATTTTTGGTATTTTTATGATAAAGAGAAATAAAGATGCAAAGTAAAATAAATGGCAATAGAAATAACTAAGTATTGGAAGATTAATATGATGTAAGATAGACCCGGGAGCCATAGGTTTCACTAGTGGCTTATCTCAAGAGCATAAGTATTACGGTGGGTAAACGAATTACTATCGAGCAATTGATAGAATTGAGCATAGTTATGAGAATATCTAGGTATGATCATGTATATAGGCATCACATCCGTGACAAGTAGACCGAAACGATTCTGCATCTACTACTATTACTCCACACATCGACCGCTATCCAGCATGCATCTAGAGTATTAAGTTCATAAGAACAGAGTAATGCTTTAAGTAAGATGACATGATGTAGAGGGATAAACTCATGCAATATGATATAAACCCCATCTTTTTATCCTCTATGGCAACAATATAATACGTGTCGGTTCCCTTTCTGTCACTGGGATCGAGCACCGCAAGATTGAACCCAAAGCTAAGCACTTCTCCCATTGCAATAAAGATCAATCTAGTAGGCCAAACCAAACTGCTGATTCGAAGAGACTTGCAAAGATAAACCAATCATACATAAAAGAATTCAGAGGAGAATCAAATATTGTTCATAGATAATCTGGATCATAAACCCACAATTCATCGGATCTCGAGAAACACACCGCAAAACAAGATTACATCGAATAGATCTCCAAGAAGATCGAGGAGAACTTTGTATTGAGATCCAAAGAGAGAGAAGAAGCCATGTAGCTAATAACTATGGACCCGAAGGTCTGAAGTAAACTACTCACACATCACCAGAGTGGCCATGGAGTTGATGTAGAGGCCCTCCATGATCAATGCCCCTCCGGTGGAGTTCCGGAAAAGGCCCCGAGATGGGATCTCTCAGGTACAGAAGGTTGCGGCAGTGAATTAGGTTTTTGTGGTGCTCCTGGATGTTTGGGGGGTACGTGGATATATATAGGAGGAAGAAGTGCGTCGGAGGAGCAACGAGGGGCCCATGAGGGTGGAGGGCGCGCCCAGGGGGGTAGGCGCCCCCCCTTGCCTCGTGCCCTCCTCGATCATTTCTTGACGCACACTCCAAGTCTCCTGGATCACGTTTGTTGAGAAAATCACGTTCCCGAAGGTTTCATTCCGTTTGGACTCCGTTTGATATTCCTTTTCATCGAAACCCTAAAATAGGTAAAAAACAACAATTTGGGTTTGGGCCTCCGGTTAATAGGTTAGTCCCAAAAATAATATAAAAGTGGATAATAAAGCCCAATAATGTCCAAAACAGTAGATAATATAGCATGGAGCAATCAAAAATTATAGATACGTTGGAGACGTATCAAGCATCCCCAAGCTTAATTCCTGCTCGTCCTCGAGTAGGTAAATGATAAAAACAGAATTTTTGATGCGGAGTGCTACTTGGCATAATTTCAATGTAAATCTTCTTAATTGTGGTATGAATATTCAGATTCAAAAGATTCAAGACAAAAGTTCATGTTGACATAAAAATAATAATACTTCAAGCATACTAACAAAGCAATTATGTCTTCTCAAAATAACATGGCCAAAGAAAGCTATCCCTACAAAATCATATAGTCTGGCTATGCTCTATCTTCACCACACAAAGTATTTAAATCATGCACAACCCCGATGACAAGCCAAGCAATTGATTCATACTTTTGACATTTTCAAAACTTTTTCGATCTTCACGCAATACATGAGCGTGGGCCATGGATATAGCACTATATGTGGAATAGAATGGTGGTTGTAGAGAAGACAAAAAGGGATAAGATAATCTCACATCAACTAGGCGTATCAACGGGCTATGGAGATGCCCATCAATAGATATCAATGTGAGTGAGTAGGGATTGCCATGCAACGGATGCACTAGAGCTATAAGTATATGAAAGCTCAAAAGAAACTAAGTGGGTGTGCATCCAATTCGCTTGCTCACGAAGACCTAGGGCATTTTGAGGAAGTCCATCATTGGAATATACAGGCCAAGTTTTATAATGAAAAATTGCCACTGGTATATGAAAGTGACATAATGAGAGACTCTCTATCATGAAGATCATGGTGCTACTTTGAAGCACAAGTGTGGTAAAAGGATAGTAACATTGTCCCTTCTCTCTTTTCCTCTCATTTTTTGTTTGGGCCTTCTCTTTTTTTTATGGCCTCTTTTTTTCATCCGGAGTCTCATCCCGACTTGTGGGGGAATCCTAGTCTCCATCATCCTTTCCTCGCTTGGGACAATGCTCTAAAAATGATGATCATCACACTTTTATTTTTCTTACAACTCAACAATTACAACTCGATATTTGGAACAAAATATGACTCTATATGAATGCCTCTGGCAGTGTACCGGGATATGCAATGAATCAAGAGTGACATGTATGAAAGAATTATGAACGGTGGCTTTCCCATAAGTACGATGTCAACTTCATGATCATGCTAGCAATATGACAATGATGGAGCGTGTCATAAGGAACGGAATGGTGGAAAGTTGCATGGCAATATATCTCGGAATGGCTATGGAAATGCCATGATAGGTAGGTATGGTGGCCTTTTTGAGGAAGGTATTTGGTGGGTGTATGATTCCGGCGAAAAGTGTGTGGTATTAGAGAGGCTAGCAAAGGTGGAAGGGTGAGAGTGCGTATAATCCATGGACTCAACATTAGTCATAAAGAACTCATATACTTATTGCAAAAATCTAGAAGTTATCAAAGCAAAGTATTACGCGCATGCTCCTAGGGGGATAGAATGGTAGGAAAAGACCATCGCTCGTCCCCGACCGCCACTCATGAGGAAGACAATCAATAAATAAATCATGCTCCGACTTCATCACATAACGGTTCACCATACGTGCATCCTACGGGAATCACAAACTTTAACACGAGCATTTCTCAAATTCACAACTACTCAACTAGCATGACTCTAATATCACCATCCTCATATCTCAAAACAATTATCAAGCATCAATTTTTTTCTTAGTATTCAACGCACTCAAAAGAAAGTTTTACAAATCTTGAATACCAAACATATTATTATTTAGAAAATTACCATGCTATAAAGACTCTCACAATAATCTAAGTGAAGCATGAGAGATCAATAGTTTCTATAAAACAAATCCACCACCGTTCTCTAAAAGATATAAGTGAGGCACTAGAGCAAAATTATATGACTCAAAAGATATAAGTGAAGCACATAGAGTATTCTATCAAATTCCAAATTATGTATGGCTCTCTCAAAAGGTGTGTACAGCAAGGATGATTGTGGTAAACTAATAAGCAAATCCTCAAATATAAAAGACTCTCCAAGAAAAACATATATCATGTGGTGAATAAAAATATAGCTCCAAGTAAAGTTACCGATAGAAGTAGACGAAAAAGAGGGGATGCCTTCCGGGGCATCCCCAAGCTTTGACTTTTTGGTGTCCCTGGATTATCTTGGGGGTGCCATGGGCATCCCCAACCTTAGGCTCTTTCCACTCCTTGTTCCATAATCCATCACAAGTATTCACCCAAAATTTGAAAACTTCACAACACAAAACTTAAAGTAGAAAACTTGTGAGCTCCGTTAGCAAAAGAAAACAAATGACCACTTCAAGGTACTGTAATGAACTCATTCTTTATTTATATGGGTGTTATACCTAATGTATTCCAACTTCTCTATGGATTATAAACTATTTTACTAGCCATAGATTTATCAAAATAAGAAAACAACACACGGAAAACAGAATCTGTCAAAAACAGAATCCATGAAGGAGTGAGATGCTCCGGTATCGAACAAAACCGAAGCTGGATGGCAATTGACAAGGAGTGTACCAAGAACGACATCCGGATCATCATGAGCGTCTTTAGTTGAGACGTGATGCACACATCCACATTCAGTGGGAGCTGACTTGACACAAATCATCTTGCATGGTGGCTTACCACGGCCAACAGACTTCTCAGGCTGGGGTGGAGGGTCATTGTTTGAGAGCAGTCACGTGGATAGTGTCCTGGCTCTCCGCATGTGAAACAAGTCCCTGAAGTAGGACGTGGACCTGCATTGACAAGCGGTCTACCAATAGGCCTGGGTGGAGCATGTAACTGAACTGGGTGAGGTGCCACGTAAGAGGGCCTCGGTGAATAACCGGGTGGAAGAGCGTTGTTCGGAACCCAAATCCGGCGCTTCTAAGAAGTAGAACCGGAGGAAGAATCCAAACCATGGTTGTGCTTACGAGACTCCTCGTAAGTGAGTTGAGCTGTCTCTACATTAATGGCCTTGTTCACAAGAGCCTGTAATGTATTGCAATGATGCAAGTGGAGATCACGACGCAACTTGGGGTTGAGACCCTTCCGGAACCTAGCCTGCTTCTTGGCGTCCGTGGACACCTCTTCTGTAGCATAGCGGGCAAGGTTCTCAAACTCTCTACTGTAAGCATCAACAACCATCTTACTCCGGGTGAAACTACAGAACTCTTCTATCTCGCGGTCGATGAGAGCCTGAGGAATGTGATGCTCGCAAAAAGCCTCGGTGAAATCTCTCCAGGTGGTTATATGGCCAGCTGGAAGCATAGCCTCAAAAGTCTGCCACCAAATACTAGCAGCTTGTGTGTGATACTACGGAGCTAGTCATCTGCATCGAGTGGTTCAATGGAATGATGGAAGGTAGGTGGTTTCAGACCAATGAAATCATAGATGGTCGCTGACTCTTTGTGCTGATGGGAGGTGTTCTCCTCAATACGTGCTAACAAGCGTTTAGACTCTCGCTTGTTCTTCTCCATCTCTAACATGAACTCTGCCAATGAAGGCTGGTCGAGAGGATCCTCATCCCTACCATCTCCGTGGTTCCGGCTACGAGCAACAGAACTTCGGTTAACTGACGACATCCTGAAGAACCAACCAAGGAAACAAAGGATGGATTCAGCATCATCATAAGGATGTAGAATATAGTACGAGGAAAATACTATCCCTTGAACTCCTCGGACTATTCCGGCAGCATAACGGCAGTAAAATGCTCAAAATGAGACATCCTACAAATGATGGGGCAGCACCAAACTCAACATCATCACCCAAGGTTCTGAGATATTACTAAATAGGCTACACCGAAGGTACTCAAACTGGGATAAGACTCAGATCAACCAAACCTTAGAGACTACGGAGTAGTAACACGTGATCCTGATAGACGGAAGAGAAAGCCTAGTTCCTTAACCCCATAGGAAAGATAGGATGACTCAGATCAGAAGGCATGAGGCATAAGGTGTAAAAAGAGCCTTAGCTTCCCTTCCACAATCAATTCCTCTATATAGCTATAGAATTTCTAGACTCAACTTCGACTAGGTTGGCTTGGTAATCCTACAGGCAATCAGGCTCTGATACCAAAGCTGTCGGGACCCCGATTGCAAGTCACACCGATCTAGCCGGTAACACCTCATATCACTTTGCAGCCTCACGCACGGTATCCCCACGGGTGTCGCCTTACCCTGGCCCGGGACCGTTTGCGCCTTTTGGCTCACATATATGATTGTGTCGCTAGCATCCATATGACAGAGAACCTGGGCCAACATGGCTAGTCGTGAACCCAAAGCGGCACTAACCTATGGGGACAGGCATACATGATTCACATCGAGCATATCGGTCAGCAGCGTGTGAATCCGGGCTGTAGCACTGGGCTAACAGGACTACGGGGAACCCGGGGTGTAGCAGGCTAGGCAGGACTCCAGATGTCACCGCGTGACATTTCCCCGAAGGGACAGACACAGGAACAAAGTGAAACACATGCCGGCCAGTCAAGTGTCCTGAGCAGTAGTGCTGGGCTAGCAGGACTCCGGTGAACCGGGCTGTAACGGACTACTATGGCTCAAGGAAGTACTAGACTACATTTCCCCATAAGAGAGGCTGCCAAGGATAAACAACTAGATTGTCGGATCCCACACATAGCAATACACGTCACACGTATGCATAACATGCAAGTATGTGCTGTACAACATGGCATCACAACATAACGCAAACTCATATAGATAAAGGCCCAGAAGAGCCACATAGCATTAAGTACAAACAGGGGTCACATGACCCATCATTCAGAGCATACAAGCAATGAAAGCATTACATGTCTGAGTACAGACAACTACAAAAGAAATAGGCTGAGAAGCCTGACTATCTACAAGACCCTCCCAAGGGTACAAGATCGTAGCTGAGGTAACAAGCTACTCATCAAAGTCCAAGCGGTACACCTAGTGAGACAGATGTCTCACCTGCAAAACATAAATAAAGCAAACGTGAGTACAAAGGTACTCAACAAGACTTACATCAGATCCTATCATACATGCATTTGTATCAAGAAGGTAATGTGGGGTTTAGTTGCAGCAATCCAGCTTTGACTCAGTGGCTATCCTGTTCTACGACAACGAGAAACTTCTTTGAGATGAGGCAGCGCACACGAGTCCACTACTCACCACATCAATACACCACTATGGATTCATCCCCGTCTCTCCACGAGAAGGCCATCCATATCACTCACACTTGTCTTGAGCATTTTAGAGTATCCACTTTAAGTTGTTTATGTACCACGTAAGCATCCAAGAAGTCCATAACTGAGGACACGGCTATTCGAATAGATCATGATAACCCTGCAGGGGTGTACTTCTTCACACACGCTCTCACCACTTATCACCATATACACGTCATGTATCTTGGCAACCTTCAAGCGGAAGCCTGGCGAGGGTGTCGGCCACGACCTGACTAACCACGCAAGACTCTAGTCCAGGTTTATCGCCTAATCTGGTTCCATCCGCAAGGAGATCCGGTCGTGGTTTCGCTCACGGCCCCAAACGATGTGTACAGGGTTCCCGAGCCCACCATCCGGGTGCCACTCGGTACACCGGGCCATGTGTGCCTAGTCTGTCCCAAGTCCACCCTGTCGGGTGCCACTTGGTAGAAAAATAGCACTACCTACAAACACCAGAAACTATTTGCAACTCCTGAACAGAGATCAAGTTGGCTAATAAGTCGAGAGGGGTCGAGTTACCGGAACCCAATGTGTGGTAGTAGCTAGTCCTTGGACAACATACACAGAACTCGGTTCTTAGGGACGTTTCAAGTGAGACAACCCACCATGTACTCCTACATGGCCTCTCACCGCTACCTTTACCAAATCATGTTCGCACACTTAACTCGCAGCATCAGAACATAGCATTTCACTCCAATTCATTCCCAATGAATCAGACCTGACACAACTCTAGGTAATAGCAGGCATGGCATGGTAGGAACACAACATGGCTCAATCAACTCCTACACATGCTAGTGGGTTTTAACTATTTACTGTGGCAATGATAGGTCATGCAGAGGAATAGGTTCAACTACCACAGCATACAGTAGCATTTAAATCGTTGTTGTCCTAATGCAATAAATGGGAGCAGGAGCAAGAGAGTAGGATTGTATAGGAATGAACAAGGGGGTTTGCTTGCCTGGTATATCAACAGGGGGCACTGTTCCACTGACAGGTACTCTGGATTGGTCTCCGGAGCAGGACCTATCGAGAAGGAACGGTGTCGAAAATCAAACACAAGCATATGCAACAATATGATGCATGAACATGGCATGAGTATGTGATGTTGTTTGAGTTAATGCAACTAGCATTCATTTGGTTGAGGTCCATTTGAACCAAAGGTTCAAATGCAACTCCAAAATAAGCTCTTAAATATGCCATAAGTGTGTTTTCATATATACAGCATGTATTGGTTGGTTTGTCATGCATCAAAATGGTACAGATGGATAGATTGAATTTTTCTGATAATTTTTCATATATAAATTATTTCAATCTGAGCTACGGTTGAATTTCTATGAATTTTTGAAGTTTTGGCTAATTTCTGGAATTTCCTGGTTTATTTTAAAACCAGAAAATGAGATATTGCGTCAGCATGACAGCAGCATTGCGTTAGCATGACAACAGCATTGCGTCAGCATGTCAAAGGCAGCTAACCAGGTCAAACCTGACGTGTGGGTCCACACGTCAGTGTCACAGTGTTAAACGGAGGGGTTATTTCTAATCTAATTTAGCTTAGTGGCACTGGGGCCCACTGTCAGTGTCTCTAGGGGGGTAGTTAGTGCCCAACTATGATGCCACGTCAGCTCGCCGGAGTTCGGGCCGGCGGCGACCAATAGCGCAGCGGTGACTCGCTGGACTTGTGCTACGAGCGGCGTATGGACGCGCGAAGACCACTGGGGCGTAGCCCGTCGTCGCCCGCATCCAGGGGAGCTGGTGGGAGGCTGCAGGGGCGCCGGAGCTCGCCAGAGCGGGGCTCTAGGCGGCGGTCGGAGCTCGGTGGTTGCGGCTGGGAGGGCTAGAGCTCGCGGGCGAGGGAGCTGAGCAGCCTAGAGGCATCTACGCAGCACGTGGAAGAAGTCTGCGAGCTCGGTTTTGTCGTCATGGCTTGCTAGCAACAGCAGGGACGAGCATGACGGTGAGAAGCTCTCGGCCATGGCGGGGCTACGGCGTAGAGGGCAGGCGCAACAAGGGGAGGAGGGGGAGATGACGGCGGGGCTCACAGAGATTCGAACGGCGCCGTCGTTGAGCTCGGGGAGGCACTGGACGACGCTGATCGACGGGAGAAGTCCAGCGGCAGATGCGGCAGTGACGAGCTCGGAGGCGTCATCACAGGGAGTCCGGCGATGTGACCTTCGTCTTGGTGAGGCGGTGCTCGACGGTGTACCAGTGGGACACGACAACGGGGCTCGGCATGGGGAAGGGGGACAGACGACGGTGAGCGGCGGCGACGGTGAGCGGCGGCGACGAGCTTCGCTCGGTGGTGCCTTGGGAAGGGGGACAGACGAGGGATAGCACAGGAGAGAGGGGGAGAGTTACCAGGGGGTTGTGGGCGACTCCGTGGCGCTCGAGTGAGGACGAGGGAGGCAGCACAAGGTGGAAGCAGGAGGTGGCTTCGCCTCCTGTGCGTGCGCCACGTCGTCGTCCTCCTGGCAAGGAAGGAGACGACTGCCGCCTGGCTCTGGTGGGCTGGGCCGTGCTGGGCCATGTCAGGTGAGTGCCACGTAAGCCGTACCTCTCTCCTCTGTCTTTTATTTCTATTTTCTATTTTCTAACATTTGTTTCTGATTTAGTAAAATACTAAATCAATTTTATTTAATTCTCTCAAATTTTGCAAGGACCTAAGGGATTAATCCAAAGCCCCTCACCAAAATTCAGAATTTTTGGACATATATTATATATATAGCAAATATATATCCAAAGCAAATAATTACTGGATTAATTCCAAATGCCCAAAATAAATACTTATGAGCTCTTAAAAATATAGATTTGATTCTTATCTCTGTCCAATATTTTCAGAGAGCAACATCAGCATTTTCTTGGACCCTTTTGGAGCAATTTTTACTTGGATCATTTTCAGAAATGATTCTGAGGGTTTCACAAATCCCCATTTCAATTTTAAATGGAATTTAAACATGATGCAAACATGAAGGGTAGCCTAGGTCATACCGTAACTAGGGATGTGACAACTTCTCCCATGGCAAGAACAACCAATCTACTAGGCCAAACCAAACTGATAATTCGAAGAGACTTGCAAAGATAACCAATCATACATAAAAGAATTCAGAGAAGATTCAAATATTATTCAGAGATAGACTGGATCATAAACCCACAATTCATCGATCTCAACAAACACACCTCAAAAAGAAGATTACATCGAATAGATCTCCATGATAGAGGGGGAGAACATTGTATTGAGATCCAAAAAGAGAGAAGAAGCCATCTAGCTACTAGCTATGGACCCGTAGGTCTGAAGTAAACTACTCACACTTCATCGGAGGGGCTTGGATGATGATGTAGATGCCCTCCGTGATCGATGCCCCCTCCGGCGGAGCTCCGGAACAGGCCCCAAGATGGGATCTCGTGGATACAGAAAGTTGCGGTGGTGGAATTAGATTTTTTTTGCTCCATATCTGATCGTTTGGGGGTACGTGGATATATATAGGAGGAAGAAGTACGTCGGTGGAGCTTCGAGGGGCCCACGAGGCAGGGGGCGCGCCCTCCACCATCGTGACTGCCTCGTGGCTTTCTTGACGGAGGGTCCAAGTCTCCTGGATCTTATCTGATGAGAAAATCACGTTTCCGAAGGTTTCATTCCGTTTGGAATCCGTTTGATATTCCTTTTCTTCGAAACCCTAAAACAGGAAAAAAACAGGAATTCTGGGATGGGCCTCCGGTTAATAGGTTAGTCCCAAAAATAATATAAAAGTGGATAATAAAGCCCAATAATGTCCAAAACAGTAGATAATATAGCATGGAGCAATCAAAAATTATAGATACGTTGGAGACGTATCACCCTGCCTTTACACGCGAGCGGCAGCAAGTCCGCTGGCCGTCCGTCTGCACGTTCAAGCTAGAGATACCCAAGAAGTACGACGGGAGGCTGAACCCGGTAGAATTCCTGAGTATCTACACCATAGCTGTTCAGGCCGCCGGGGGAGAGATGAGATGGTGTTCGCCAACTACTTCCTGTTGGCTCTAAAGTCTAATGTGAGATCTTGGCTGATGCACCTGCTGGAAACTCCATTTCATCATGGCAGACCTGTACCTCGAGTTCATCGATGCCTTCACCGGTGGCCACCAGGAGCCCAGCAGGCCCAGCGACCTACAAGTTCTCCAGCAGAAAGAAGGAGAAAATCTCCGTAAGTATTTGCAAAGATTTAGTAAAGTCCATAGGAATATTCCGAATATCCATCCTACAGCTGTTATAGCAGCCTTCCAGTCCAATGTGCGCAACCGTCGCATTCATTCTAAGATGAAGGTGCGGTTTCCCAAGACTGTGAAGGAGCTGTACACACTAGTGGATAAGTGTGCTCGGATGGAGGAAGGAAGGAACTTGCCCGGAGAGGAGGATTGCATCAATGTTGATTCAGAGGAAGAAGATGAATCAACCAGTCAAAGAAAGGGCAAGAAACGCAACAAGAAGCCAATAGATAAGAGAGTGATGACTGTGGAAGGTTCTGGCACGCCTAGTACCGATAAGAAGGCCAAGGCTGAGGCCCCCGGCTAGGAAGTTGCGATGTGCACTGCCTACCGGGAAACCGCTGATTTGCAGAAAGCCGGGAAAGGTGAAGGGTCGTACTGCAAGATCCATCAGACCAGGGGCCACGACGTCCATGGATGTTATCAAGTTGAGCAGCTTGTCAAGAGAGAGAATAGAGTATAATAAGCGTGATAAGGAGAAAGGTTAGAATGCTGCTGGCGGAAAGGGCCGAGGTGGTGAAGCTAACCGCCCCAGCAAACCCTTTCGGAAAAAAGGAAAACCCGCCCGGGGCCAAGAGAAGGAAACCTGTGATGATCTGAGTGATGGAGGGAATGAAGAGGAAGCCAGTGAGCAAGAATTTCATAGGGCCACTAATGCCATGTGCATTGATGGGGGTGCGTCCTTGCACTCCTCCCATCGCCAGCTCAAGTGATGGGCCCGAGAGGTCAATGTTGTGGAGCCAGTGCCGGAGGCTCGGAAGCTGCTCAAATGGTCCCGCACTACCATCATCTTTGATGAGGAGGACCACCCTTGCCGAACCACTGCAGTAGGATGTTTGCCATTGTTGGTTTCCCCAACAATTCCCAACCTCAAGGACACAAAGATGCAAGTGGATGGCGGGGCCGGGTTGAATCTGTTTTCCCAGTAGTTATTAACAAGCTTCAGATAGCAGAGGAAGAGTTGTAGGTTACCGACACGTCTCAAGGAGTCAATCCCGGCAGGAGCCGTCTGTAACGCCACGAGACCGTTGCGCCAGGTGTCTTCCAGTTATTCGTTGTTGTTGCCTTGTCATTCGCTTGCGTGTTGCATCTTTCCATGTCATCATGTGCATTGCATCATCATGTTTTCAAAACTTGCATCCGTTCGGGTCCCCCAGTTCTTCCGTTGTCCGTTCTGAGCCCAGACACACTTGCACGCGCCCGCAGCACGTTCGAAATAGTATTTTATAAGTGGCAGAAAAATGTTCTCGGAATGGGTTGAAAGATGGCATGTGGTGTTGTTATAGTGTAGATAGGCCGCCTGCCAAGTTTCATCGCATTTGGAGTCCGTTTAACGCCCCAACGGATAACTATGGCGGCAGTATAGCCGGTCTTTTCGTCGGACGTTTTCGGTCTCCGAAAACTCCTGCTGGGTCTCTCTCGCTATCATCTCTCCCGTAGCCCTCGGCCTTGTACATAGTCACAACCAGCCCACCTAGGCCTACCTATCCCCCCTCTCGATCGGAACCATCGTTCGCAATCGTAGGCTCCAAAAACCACTCCTAACCCCTGATACGTCTCCAACGTATCTATAATTTTTGATTGTTCCATGCTATTATATTATCTGTTTTGGATGTTTATGGGCTTTATTATACACTTTTATATTCTTTTTTGGACTAACATATTAACCGGAGGCCCAGCCCAAATTGTTGTTTTCTTGCCTATTTCAGTGTTTCAAAGAAAAGGAATATCAAACGGAGTCCAGACGGAATGAAACCTTCAGGAGAGTTATTTTTGGAACAGAAGCAATCCAGGAGACTTGGAGTATACGTCAGGCAATTAATGAGGAAGCCACGAGGTAGGGGGCGCGCACACACCCCTGGGCGCGCCCCTACCCTCGTGGGCCCCTTGTTGCTCCACCAACGTACTTCTTCCTCCTATATATATCCATATACCCCCCAAACATCGAGGAGCAGAATAGATCGGGAGTTCCGCCGCCGCAAGCCTTTGTAGCCACTAAAACCAATCTAGACACGTTACGGCACAATGCGGGATGGGGGAATCCCTCTCCGGTGGCCATCTTCATCATCTCGGCGCTCTCCATGACGAGGAGGGAGTAGTTCACCCTCGGGGCTGAGGGTATGTACCAGTAGCTATGTGTTTGATATCTCTCTCTCTCTCGTGTTCTTGAGGTGGTACGATCTTGATGTATCGTGAGCTTTGCTATTATAGTTGGATCTTATGATGTTTCTCCCCCTCTACTCTCTCGTGATGAACTGAGTTTTCCCTTTGAAGTTATCTTATCGGATTGAGTCTTTAAGGATTTGATAACACTTGATGTATGTCTTGCAAGTGCTTATCTATGGTGACAATGGTATATCACGTGATCCACTTGATGTATGTTTTGGTGGTCAACTTGCAAGTTCCGTGACCTCGTGAACTTATGCAGAGGGGTTGAGACACGTTTTTGTCTTGACTCTCCGGTAGAAACTTTGGGGCACTCTTTGAAGTTCTTTGTGTTGGTTGAATAGATGAATCTAAGATCGTGTGATGCATATCGTATAATCATACCCATGGATACTTGAGGTGACATTGGAGTATCTAGGTGACATTAGGGTTTTGGTTGATTTGTGTCTTAAGGTGTTATTCTAGCACGAACTCTATGATAGATCAAACGGAAAGAATAGCTTCGTGTTATTTAACTACGGACTCTTGAATAGATCGATCAGAAAGGATAATTTTGAGGTGGTTTCGTACCCTACCATAATATCTTCATTTGTTCTCCGCTATTAGTGACTTTGGAGTGACTCTTTGTTGCATGTTGAGGGATAGCTATATGATCCAATTATGTTATTATTGTTGAGAGAACTTGCACTAGTGAAAGTATGAACCCTGGGCCTTATTTCCTAGCATTGCAATACCGTTTATGCTCACTATTACATCTTGTTACCTTGCTGTTTTTATATTTTCATATTACAAAAAACATTATCTACTATCCATATTGCACTTGTATCACCATCTCTTCGCCGAACTAGTGCACCTATCCAATTTACCATTTGCTCCCACTATTATTCATGAGAAGAAATTCGCTTATGTGGAGAGTAATAAAATTTATATGCTTGTAGATCATAAAAAGAATGCTTTATGTGATGGTTATATTTTTGAATTCATTCATGATGCTACTGAAAATTATTATGAGGGAGGAATATATTCTTGTAGGAATTGCAATAATATCAAGTTTCCTCTCTATGTGCTTAAAATCCGGAAGTTATGCTTGTTTTACCTTCCTATGCAAGTTAATTCTTGTTCCCATAAGTTGTTTGCTCACAAAATCCCTATGCATAGGATGTGGGTTAGACTTAAATGTGCTAGTCATATTCTTCATGATGCTCTCTTTATGTTTCAATTCTTATCTTTTATGTGAGCATCATTGAAATCATCATGCCTAGCTAGGGGAGTTAAACGATAGCGCTTGTTGGGAGGCAACCCAATTTTATATTTGTTCTTTGCTTGTTGCTCCTGTTTAATATATAATTCATCTAGACTCTGCTTATATGTGGTTTTATATTTTTAATTAGTGTTTGTGCCAAGTAGAACCTTTGGGAAGACTTGGGGAAAGTCTTTGCGATCATGCTGTAAAAAAATAAACTTTAGCGCTCACGAGATTTGCTGCCATGTTTTACTGGAGAGTGATATTTAGTTAATTCTTTTTGAAGATGATTAATAGATAAATTACTCACGTCCAGAAAATTATTTGATAATTTTATATGTTCCATAAGTATACGTTTGATCCAGATTACTACAGACTGTTCTGTTTTTGACATATTCTGTTTTCTATGTGTTGTTTGCTTATTTTGATGAATGTATGAGTAGTATCGGAGGGTATGAACCATAGATAAGTTGGAATACAGTAGATATTACACCAATATGAATTTAGAATGAGTTCACAACAGTACCTAAGTGGTGATTTATTTTCTTATACTAACGGAGCTTACGAGTTTTCTGTTAAGCTTTGTGTTGTGAAGTTTTCATGTTTTGGGTAAAGATTCGATGGACTATGGAATAAGGAGTAGCAAGAGCCGAAGCTTGGGGATGCCCAAGGCACCCCAAGGTAAAATCCAAGCACACCAAAAAGCCTAAGCTTGGGGGTGCCCCGGAATGCATCCCCTCTTTCGTCTTCGTTCATCGGTAACTTTACTTTGAGCTATATTTTTATTCGCCACATAATATGTGTTTTGCATGCAGCGTCATTTAATTTTATTTTGTTTTGCTTGCTGTTTGAATAAAATACCAAGATCTGAAATTCTTAAATGTTAGAGAGTCTTCACAGTTGCATAATTATACAACTACTCATTGTGCTTCGCTTATATCTTTCGGAGTAGATTGTCATTTGCTCTAGTGCTTCACTTATATCTTTTAGAGCACGGCGGTGGTTATATTTTATATAAATAATTTATTTCTCATGCTTCACTTATATTATTTTGAGAGTCTTTAGAACAACATGGTAATTTGCTTTTGTTATAAAACTAGTCCTAATATGATGGGCATCCAAGGTGGGTATAATAAAAACTTCCATATAAAGTGCATTGAATACTATGAGAAGTTTGATACTTGATAATTGTTTTGAGATATGGATATGGTGATATTAGAGTCATGCTAGTTGAGTAGTTTTGAATTTGAGAGATACTTGTGTTAAAGTTTGTGATTCCCGTAGCATGCACGTATGGTGAACCGTTATGTGATGAAGTCGGAGCATGATTTATCCATTGATTGCCTTCCTTATGAGTGGTGGTCGGGGACGAGCGATGGTCTTTTCCTACCAATCTATCCCCCTAGGAGCATGCCCGTAATAATTTGTTTTGATAACTAATACTACCTCTGTTTCAGTTTACAAGTCCTAAGCGTATACCTAGGTTGCTAATTTTATCACCCTAATATAAACTATATAACACAAAAATTATACCTGTTGAAAGTAGAAACTCCGAAGTTTATGTTGGTATATTTTTTGTAATATATGACTTTTATTAGGTTGGTCAAATTGATGACCTAGGGGTACGCGCACGCCCTGTAAACTGAGAGAGAGGTAGTATATTTTTGCAATAAGTATGTGACTTCTTTATGACTAATGTATAGTCCATGGATTATATGCACTCTCACCCTTCCAACATTGCTACCCTCTTTAGTACCGCGCAACTTTCGCTGGTACCATAAACGCAGCATATACCTTCCTCAAAACAGCCACCATACCTACCTATCATGGCATTTCCATAGCTATTCTGAGATATATTGCCATGCAACTTTCCACCGTTCCGTTTATTATGACATGCTCCATCATTGTCATATTGCTTTGCATGATCATGTAGTTGACATCGTATTTTTGGAAAGCCACCGTTCATAATTCTTTCATACATGTCACTCTTGATTCATTGCATATCCCGGTACACTGCCAGAGGCATTCATATAGAGTCATATTTTGTTCCAAATATCGAGTTGTAATTGTTGAGTTGTAAGAAAAATAAAAGTGTGATGATCATCATTTTTAGAGCATTGTCTCAAGTGAGGAAAGGATGATGGAGACTATGATTCCCCCACAAGTCGGGATGAGACTCCGGACGAAAAAAAGAGAAGGCCCAAAAAAACAAAAAAAACAAAAAAAGAGAGAAAAAGAGAGAAGGGGCAATGCTACAATCCTTTTACCACATTTGTGCTTCAAAATAGCACCATGATCTTCATGATAGAGAGTCTCCTATGTAGTCACTTTCGTATACTAGTGGGAAGTTTTCATTATAGAACTTGGCTTGTATATTCCAACGATGGGCTTCCTCAAATGCCCTAGGTCTTCATGAGCAAGCAAGTTGGATGCACACCCACTTAGTTTCTTTTTGAGCTTTCATAGAATTATATCTCTAGTGCATCCGTTGCATGGAAATCCCTACTCACTCACATTGATATCTATTGATGGGCATCTCCATAGACCGTTGATGTGCCTAGTTGATGTGAGACTATCTTCTCCCTTTTGTCTTCTCCACAACCACTATTCTATTCCACCTATAGTGCTATGTCCATGGATCACACTCATGTATGGCGTGAAGATTGAAAAAGTTTGAGAACATCAAAAGTATGAAACAATTGCTTGGCTTGTCATCGGGGTTGTGCATGATTTAAATATTTTGTGTGATGAAGATAGAGCATAGCCAGACTATATGATTTTGTAAGGATAGCTTTCTTTGGCCATGTTAATTTGAGAAAACATGATTACTTAGTTAGTATACTTGAAGTATTATTATTTTATGTCAATTTTAAAATTTTATCTTGAATCTTTCGGATCTCAACATTCATGCCACAATAAAGAAAAATTACAATGAGAAATAAGTTAGAAAGCATTCCACATCAAAAATTCTTTTTTATCATTTACCTACTCGAGGACGAGCAGGAATTAAGCATGGGGATGCTTGATACGTCTCCAATGTATCTATATTTTTTTATTGTTCCATGCTATTATATTATCTATTTTGGATGTTTATGGGCTTTATTATACACTTTTATATTATTTTTCGGACTAACCTACTAACCAGAGGCCCATCCAAAATTGATGTTTTCTTGCCTATTTTAGTGTTCCGAAGAAAAGGAATATCAAACGGAGTCCAAATGGAATGAAACCTTCGGGAGAGTTATTTTTGGAACGGAAGCAATCCAGGAGACTTGGAGTATACGTGAGGCAATCAACGAGGCAGCCACGAGGCAGGGGAGCGCGCCCACCCCCTAGGCGCGCCCTCCACCCTTGTGGGCCCCTCGTTGCTCCACCGACGTACTTCTTCCTAAAATATATATCCATATACCCCCCAAACATCGAGGAGCAGAATAGATTGGGAGTTCCGCCGCCGCAAGCCTCTGTAACCACCAAAAACCAATCTAGACCCGTTCGGGCACCCTGCCGAAGGGGGGAATCCCTCTCCGGTGGCCATCTTCATCATCCCGGCGCTCTCCGTTACGAGGAGGGAGTAGTTCACCCTCGGGCTGAGGGTATGTACCAGTAGCTATGTGTTTGATCTCTCTCTCTCTCGTGTTCTTGAGGTGGTACGATCTTGATGTATCGCGGTCTTTGCTATTATAGTTGGTTCTTATGATGTTTCTCCCCCTCTACTCTCTTGTGATGAATTGAGTTTTCCCTTTGAAGTTATCTTATCAGATTGAGTGTTTAAGGATTTGAGAACACTTGATGTATGTCTTGCATGTGCTTATCTGTGGTGACAATGGGATATCACGTGATCCACTTGATGTATGTTTTGGAGATCAACTTGCGAGTTCCGTGACCTCATGAACTTATGCATAGGGGTTGGCACATGTTTTCGTTTTGACTCTCCGGTAGAAAATTTGGGGCACTCTTTGAAGTTCTTTGTGTTGGTTGAATAGATGAATCTCAGATTGTGTGATGCATATCGTATAATCATACCGATGGATACTTGAGGTGATATTGGAGTATCTAGGTGACATTAGGGTTTTGGTTGATTTGTTTCTTAAGGTGTTATTCTAGTATGAAATCTAAGATAGATCGAACGGAAAGAATAGCTTCGTGTTATTTAACTATGGACTCTTGAATAGATCGATCAGAAAGGATAACTTTGAGGTGGTTTCGTACCCTACCATAATATCTTCGTTTGTTCTCCGCTATTAGTGACTTTGGAGTGACTCTTTTTTGCATGTTGAGGGATAGCTATATGATCCAATTATGTTCTTATTGTTGAGGGAACTTGCACTAGTGAAAGTATGAACCCTAGGCCTTGTTTCCTAGCATTGCAATACCGTTTATGCTCAATTTTACCACTTGTTACCTTGCTGTTTTTATATTTTCAGATTACAAAAACCATTATCTACTATCCATAATGCACTTGTATCACCATCTCTTCGCCGAACTAGTGCAACTATACAATTTACCGTTGTATTGCGTGTGTGGGGGACACAAGAGACTCTTTGTTATTTGGTTGCATGGTTGTTTGAGAGAGACCATCTTCATCCTATGCCTCCCACGGATTGATAAACCTTAGGTCATCCACTTGAGGGAAATTTGCTACTGTCCTACAAACCTCTGTACTTCGAGGCCCAACAACGTCTACAAGAAGAAGGTTGTGTAGTAGACATCAAACCTACCCTTGCCTCCGTGCCTTGTTCGACCCAGCCGCAATCTGCAGACCTTCGCGGCCAAAACTCCCTAAACGACCCGGCTGCACTCGTACTGTTGATCAAATCGCCACCCAAAATCTATAAAGCATCTCTATTTCTTTATTTGGACTCCCCAACCTATTTTTCTCCACTGTGCGATCTAAATCAGAGGGGCCAAATAGCCCATAATCTAATATCCCTATGATATATATATTGACCAACCCTAACTTCTAGGGAGTTTGTCCCATCCATCCCCTACCCGCCGCCACCTACCTACCTTATTCCTCGGGATATGTCCGATCCATCCACCAACCAACCCAAGCCTTCCCTCTATTCCTTCGCTCTGCCGAGTCAGAGCACTCTGCCTCGTGCACACGGTCCAAGGAGAGAAGATCCTCCTCGTTGTCCCGCAGCCCAAACCACGTCCCCCGTTTTCAGCATCGAACCAACCTCATCCGGCCAAGCGCCTCCCGCTTGCTCCTCCCTCCATGGCGCCGTCACAGCCGGCGAACCCAGCCACCAGGACCGGCCACCTCCCTGTCCTTCCTCCTCCTTCCCGTGCTCCCCCTCCTCTCTCATTTTCCTCTCTCTCTCTCTGTCCAGGAACCCAGGCAGCAGCCATGGCGCCATCCAGAAGGAGCTCCGCCTCGCCCGCGACCTCTGCCTGCCCTCCAACTCGATCCGGTGGGTCTCGAGGACCTTGTTGCCCGGATCCGCTTCCTCCGGCCACTTCCAGCACCGCCAGAGCCTATGCAGCAGCCGTGCAGGACTGCATCGACCTCCCCTGCTCGCCCTCTGCTTCCTGTGTTGAGGAGTCGTCACGCCCAGTCCCTGTGCACGTGACCCCTGCCTCGTACGCTTCCTATTCGTCGAGGAGACGCCGAACGCAGTCCACGACTAGCGCACCACCAAGTCCCTGCCACGCCCCGCCTCCCTCCTTCCTCCAGATTCTCCTTTTATCTCTGCTTCCTCACCCATCACCTAATCAGCCGCGTCGCCACCGTTTTGCAGGAGCTCCAAGCTGCTTCCTCGCCACATCTCCTGCTGGACCTCCTCGTCGCCCCTGCGACTGCCGGACCCTGCCTGCTCTGCATTCAGCCACCGACGTCAATGGGACGCCCCTACATCGAACGCCTTCGCAGCCTTGCTTCTCAAGTGCATGCAAGCGCACGCACAATAGCAACGTTGACCGCTTCTCTGCTTCCGCTCGTCCAACGCGCCTGCGTTGACTCGAGCAAGTCCAGCATTTCGGCCCAGTTGCGCCGCTACACCAAGCCCAACCGCAAGGCCCAGACGCTCCCCCTAGTGGCCTTGCTCTTCTCTACTGCATGGGCAGAGCCCTCTGGTGAGAAACCAAGCCTGCTCGAGATGCATCTCGTAGTATTTTTTTACTGTGCTGCGAATTTGGCTAATATCCCAGGTTTTATAGTTTTACAGAAAAACCCTCCATGTTCATGCATATAATAACTCCATAACGGTGCATCGAATTAAAATACTTCATATATGTAAAATGCTTAGATTTTCGTCTAGTTTCGTAATATCCAACTTTCATGCATGTTTGAAATGTTTAAAATTGATGTTTGTTTAAATTAGCTCAAATGCCATGTTAAAATGCTTTGTTTCATAACTAATTAACCGTAGCTCCGAATTTAATAAACTTTATATGTAAATGGGGTAGAAAAATGCCTATTTTAACATGGTGGCATTACTTTGGATGTCTAACAACTACAAAATATACTTTAGGACATAACAGTACCAAATCTAAAATATGCACATGAGGATTTTCCAGACTTGTTGCTTGTTGTTCCGGCCTCATTTAAACTTGCCTAGATAGGTAGTTTTATTATGCTTCACCTCTTGCCATGTTTAACAACATTTAATATTGTTGGGTACATAAACGAGAGAGAACTAAATAAGTCTGTGGTGTTTCGTCAATATGCAACTCGTTGCATACTGAGCTCCACTTAACTTCTATAGTTGTTTGTGCAGTTTGCCATGGCATGCCTCATTAAACCGGACATGCATCATACTTGGTTGTGCAACATGCCATGTTCATGTGATGGTTGTTTACTATGTTGCTTGCTTCTTTCCGGGTTGCTTCTCTCATTAGCTTCTGTTCCGTTCCGGAGTTGTGAGGATTCGTTCGACTTCGTCCGTTTGTCTTCTTCATGGACTCGTTCTTCTTCTTTGCGGGATTTCAGGCAAGATGACCATACCCTCGAAATCAATTCTATCTTTGGTTGCTAGTTGTTCGCTCTATCGCTATGTCGCGCTACCTACCACTCGTTTATCATGCCTCCCATATTGCCATGTCAAGACTCTAACCCACCATCCTAGCAAACCGTTGTTTGGCTATGTTACCGCTTTTGCTCAGCCCCTCTTATAGCGTTGCTCGTTGCAGGTGAAGTTGAAATTTGTTCCATGTTGGAACATGGATATGTTGGGATATCACAATATCTCTTATTTAATTAATGCATCTATATACTTGGTAAAGGGTGGAAGGCTCAGCCTTATGCCTGGTGTTTTGTTCCACTCTTGCCGCCCTAGTTTCTGTCATACTAGTGTTATGTTCCTTGATTTTGCGTTCCTTACGCAGTTGGGTGTTATGGGAACCCCTTCACAGTTTGCTTTGAATAAAACTCCTCCAGCAAGGTCCAACATTGGTTTTACATTTTCCTAACAACCTATTACCCTTCCCTTGGGTCGGCCAACCCGAGGGTCAACTTTATTGTAACCCCCCCCTAGGGCCAGTGCTTCTCTTAGTGTTGGTCCGAACCGGGCAACCTGCGGGGCCAACTCGGGGCAACTTCAGGGCTGGTTTTACTCGTAGCTTGACCTATCCGGTGTGTCCTGAGAACGAGATACGTGCGACTCCTATCGGGATTGTCGACACATCGGGTGGCTTTGCTGGTCTTATTTTATTATTGTCGAAATGTCTTGTAACCACGATTCTGAGACTGATCGGGTCTTTCCGGGAGAAGGAATATCCTTCGTTGACCGTGAGAGCTTGTGATGGGCTAAGTTGGGACACCCCTGCAGGGTATAAATTTTCGAAAGCCGTGCCCATGGTTATGTGGCAGATGGGAAGTTGTTAATGTCCGATTGTAGAGAACTTGACACTTGACTTAATTAAAATGCATCAACCGCGTGTGTAACCGTGATGGTCTCTTCTCGGGGGAGCCTGGGAAGTGAACACGGTTTTGATGTTATGCTTGAACGTAAGTAGTTTCAGGATCACTTCTTGATCACATATAGTTTCTCGACCGTTGTGTTGCTTCTCTTCTCGCTCTTATTTGCGTATGTTAGCCACCATATATTCTTAGTGCTTGCTGCAGCTCCACCTCACTAACTTATCCTACCCATAAGCTTAAATAGTCTTGATCTCGCGGGTGTGAGATTGCTGAGTCCTCGTGACTCACAGATACTTCCAAATAGTTGCAGGTGCCGATGATTCCAGTGCAGGTGATGCTACCGAGCTCAAGTGGGAGCTCGATGAAGATCTGGGTCATTGTTTTTGTATCTTTTCCAGATGATCAGTAGTGGAGCCTAGTTGGGACGATCGGGGATCTAGCATTTGGGGTTGTCTTCTTTTATTTTGGTTCCGTAGTCGGACCTTGATTGTATTCTGGATGATGTATGTTTAACTTGTTATTCGTATGAAGTGGCGATTGTAAGCCCACTCTTTATCCCTTTCTTATTGAGTACATGGGATTGTATGAAGATTACCCCACTTGTGACTAAACTACCATGCGGCTATGCCTCAAAGTCGTGCCTCGACACGTGGGAGATATAGCCGCATTGTGGGTGTTACAAGTTGGTAATCATAGCCATCCCCGACTTAGGAGCCCCCTGCTCTATCAAATCGCTGGCGTTGTTGAGTCTAGAACAAAATGTTTTGAGTCTTAGGATTATATATATCGGAGAGTAGGATTATTTTTACTCCTCAGTCCCTTTGTCGCTCTAGTGAGGCCTCCTGACGTAGAAGTTTTGACTCTCCTCTTCTCAAACTTCACTAAATTTTTTTTAGGATCACGCAGGTATCTTGGAATCGTTCTGATAGTCTTGTGACTAGAACATTGTTCTCGGTGCCTCTTGACATTTAGGGGATGTGGCACTCTCCCGGGGAGTTGAGCTCCGAGGTGTTGTCGTCACAATTTTATCGTTGCAGTTCTGGAATACCTGAGTTCACCAACATCGAAAATCTCTTTTATGTAGTTGTTGGTGAGATAACCTCGACGCCACCCAGTACTGGGGCGGGAGTTCAGGAGTATTGCCATAACTCATATAATGGATGTTTTTCGAAGGTTGAGGTACATGATTTCCAAAGGTTTCTTGGTTATGTTTTGAAGGATGGATACAGCTAGATGTAGGGATTGTTAGTTTGGGTGAGATATATTGCTTCCCTTGTATCCCCAACACCTGATTGCATAACCAGAAAGTTTCGGTAGTTTATAAGTGGGAATTCAAGTATCACGTAGGATATCCTTCCAATAGACACATGATACGATATGGGGTCTATCATATGTTTGTTCCGGCTTATTCTCCGAGCCAAATCCTTTGATTTGTTTTGGTTTGTGGTATTCGAGTTGCTTCAATGTCAAATGTGGATTCCATACCTTTTCGAAATGGTGTTTTCATATTCCTATGTGATACCAATCCTTCTTGATAATCGAGATTGTCATGTCAATCCTTTTTCAACCGGCGTGTTTCTCTTCAAGTGGATCTGGTCATTTTTTCCCATTTGCAAGATCCAATCTCAGTTTTCTCATCGGTGTTTTTCATCCGTCCAAAGTTGCCTTTGTTTTTACCACCCTCCCACCCTTTTCTTTTTCTTCAAGGTCTTAGATTCTTAATCAAGTATCATTTTATTGATGGGAAGTATCTCCATTCTTTTCCATCAATGTTCTTACCCGGTGGTTCTCATGAAGATGCTCTACAAGTTAATTATTCTTCATTCTTTTATTCTCCATCGGATTCAATGCAAGCTTTTGGTGTTGCTCATATCTTCGCTACAATGCATTTCCCTTTCTCACCTTGAGAGTTGGTGCAAGCTTCGCCAGTGCATCCAAACCACATGATACGATACGCTCTATCACACATAAACCTCCTTATATCTTCCTCAAAACAGCGACCATACCTACCTATTATGGAATTTACGTAGCCATTCCGAGATATATTGCCATGCAACTTTCCACCGTTCCATTTATTATGACACACATTATCATTGTCATATTGCTTTGCATGATCATGTAGTTGACATCGTATTTGTGGCAAAGCCACCATTCATAATTCTTTCATACATGTCACTCATGAGTCATTGCACATCCCGGTACACCACCGGAGGCATTCATATAGAGTCATATCTTGTTCTAGTATCGAGTTGTAATCATTGAGTTGTATAAATAGAAGTGTGATGATCATCAGTAATAGATCAGTGTCCCATAAAAAATAAAAAAATAAAGGCCAAATAATAAAAAAAGAAGGCCCAAAAAAGGGGGCAATGCTACTATCGTTTTTTCCACACTTGTGCTTCAAAGTAGCACCATGATCCTTATGATAAAGAGTCTCTTGGTTTGTCATTTTCATATGCTAGTGGGAATTTTTCATTATAGAACTTGGCTTGTATATTCCAATAATGGGCCTCCTCAAGTGCCCTAGGTCTTTGTGAGCAACCAAGTTGGATGCACACCCACTTAGTTTCTTTTGTTGAGCTTTCATACATTTATAGCTCTAGTGCATTCGTTGCATGGCAATCCCTACTCCTTGCATTGACATCAATTGATGGGCATCTCCCTAGCCCATTGATTAGCCGCGTCGATGTGAGACTTTCTGCTTTTTTGTCTTCTCCACATAACCCCCTTCATTATATTCTATTCCACCCATAGTGCTATATCCATGGGTCACGCTCATGTATTGCGTGGAAGTTAAAAAAGTTTGAGATGACTAAAGTATGAAACAATTGCTTGGCTTGTCATAGGGGTTGTTCATGATGAGAGCATTCTTGTGTGATGAAAATGGAGCATGACCAAACTATATGATTTTGTAGGGATGAACCTTCTTTGGCCATGTTATTTGGAGAAGACATGATTTCTTAGTTAGTATGCTTGAAGTATTATTATTTTTATGTCAATATTAAACTTTTATCTTGAATCTTTCGGATCTGAACATTCATGCCACAATAAAGAAAATTACATTGAGAAATATGTTAGGAAGCATTCCACACCAAAATTCTGTTTTTATCATTTACCTACTCGAGGACGAGCAGGAATTAAGTTGGGGATGCTTGATACATCTCCAACATATCTCGTTGCCGCTCTAAGAAAATTAATTTCGAAGTCTGCCGAGTGTGCCCTGCCATACTTCAAAATTTTGAAGAAGGCGGGGTCAATGAAGTGGACCCCGGGAGCAGATAAAACCTTGCAAGAGTTGAAGGCTTACCTGTCATCTGTGCCTACCTTGGTTGCACCTAAACCTCAAGAGCCGTTACTGCTTTACTTGGCAGAAAGCAACCAAGTGGTCAGTACAGCCTTGGTAGTAATCAACTACAAGATGTAATCAACACTACTAGTCACCCGCAAGCACCAATTTAA
The DNA here is from genome assembly GCF_003073215.2 of Triticum urartu. Lineage (NCBI taxonomy): Eukaryota > Viridiplantae > Streptophyta > Magnoliopsida > Poales > Poaceae > Triticum > Triticum urartu. The sequence goes on along the minus strand of NC_053027.1, from coordinate 163,666,300 downwards.
TGAACTAGTCACCCGCAAACACTACTAGTTCCGGTAACAAGATTGAACACAAGAGATGAACTAGGGTTTGAGATGAAATGGTGCTGTTGAAGATGTTGATGGACATTGCCCTCCCCAAGATGGGAGAGTTGTTGGTGATGATGATGACGGTAATTTCCCCTTCCGGGAGGGAAGTTCCCCCGGCGGAATCGCTCCGCCGGAGAGCAAAAGTGCTGCTGCCCAAGTTCCGCCACGAGGCGGCGACGCTCCATCCCGAAAGTCCTCTCCTTATTTTTTCTAGGTCAAAATGGCTTATATACCAGAAGATGGGCACCGAAGGTGGGCCTAGGTGAGCACAACCCACCAGGGCGTGCCTGGGCTCCCTGGCGCGCCTAGGTGGGTTGTGCCCACCTGGTGGGCCCCCTCTGGTAGTTATTTGCTCCAATAATTCTTAAATATTCCATAAAAATTCTCCGTGAAGGTTCAGCTCATTTGGAGTTCTGTAGAATAGGTATCCCGACATAGCTTTTTCAGGTCCAGATTTCCAGCTGCCGGAATTGTCCCTCTTTGTGTGTACCTTGCATATTATGAGAGAAAAGGCATTAGAATTACTCCAAAAAGCATTATTATGGACAACAACATTATAAATAACAGTAAGAAAACATGATGCAAAATGGACGTATCACCAAGCCGATATAATTTCCATTCATTTCTTAGTACACATGGCCAAATAGTCAGGCACACACGGAACCTACACTTGTGAAGACGTACTCCACCTGGATATGTAGCCATCCATGGAAAGAAACGCTTGAAACTTTTCCTCCATTCTTTCCTTTCCTTTTGAACCTCTCTGCTTCCCTCCCAACTACTATATATGTAGCAAATACCGTCGCGTTCCATTTCACAAATCTATAGAATTGAAGTCGCGCCACCGCCACCTCTAGCGGAACAACGTCGGTTCAGGTACAACAACACAGATGTCAATCACTTGTATTACATGCCAATGATCCTTGCTAGCACTTATATATGTTCTCCTTGGAATTCTTGACAATGATCCATTTTTCTTGTGTTTGCTAGCATACAAACAGGAGGCAACGTCATCAAAGATGAACATCAGATTAGGCCATGAGGCAGTGGCGGCGGAGGGGCGCACCCCTGCCTGGCTAGGGCCGCTGCTAGGTGCAGAGTTCTTCAAGCCGTGCGCCACTCACCCCTACCTTGTGAAGAACGAGTGCAGCCATTACTGCCTCGACTGCGCGGGAGAGGACGACGCCATCTGCTGCACCCAGTGCATCTCCGCCCATCGCAACCACCACATCGTCCAGGTATGTAATGCATATAGGCTAGATTATTGATGTGTGTAGCGCAATATATTCACATCTCCGGCGCACACTAACGACGGCGGCGATGTTTTGGATGGACGCAATTTCAGATTCGAAAGTCGTCATACCGCGAAGTGATCCAAGTTGCAGAGTTGAAGGAAGTGGCGGACGTCTCGCAGGTGCAGACGTACGTCATCAACTACAACCGGGTGGTGTTCCTGAACCGGCGGCCACAGGCGCCGCAACACGGCGTCAAGTGCGTCGGCCCCGCCGGCGTGTGCCTGGAATGCGGTCGGGGACTCGTGGACGCCAACTTCCTCTTTTGCTCGCTGAGCTGTAAGGTACATGCACATATCTTACTGTTGCCTCGCTGGAGCACTTATTACCTTCCATATTTGTGCGTTTGCTGTGAGGGCACCATGTGGCTCGATAAGATCAATTAACTGAAATCGGTCTTTGAATTGGATGGACAAGATCTAACATTAGAAGGTAGTATAACTTTTGTGAAATGTAGGACCACATAGATGAATAGGGTAGTAAATGACATGGATGAAAGGTGCCTATTTTTTTGGAAAATAATACTACTCCCTCTATCAAGGTGTGTCTGGCACCTAAGAAAATGTGCATTGATAGGCTATCTCTTGGGCCCAAAATTATTGTTGTAGCCAATTAAGACGCACCTAAATCGAAAAGTGCCTTTCTTAGGAGCCCAACACACCTGGATGGAGGGAGTAGTGGATATGACTGGGATGCAAACCTAACTAATGGCCTTGATTCCACCTAGTTCACGATGGGCTCACGATCTAGCCTGTGATTCCATTGCGAGCACTATTTTTTTCCTCCGGTCGCCCACCCCACAAGTGTCGGCCGCCCACCGCCCTCACCACCCATGGCTGGTAGCGCTACCCCGAGCGCCTGGCCGCTCATCCTGCT